>NC_135172.1:25880237-26185045 GCF_041146795.1 Maylandia zebra | reverse complement strand
ACCTGTGTGTCTTCATCCTAAACAACACTGTAAGATGCAAGAAATAAGTTATGTTTGCATGCACACAACAGGACGTTCAAATGAAGCTCATATACTATATCTATTATTCTGCAATCATTCCACTTGTGAAATAATTAGATTATTTTGATCTCTGTGTGTGAACTTGTAGTCTTCAATTTAATTTACTTTCTTTCTCTCTCTCATCTTCCAGGGCAGTCAGATTCTTAGCGGTCTGTCTGCTGAAGAGCACAAAGCTCTATTACACTTAATCAAAAGGGCAATCCTTGCCACAGACCTGACTGTCTACATGGAGTACGTCTGAAACATTAAAAATGTCATAGAAGACGTAGATTACACATTAAGTCAGTCTTATTTTAACCCATGTTTCTTCTGGCTGTTTTTAATTTTTTTTTTCAGAAGAAGAAAGGAGTTCTTTTCTCTTGCTAACAAAAGCGGAGTGAGCTGGAAAAGTGAGAAACAAAGAGACTTGCTCAGGTGAGAATCACATAAATTAGAATCAGAGGCATATTATATTGTTGTGCTCGGTAAACCAAGAGGATGCGCTGTGTTGTAAGCTATTACTTTACCCCACAGGTCAATGCTGATGACAGCCAGTGACCTCTCTGCTATCACAAAGCCTTGGCCTGAACAAAAAAGAGTAGGTCTCACAAAGTAGCTCTGAATGAAAAATAAAACACTTCATGCTTCATCTCTCAATCCTTTTTCACTGCAACCTTAACCTCACTCTTCCGCCTAACAGATTGCCAGTTTGGTTGCCATGGAGTTCTTTGCACAGGGGGACAAAGAGAGGGAAGAGTTCAAAATCAAACCCATTGTAAGTGGAGCTTGCAGGATTTGTAGTGTGCCAAGGATTCTGAAAATGTTGAGTGGAACTCACATCCGGATAAAAAAGTGTGCGCACATAAAAAGGAATTTAAATCAATATTATTTTTTCATGATTCGAATCAAAAAGAATCCAATCATTTGTGAATATCTTGTTTCAGTCTGATGATAAATGTTTTTAAGTTTAAAAGGCATGCTGTTGTCCTATTTCTTGTTGCGCTACAATTGCATCTACCCTGTCGTATAACAGTATCACGGTGCCAAAGACTGTTCTTTGAAAAAATACATAACCACAAACACTGGTATGTCTCAGAATATCTTCACATTTTTGTCACTGTGGTTTAAAAAAATTTCTTATTTTGTTTACACAGATTCAAAAAAGGGTTTTCATAAAATGTTACTGTTACTCTGTCTACACTATAACAAAAATAACAATATCTTTGAATACATAAAGCTTTATAAAGCCTGTTGTGTATTTCTGATGCATTTTTCCCCATTCAGAGTGAAGTAAATTTAATGTAGCTTGCAGTGTTTGGGGTTGAATCAATCTTCATATATAAATGTTCATATTCAAGTACTGCATACTTTTACAATTCTATCTGATCTTCTGTAAGTGCTTTAAGTGCTTTTTAACAGCCACTTTATGCTTACTTTTCACTAGGACATAATGAACAGAGAAAACAGCACTCGACTGCCGTATATGCAAGTTGAATACATTGATGAGGTCTGCTATCCACTCTACAAGGTGTGTTATTACTATTGGTATTGTGTAAGCAATGTGTAGATAACTGTATATTCTACTTGCATGCATGTGTCCTTATATATTTCATCACAGAATTCACCTTGTTGTCATCTTGTTCCCTTAAGATCAGTTGTAATTTCCACTGTTCTATCAACAATCCCATCTCTGTCTTTGCCTTCCTCAGACTGTATCGAGACTGTTTGACTCCTGCTCTCCTTTGCTAAATGGGTGTAAGAAGAACAGAGAAAACTGGCTGCAACTTGCTGATGAACAAGAAAAAGAAAACAATGAAAACTTCACTGCATGAAGACTTTAAGGGAGAGACACAGACAGACCAATGAACAGCGGACTGGAGAGAAGATGAAGACACGTGGCTTCAGAGGCTAAAAGGAGGCTTGCCCATATGTTCTATCTTCATTCTTCTAAGTGAAGACTGACCTATTGCTCACACATCAGAACTTTGATGAGCAAACTGGTTAATATGTTATGCAGTGGCCCTCACGGTTATGATTATTCCTGCACTTGTATTGCAAACAACTTATTGTGCCACATATATAATAGCAAATTAAATGCATTTACTGTATGTAAAGATGTACTAAATAGCTTCTCAAAGTACTTTACATTAAAAGCTACATTCACATTTATGTTCTCTCTGTATGGAGTGTTAGGTTAGGGGATGGACTGCTCTGCCTTCACATTGAGCCTACATTAATCTGTTTATTTAGCAGTGAAGCTTTGAAAGTCTGAAAAATGACTTTGATTATTTGCACACCATATCTGTATTTGTATTTTTATCTGTGCTACACTGAGTTTCGTAAGACCTGTATCCAGATTTTCAAATGCATAAGTATTTTAAATGTACTGCTTCCTTTCCACATACCATCAAATTAGTACAGTGATCTATAACATAATCAATTTTGTGAACTTGTATTCAACTATTTATTTTATTAGATTACTGACATCTACATTTTTTTTTTATCTGATTTGACTTTCTTTCCATAATGGCTCTTTGGAGCACTTTGACCCTGTGCTAATTCTATTAATTGTTCCCCTTTATTGGCTCTGACTTACAAGGTTATCTTGAAATTTAGCAGAACTGATAACAACTAATGTTATTTCCACCATCTGAAACTGAGCAATAAAGATATTGTTCACCACACATATACAGCATGCATTTTAAATAATTATCCAGCCTAAAATGTTCAAAGTATTGTCACATACCTTCTATATGATTCACCTCACCCCCCGCTATGTGCCAATTGTGAGGAGGGAACCTGTGACCACCAGGACTGTTAGGAGGTGGTCAGAGGAGGCAATAGCGGAACTACAGGGCTGTTTCGAGGTGACCGACTGGGAAACACTCTGTGAGCCTCACGCCGAGGACATCAATGGGCTTACTGAGTGTATCACAGACTACATAACTTTCTGCACCGACTCCATTGTTCCAGCTCAGACTGTTCATTGTTACCCAAATAACAAGCCGTGGGTGACTAAGGACATCAAAGCCCTCCTCAACAACAAGAAGAGGGCTTTCAGAGGGGGCAACAAAGAGGAGGTGAGGAAGGTCCAGGTGTTACTAAAGGACAAGATCAGAGAGGCTAAGGACAATTACAGGAGGAAGCTGGAGTGGAAACTCCAGCAGAACAGCATGAGAGAGGTGTGGAGGGGCATGAAGACCATCACTGGATTCAGGCCAACCAACAGCAGGGGAGCTGAGGGAGGTGAGAATAGAGCCGACGAGTTGAATCTGTTTTTCAATAGATTCGACACCACAGTGTCTGCTCCCACCCCCACAACCTCACCTGCAGTCAGCCTGGAATCCAGAGCCACACCACTGTGCCAGCCTCTCTCTTCACATGTTGCCTCCTGTGAGATTCCTGACACCCCTCCCCCACCCATCACCTTCACTCAATACCAGGTTGAGATGCAAATGAGGAGACTTCACTCAGGCAAGTCTGCTGGACCAGACGGAGTGAGTCCCCTTGTCCTCAAGGCCTGTGCCCCCCAGCTGTGTGGAGTCTTTCATAAACTGTTTATGCTGAGTCTGAGTCTGCAGAGGGTCCCGGTGATGTGGAAGACATCATGCCTCGTCCCTGTACCAAAGACGCCTCGTCCCAGTGGCCCCCAGGATTACAGGCCCGTGGCACTGACCTCCCACATCATGAAGACCCTGGAAAGGCTCATCCTGGACCAGCTGCGACCCATAGTAAGACCACATCTGGATCCCCTTCAGTTCGCTTATCAGCCTCGTCTCGGAACAGAGGACGCCATCATCTACCTGCTCAATCGTGTCTACACCCATCTGGACCAGCCGGCGAGCACTGTGAGGGTCATGTTTTTTGACTTTTCCAGTGCTTTCAACACCATCAGGCCGACCCTCCTGGGTGATAAGTTAGCAGCGATGCAGGTGGATGCTTCTCTGGTGTCCTGGATTGTTGATTACCTGACAGGAAGACCACAATATGTACGTCTCCCACAGTGTGTGTCTGACAAGGTGATTAGCAACACAGGGGCACCACAGGGGACTGTCCTCTCCCCCTTCCTCTTCACCCTCTACACCACAGACTTCAGCCACTGCACAGAGACCTGCCATCTTCAGAAGTTTTCTGATGACTCTGCGGTGGTTGGATGCATCAGCAGGGATGATGAGACAGAGTACCGGGCTGTGGTCGACTCCTTTGTCACGTGGTGTGAGCAGAATCATCTGCAGCTCAACGTGGCAAAGACCAAGGAACTGATCGTGGACTTCAGGAAGACCAGGAAACACTTGACCCCTGTTTCAATCCAGGGGGTCAGTGTTGACATTGTGGAGGACTATAAATACCTTGGAGTACACATTGACAATAAACTGGACTGGGCTAAAAACACCACAGCACTTTACAGGAAGGGCCAGAGTCGTCTCTATTTTTTGAGGCGACTGAGGTCCTTCAACATCTGCCAGAAAATGCTGAGGATTTTCTATGAGTCTGTGGTGGCCAGTGCGATCCTCTATGCTGTTGCATGCTGGGGGAGCAGGCTGAGGGTCGCAGATGCCAACAGACTTAATAAACTGATCCGTAAGGCCAGCAATGTTGTGGGGATGGAGCTGGACTCCCTCAAGGTGGTGTCGGAGAGGCGGATGCTGTCCAAGATAAAGACAATGTTGGATAACACCTCCCACCCACTCCATGACATGTTGGTCAGTCACAGGAGCACGTTCAGTGAGAGACTGAGATTACCAAAAAGCACCACTGAACGACACAGGAAATCATTCCTGCCTGTGGCCATCTCCCTGTACAACGCATCCACTTAACACACTGTTTGCTGCTACAGCTACACATGTTTCTTTTCCAAATATTTATTTATAAGTGACTTATGTATGTATGTATGTATATATATGTATATATTGTACTATTCTTAGTTAGCGTATTGTCTGTCTTGTCTTAATGTTGGTTTAAAATGGAGCACTGTAACAAAAAATAATTTCCCCCAGGGATCAATAAAGTATTCTGATTCTGATTCTGATTCTGATATGATTTGCATAACCTTGTTAATAGTAAGTAGTTATTTAGCTGAACTGTAGAGGCAAAAGGGGCAGATGAGTGTATAGTAAGCCAATTTATTATTATTATTATTAGTAGTAGTAGTAATAGTAGTAGTAGTAGTAGTAGTAGTAGCGTTGTTTTATTGTTACCTGGATTATTTAGGGGAATGGACGTTTGCATTCCAGGCCTGTGGGTGGCACTGGTGCTCTTAAACAGGGCGCTGTTGCTGCGGACGGCTCGACGCTGACTGGCAGAAGAAGACTTCAACGGAGAAAAAGAGGGATAAAATGACAGGGCGCGCAAAAAGAAAACACAAAGCCGTTCAGGTAAATACGCTTTGTTTTGACCTGCTGTGTTTGGTGCAGGAATATGCGTTTAAAACAGCAGCCTTACCAAACGAGACGCCGTGCTCTGTGTGCAGCAGAGCAGCTGCCGTTAAAGTCGGTGTGAAGAAGTGTTTAGCAGCCTGACCGAGCAGCAGTGGACAACATGGCAGCAGCTCTGCAGGCTGGTCCCACAAAGCAGCTTGTTCAGCGATGCTAACAGCACATACCTGAATGGGGTCTTGGGCTTTGATTAAATGGAAAGCACTGCACCATAACTGGACCTTTATGCTAGCTAGGAAATATCCGTGCGTCGTTCCCATTCACTGATTGTGTAGTGTGGCATCAGCAAGCGCACTGTGGGTGTCTTCATTGATTGGTGCCTTTATCCATTAAACACCAATAAATGGCCCCATAAAATCGTTTTGCTAAGGTTGCGAGCAACTATTGGAAAAGATTTCGATCCCTACTCGTATTGTACACGCCACTGCAGGGTACAGAGTCCAAGGCAGTGGACACAGCTGTACTTATTGTACACTAGTGCTGATGCGAGGTCGATGCATTATTTCTCACGCAGTAAATATTGACCTACTTCTGTGGAGACCATGATGCTCAATGATTATTATAGAAGTGTTTTGAATAACCTTTATCGATATTTTTTTTTTTTTTTGGAGGGGGGCTTCTTTTTATAATAATATAGTGGTTGGTTCAATGTATCCACGATATGTTTTACTGTCAACCTGCTGAATCAAAATGAGATATTTGGAGCTTGATATAATACATAAATAGGCAACTTACTATGCAGTATTGCTGAGGAGTTCCCCTGCTTTTCATGTCTTTAGGAAAAAGGCACAAATAATGGAGAGGTGAAGAAAGCTCGAAGTGAAGAATCCAATGATGTGCTGCCATCGGGAGTGAAATCGGAGCAACGTGATGAGCTGATGCAGTTATACAGTTTTCAAATGCCAGAAGATCTGTACCACTTCTGGGAATTCTGCAGCGAGCTTTGCACTGACAACCCCTGTGGTATGATGATGTGGTACTAGACTTCATAGGGTGGAACCGCTGAATTTAATACTGCTTAGTATTTCAGTCTAATAGAACATTAAAGACGAGGTAATTCAAAGCAAAAAAAAATTCCACGTGACAGTCGGTGGTTAAGGACTTCAAAATGAACAGATCTCCTATTATACTTAAACATGAAATTCAGAACCTGTTTTTTAGCTATTAGATGCTCAATCGTTGTAATGAACTTAGGAGCTGTAATACAGGTGTGAAACAGATGACACAGTAGAAGACAGAAGCATCACGTCTGTAATACTGTAGTACTGTACGGTGCTTTAAAGGCCAGTGTAACAGCTAGCTAAAAGCAGATGTTCTTGAAGGTGCTGCGGTGAGTGGTAGTGTACACACTGCAGTAGAGTACAGCAGCTGACAGTCAATGATCATTTCATCTATAAAATGTCAAATATACTGAACACCTGAACAATTTTATCTTTGATTTTTTTTTTTTTTTGTTATTTTTGAATCCAGCCCTAAAACAGTGGATGATTTGTTTCCACTGAGTGTTGTTTTGTTCTCAGATTTAAGTTTATTTCATTTATCAAGGTTTTTTTGAGCAGTGCAGATGATTCATTTTATCATTAAGTGAAAAATCTCCATCTCAGATACTTATGTGGTGTATAAGATATGTGCTACAAAACAGTGTGTCTATTTAGTAAAATATTTCATCAATAATTTGCACTTAAGTAATGCTTCTGTGTCAGCTCGTTTCTGTATCAATATATTGTCACTCTCTGTAGGTGCTCTGAAAGACTCGCTGGGATTGCAGCTAGTTGGACCATTTGATATTTTGGCAGGAGCTCACAAAAACTCCAAGAATTCCCAGCCGAACTTCCACCTTCACTGGCGATATTTTTATGACCCACCAGAGTTTCAGACCATACTCGCAGGGTGTGAGAACAGCCAGCATCACATTGGTTACTACAGGTATAGAACATAAGATCTGAAGTGTGTGACTATCGGCTTTTATTAGAATCTTGTAGCTTCCACCAAAGGCTGCTTCCAACATTTGCTCTACCGAGAAGATAGAGAGCATCGTGTGTAATAATATGAAAATAGTGATAACAATATGTACATGAGCACAAGTGGTTCTGATTTTGTTGTTGCTTTGTTTTACTGAATTTCATTGTTCCGCCAGAGATACTCCAGACTCCCTCCCTTCGTTTGTTGGGGAAAATGAAGCCAAGAAGGGCTGTACTATAACACAGATGGGGGACAACGTGTTTGCTGCAGTCCAGTGAGTGTTAACCACCACAAACTCACCTTATATCACTTTATATAATCCAACTTCCAGCTTAAGAAACAAATTCTTGGCACAAGAACAAAAAAAGTCCTTGTGCATTAGTGACCACTGATGGTGGTGATTTTATTTCCCACATCACATTTCACAATAAACTGTTTTGTTTTTTTAAATGTAGTGTTTAGGTATGTACTGTTTAACAGGTTCTAAAAGTGATCTGAAGGGGGACAAATGCTGAAAAAGCAACAAGGTCACAGCCTCCAAAGCAGGAGAAATGAAAACTGTTTTTTTATGTTCAGGAAAATCAGGAAGAGCTTAGTATCAGCTGTACTGGAAGGTAGATCTGGGCAATATGGATTAAAAAAAAAAAAAACAATCACAAATTTTTTTTTTCTTTACTGAACAATTTCAGTTTCTGGTGAACTGATGGCAGGGATACAGATTTAACGCTAAGCAAGAAGACTCTTTGTAGGAAAACCTGTTGCGTGGACTTTCCACTATTCCATCATGCTTGTTTGAATGGTATTATTTAGGGCTGCACGATTTTGCATAAAATGAGAATCACGATTATTTTGGCTTAGAATTGAGATCACGATTATCTCACGATTTTCTTTTCCAGTATAAATATTTATTGCACTTATTAACTGCACATCAACTTCGCAACAGTTGAGACTGAACATAAAAACAATAAATAAACATAAAAACAACAAATGTCTCACATTTTGTTGTTGCTGCAAAATGTTGTACTGCTTGAAATTCCGTCTCCACCGTTGCTCGACACTGCGTGTATAGAGCAGTGTTGCCAACTTAAGCTGGGCAGACACTGCGATTTTTTTCAGTCGCGCGATTCAGCTCCTGCTCAAACTGTACGGTTGACTCGCAGGGGTTAGAAGTTCATA
This sequence comes from Maylandia zebra, assembly GCF_041146795.1. Lineage (NCBI taxonomy): Eukaryota > Metazoa > Chordata > Actinopteri > Cichliformes > Cichlidae > Maylandia > Maylandia zebra. Next base: position 26,176,412 of record NC_135172.1, on the reverse strand, counting down.
GGTCACGATGCAGGGTCTCACACTATACGGCCCGATGCTCTGATGCGACCCGAGTGCTCACACTGTGCGTCCATAAAATGAAGGTTATAAGAGAAATTCTGTTGCTCGCTCTCCCTCTCTGTCTTTCACTCACACAGACACGCACACCACCACCATCAACTTTGCTAAATTGCTAATGAAAAACATTGACCAGGCAGCTGTGATTGAGCAGCAGTGTAGATCCAACTATTTTCACGGTTGTTGTGGTCGTGATAATTTTGTGAGGCCACATCGAAAAGGCTCGGATGAGCTTGCCATAGTTCTACAAGTTGTGCCTCCATCGCTTGTGTCCAGATCACACGCTGCACTGCCGTGCTGCGCCGTCTTTTTCGCTGACATTTGTGTTTGCGCGTGCGCAGTGTGAGAAACTGCGGTGACACCCTCACGACGGTCGCGAGGATTTCAAACAGGTTTGAAATCCTCTCGACCAAGCGATTGATGATCGGGAGCTGGTCGTGAGGTGTCAATCGCTTCTCGTTACCCCACGTATACTACACGATGCACGACGCACGATGAAGGCCAAAATCGGGCCGATCGCCAAAACGGTCGCACGACTCAAAAATCTGCTCAAAATGGGCCAAAAATCGCACAGTGTAAGCCCAGCATTAGCGACTTTGTCGCTATATTTAGCGAGTTTTCAGACCCCCTTGGCGACTTTTTTTCTAAAAAGCGACTAGCGACAAATCTGGCGACTTTTTCTGGTGTTATTGGAGACCTATTTATGACGACTTTTTGAAGTGAAAGCGCGTATCGCTTTTACTCTCAACAAGCAGCGGGTGCTGCCGTGGGCATCTCACCCGTTCCAAAGCGCTCACGGGCGGAGAATAGTCCCCCCCAGCTTCTATCAGGGCAGAAGATGTTCACACCTGTGCGTCCGAACTGCAAATGAATAGCGCATGAGCGAAGCCGCTGCTCTCGCACTGACTGTAACGCAGTCAGTTCTTCTTTTACTGTTGTGCTTTTTTGTGGATCACGAGGTTTAAAACTACTTATACACACACACACACACACACACACACACACACACACACACACACACAGTAACTCCACCAGAGTGCCTATTTCGGGTCACTTTTGCCGGTACAAGCCCGGATAAAGGAACAGGGTTGGAATTGTGACATTAAAAAAAAACAATAATTGCTAAAATAAATTTAATTTGTAGTTATAAATAAATTCTAAATGCATTTAGAACGTTCTTTACTCACTTTATGTCTCTTCCATGATGTTATTTCTCTCTCCAACAACGTAGGTTACAGTTATATTAGCATGACCAATTATGCAAATTAGGCGATGACGTCATTTAACGACTTCTAGCGACTTTTAGGACAGCCAATAGCGACTTTCCTTACTGAGGAGTTGGCAACACTGGTATAGAGCAGGTAGTGCAACAATAGAAAAATAGTTGCAGGACGGCACTGTGTAGCGTTTGTCTAGGGTGTTGATCATTTTCCTAAATCCCTCGTTTTGCACAGTGTTGATGGGAGCCATATCTTTGGTCAGGTGATAAGTGATAGCCTCCGTAATTTCTTTGTGCCTGCGGGAGTTCGACGTGAAGCGCTGTATAAGGTTCCCGTTATTGATGTTTGGGTGGTTGACCGGGACGGATTTTCTCCTGTCACTTTCTCATGTGCTCTCCGTTGTTTTTTCCCTGCTAATTTTAGCAGCCAGCTTCTGTATCACGTGGTATAAGGCTCCGCCCTTGTCATTTGTTGAGCAGGAAGAGTGAGCGCTTGTTTTCATGCAGATTACGTCCCGGATCAAAATGCGGTACAATCGTCGTCTTTATTTACTGCTCACAAGGACATCTTAGTTGCCTGACATGTTTTTCACAAGTCCTTGCAAGTAATGTTTACATTATTTTTTTCGTCTTCTGAGGGAATGGGCAACATGTTGACTATGATTGACTGCTGTGGCGTTATGCCAACCCTACAATACTGTCTGATAGGCTATCCGGTTGTTCAGTCTGACGTCAGTGAGTGATTAAGATGGCGCCGGTGAGGTCGGCTGCCGTCACGACTGCTCCGACCACTTTTTCTTTGTCTTTGTTTTTTAAGTTAGTTTTCAGCGTTTCTAAATCGGCAAAATCATCACCATTGGGTACATTAGGTATGACAGTGACACTCTTGTTTCTATTGGTATACAATGTACTCACAATTCGAAGTTTTTAACTCCGGATCCGAGCTGGCCGAGTGAGATCTCGAGGGAGAACAAAGGGAAGCGGCGGCGGCCTAGAGGGAAGCGAGCCGGCGTCAGGAACAGGCTGAGAGCTCGTGCACACCGCACACCTCTGCCTAGCATCCTGCTCGCCAACGTCCAGTCACTGGAGAACAAGCTTGACGACCTCAGGGCCAGGATAAAGTTCCAGAGAGACATTCGGGACTGCAATCTCCTCTGCTTCACCGAGACATGGCTGAACCCAGCGGTGCCGGACCACGCCATCCAGCCGGCCGAGTTCTTCTCGGTTCACCGCATGGACAGGACACGGGACTCGGGGAAGTCAAGGGGAGGCGGCGTGTGTTTAATGGTGAACAACAACTGGTGCAACAGTGCGAACGTTGTTCCTCTCACACGCTCCTGCACACCAAATCTGGAACTACTGTCCATCATGTGTCGTCCTTTTTATCTACCTCGGGAATTTACATCGGTCATTGTAAGTGCCGTTTATATTCCACCACAAGCGGACACGGTCACCGCCTTATGCGAGCTGCATGAGGCACTCACACAGCACCAGACACAACACCGGGATGCTGCGCTTATTGTGACGGGGGATTTTAATAGCGCCAACCTCAAACGCGCAGCGCCGAACTTTTATCAACACATCACCTGCCCCACCAGGGGTGAAAGGACACTGGACCACTGCTACACTACGGTCAAGGACGGCTACAAGGCACAATCCCGCCCCCCGTTTGGCAAATCTGATCACGCCGCCATCTTCCTCATGCCAAAATACAAACAAAGGCTGAAACAGGAAGTTCCGGTTTAGAGGAAGGTCGCGCGCTGGACAGATCAATCGGTGGCCGCGTTACAGGACGCACTCGATGACGCAGACTGGGGCATGTTCAGAAACAGCTCCGACGATGACGTCAACGTGTTTACGGAAGCGGTTGTGGGATTCATCGGGAAACTAGCGGATGATACCGTGGAGACAAAGACTATCACAACGTTTCCCAACCAGAAGCCGTGGGTGGATAAAACCATCCGCGACGCTCTGAGATCCCGCACCGCTGCCTACAACACGGGACTCATGACGGGGGACATGGACCCGTACAAAGCCGCGTCATATAACGTGCGGAGGGCGGTGAAAGAGGCGACGCAGCGCTACGGGAGGAAACTAGAGTCACAACTCCAACAGAGTGACTCTAGGAGCCTGTGGCGGGGACTAAGGACAATAACGGACTATAAAGCACCAACAACCGGTATGACGAACGCGGCCGTGACTTTGGCAGACGAGCTGAACACTTTCTATGCTCGCTTCGAGGCTGCAGCTAAGGTCTCCAACAATGCTAGTGTTAGCGGCGCTAACGGCTGCAGACAGGAAGATACTGCCAGCACCGGAAACGTGCTCGTCATCTCCGAGCATGAAGTAAGGAGAGCCTTCAAGAGAGTGAACACCAGGAAAGCAGCAGGACCAGACGGCATCCCAGGTCGTATCCTAAGAGACTGCGCATACCAGCTAGCTCCTGTGTTCACTGAGATATTCAACATCTCTTTATCTCAGTCGGTGATCCCCACATGCTTCAAAGAGTCCATCATTGTTCCTGTCCCGAAGAAACCCCACCCTGCTTCTCTCAATGACTATCGCCCTGTAGCCGTCACCTCAGTAGTGATGAAGTGTTTTGAACGCCTGGTCAGAGACTTCATCATTTCTTCACTACCAGTCACACTGGACCCATTACAGTTTGCTTACCGTCCAAATCGTTCCACAGACGATGCCATCTCTCATCTCCTCCACACATCACTCACTCACTTGGACACTAGAAGGGGGAATTATGTTAAAATGCTCTTCATAGACTACAGCTCTGCATTTAATACCATAATTCCCTCCACACTCACCACCAAGCTGGAGCATCTGGGACTCAGCTCATCTGTGTCAGTGGATCTCCAACTTCCTAACTGGCAGACCACAGGCAGTAAGGATGGGCGGACATGTCTCAGCCTCCACCACTCTCAGCACTGGAGCCCCCCAGGGGTGTGTTCTGAGCCCCCTGCTGTACTCTTTGTACACATATGACTGTGTGGCCACTACCAGCTCCACCACCATCATCAAGTTTGCTGACGACACCGTCGTGGTGGGCCTGATCTCTGATAACAACGAGACGGCCTACGTGAAGGAGATTAGGAATCTGGAGAACTGGTGCCAGAGGAACAACCTCCTTCTAAACGTCAGTAAGACAAAGGAGCTGATAGTGGACTTCAGCACTAAGCAGGAGAGGAACTACCAGACCCCCGTCATCAACGAGTGCCCAGTGGAGAGAGTGGACAGCTTCAAATACCTCGGAGTTCACATCACGCAGGACCTGTCATGGTCCTGTCACATCAACACCGTGGTGAAAAAGGCCCGACAGCGTCTCTACCACCTCAGACGCTTGAGAGACTTCCAACTGCCCTCCAAGGTGCTCAGGAACTTTTACTCGTGCACCATAGAGAGCATCCTGGCGGGAAACATCTTAACCTGGTTCGGGAACAGCACCATGCAGGACAGACGAGCTCTACAGAGGGTTGTGCGGTCAGCTGAGCGCACCATCCGCTCCGAGCTCCCTGACCTGCACTCAATCTACAGCAGGCGGTGCCGGACCAAGGCCAGGAAGATCGTGAAGGACCTCAGCCATCCCAACAACGGACTGTTCTCTCTGTTGAGGTCAGGAAAGCGATTCCGCTCCCTGAAGACCAACACAGAGAGACTGAGGAGGAGCTTCTTCCCGCAGGCGATACGGTCTCTCAATCACACCACCACACAGTACTGACCCACACATATGGTTCTTACACACACACTGGACTTTCTGGACATTGTTTTTGCACAACACTGGTCACTATATTCTTCATTTCCAGTTAATACTTGTACAGCTGCTGTTATTGTGTATATATTTATTTATATTTAGATTTCTTCATACATTCTTATATAGTTCTATATTGTGTATTGTGTATTTTGTTGTACAGTTATTTTATTTTCAACTTTAATTTATATATTTTATCTTATTCTTCCCAGTTAAATTTACCCTTCATTCTAATTTGTGTTGTACAGTTATTTCATTTTTAACCTTAATTTATATTTTATTCCTTCCTAGTTAAATTTACCCTTTTTAATTTTTCATATTTATTTCCTATCTTATTCATAGCCTTTCCTTTTTTTGTTTTCTTTAGGTCACGAGCAGTTGTCCAAGCATTTCACTACATATCGTACTGTGTATGACTGTGTACATGACAAATGAAATTTGAATTTGAATTTGAATTTGATTTGACTATGATTGACTGCTGTGGCGTTATGCCAACCCTACAATACTGTCTGATAGGCTATCCGGTTGTTCAGTCTGACGTCACTAGCCGTGTCTGGGTCTAAACTCCGCTGCAGGTCCATATATCAAACGATCACTATGGCATTACTGAGAGTTGAAAAACTGTCTAAAGTCTTTCATCTTTAATAAAATGATCAGCGTTCTGCTCTACCAGGTGTAACTATTGAGTTTAACATCCAGGCATCCATGAAAACGGAATTTATGACATTTAAAGGAGTTAGAAGTTAGCAGGGAGTTAGCTCGCTAGCTTCTATCTAAATACAATATAGCATGTCCTGACTGCGGGGTTTTGGAAACAAATTAAAACGTACAGCTCTGTTATCACTTCCAGCATAAATGAAGACAGAAAACTAAACAGCAGTAACGTTTGTAGGGTTACTGAAGTTGGGCTAGCTGGTATATAATGATGTGCTGTGTGACCGCTAGCGACACAGCTACGTTAGCATAATATAAACAAGCTATTATTTATTTATTATTATTAAACAAGCTACTTGTATTGTCTGTCTGATCAAATTGTAAAGCCTACATTTATTATCATGGTCTTAAAAAAAAATTTTCTCGAAATAATATTGTAATCGTTTTATCATCCAGCACTATCAGAAAGTTGAAAGAATCATCAGTGCGTTGCATCCTGTTGTGTTTGGGTTTTGTAGCTGTAGATCAGTCAGGGTACTTTTGCTGAACTCTTACATTACTAAAAGTGTATTTATGTGGATGTTGTTATTTTGATGCATATCACCCACCTAAACCTTCAGACCACAAATAAACTTTCATGGGAACAATAGTAGAATAATGCACCACATTTAACTGCAAAAACTGTTCAGGAATGTTTTGAGGAATATGAAAAAAGCTTTAAGGTTTTAAGTTGACTTGCTGAGTTTCTGTGTCTGCCTGATTGAGCATCTGAATGTGTTGGGGAAAAAACTCGAGTGCATGGAGACTTAAAGGAAGTCGTGCTAATCTGTTGATGCTTGATACCACAAAACGCCTTCTGAGGTCTTGTGTTGAGTCCACCCCTCAACAGCTCTGACCCACTGAGGTGTGGTCTCAGCACAAGGGGAAATTGTAGAGTATTAAAGTGGTGGCTTTAATGTTGTGGTTTATTTGTTTGTTGGCCACTTAAAATTCCATCAATAACTTGATGCTTACAGAAATAAACAGTCAAATTGGGTGATCCTTAACTTTTCATAATATGCCCTCTTGTCCTTCCTCCTTTTATTTCATGTGTGAGAGTGGAGGTACATTACTGCATGAAATTTTCTGTCATCACTTCTTTTTGTCTTGTAATTTGCTGTTCTTACTTCCATCAGCCTGTATCTGCTGAGGAAGAGGAAAGAGAGGGGCAGTAAGAAAACTGGGGATGAGGCATTGGAAACCTTGGAGGCAAAGCTGAGAGACAAAGCACAGACTCTGGGCTTTTCTCTGGAGCAGAAGACCAAAGACATGAAGCAGAGAGACAAGAAGGTAAAATGGACACGCCAACAAAAAAAATTACCAAGACCTCTCTTGTAATACCCATTAAATCAGGGATGTCAAACTCATTTTGCATTTAGGGTCGCATATAGCCGACTTTGATCTTAAGTGGACCGGATGAGTGAAACTGCACTTTCTTCTTTAAAGACATTGATGTACACATTTAATCCCCGAGACATCTTAATAAAAGATCAAGTCCAATTTCATTTACAGAAAAAGTTCTGGTAGCTCTGACTGTTCCACATTTACAAGACAGTAATGCTGCTTGAAAAGCATTAAATGTATAGATATGAAAAAAAAAAAGTGTTCTTAAAGTTGATGCTTGAAAACTTTTTACACACTATAGGTCGTAACAAAGACATTCCACGGCGCGGGCATTGTTGTACCTGTAGACAAGAATGATGTTGGATACAGGGAACTTCCAGAAACAGATGGTGAGTTTACAAATTTAAAGTTGTTTTAACACCAGTTTTTTCCATTTGTCTTTTGTTTATTCATTGGTGAGGTAAACAAATTTTGATAAAGGAATTTAGCTTCTGTGAAATAAGCTGGTTATATAGATTGCAGAGATGTCTTGATGCATTCTCAATCATCCAGGTAAGTAAATCTCCAAAAGTTGATTCTGTTCATGTGGATGTAGCGTTTTCAGTGGAAGAAACGTTTCGTCACTCATCCAAGTGACTTCTTCAGTCTCAACTGACTGCAAGTTTCCCCAATCTTATACTGTAACTAGAACATTTGCATAATCACTGAAACCAGCCCACTGAAGGAAAAATGGACTGGGAGGTCAGTTCCTTCATCTTGATTATGCAAATTCTCATGACCATTGATCAACAACCACTGATCAAAGATCACTGATCAATGGCCATGAGTACCATTCACACAGAGTTGGGGAATGGCTGCAATCACAGCATTGTAAGATGGCGAAAGATGTACCCTTAAGCACCCTCCTCTATTCAGAGATGGTCTTTCCCTTTTCATGTAAATGGCCTCATTGACTCTGCGCTCAAACCAGCGTTCTTCCCTTTCCAGGATGTGTACATCCTCATCATTGAAAGAGTGTCCACCCTGTAGGTGGGAATACTGCAGTCCTGGTCTAATGAGGTGGCTCTTCTGTGTTGTGCCATTCGCTTTGCCAAAGGTTGTTTGGTTTCCCTGATGTATAAATCCTGGCAATCCTCCTGGCACTTAACAGCGTACACTATGTTACTCTGTTTGTGTCGAGCGACCAGATCCTTGGGGTGGACCAATTTTTGGCGCAGCATGTTTTGGGGTTTAAAAGCCACAGAGACACGATGTTTAGAAAAAATGTGTCTCAACTCCTGACACATGGGATCACTACAGGTTTTTGCTTAGTCAGCGGTTGTCCTTCTCTCCTGGATCGGCTGGAACTTTCTTTAGGCGCCTTTCCAGCTTTGACAAAAGTCCAGCTGGGATAACCCCATTTACTCAGGGCCTTCTTGATGTGATGTTCTTCTGCTTCCCTGTCCGCTGTGTCTGTGGGGATGGTGTTGGCGTCCTGATGACAACCAGTTTATGCTCCAGTGGATGATGAGCGTCAAACCTTAAATACTGATCTGTATGCGTAGGTTTCAGCTTTTAGATGTTCCCCATTACTGATGGAAATCTCACAGTCTAAGAAGGCTAACCTGCCACTTTTCATATCCTCCCTGGTAAATTTGATGTGTCGGTCCACCAAGTTAATGTGATTCGTGAGTTGTGGTACGTCCTGAGATTTGATTTTCGTCCAGGTGTCATCCACATACCTGAACCAATGACTTGGTGGTGTTCCAGGGTAGGATAACAAAGCCCTCTTTTCCACTTCTTCCGTGTACAAATTGGCCACGATGGGTGAAATTGGGGAGCCCATGGCACACCCATGTTTCTGCCTGTAGAACTGACCCTTGTATGTGAAATAGGTGGAATGAAGATACAGTTCCAACAGCAAACACACTTGGTTAGTGCTGAGAGTGGTCCTGTTGCTGAGGTTGGGGTCATCCTGTAATCTCTTACGAACTACCTCCAACGCTTCCGTGACTGGGATGCAAGTAAAGAGACAATGCTATTGACCGGAACTCATACGATTATAAGATTGGGGAAACCTGCAGTCAGCTGAGACTGAAGAAGTCACTTGGATGAGTGACAAAACGTTTCTCCCACTGAAAACGCTACCTCCAGATGAACAGAATCAACTTTTGGAGATTGCAGAGATTTTTTTTTTTTTTGTCTCGGCTCCTTAACAAATTTGTTTTTTCCCTTGTGTCCCAGCTGGTCTCAAGAAAATTTGTAAAGCCATTGTTGAAGCACGGACTGATGAAGAACGCGTCAAAGCTTTTGGACCGATCCAGGAAATGATAACATTTGTTCAGTTTGCTAATGACGAGTGCGATTATGGCATGGGTTATGAACTGGGAATAGACCTCTTCTGTTATGGATCTCATGTGAGTATACTAAGTCACTGCTTCTTCAGCAATCATCTTTCTTGGATTTGATGTGATTTCTGAGATGACTTATGAAATAAAAAGAACTTTTCTTTTCGACTTATTTCTTATTTAAAATGGGATAGTTTTAATTCTTTGACATATTTAAAACAAAACACAACAGTGGCTATACTAGAACTATTAGTGGTTTAATGTTGCACATACATTTAAGTTAAATAGAATAAACATAAGTTGGGAACTAATGCTTTGGTCCATACAAAGAACTGAATTTTCAAAACTTTTTAAGGACTGGGTTTTTGGGGATATAAATCATTTCTCTTTGATTTTCTCTCTCTCTCTTACAGTACTTCCACAAGGTTATCAAGCAACTTTTGCCCATGGCTTACAACTTACTGAAAAGGAACTTGTTTGGGGAAATTTTGGAGACCCATCTGTCAAGTCGTATCCATGACAACATAGACCAACTCTCTCCACATTAAAACAAAAAAAATTATTCAGAAGTACATTTCTGTTCTGGCTCTTTATAAGCTTTCCCACCATGTGTTCTTGTCTTCTGTTGTTTGTCATTGCTGATATTTTTGGTGGATTTGTGCTGCTGTCACTAACTGGAAACAGTTTAGTGATGTCTTGTTTGTAAAAGGTAGCTGTTCAATAAAGCTTTTTTTAAATATATATTTCTACTTTTTTTTTTCTTTTTCTTTTTTTTAACCTGTTTGATTTTTGTGTCCAGCCTAATCTGAGCCAAAGTCCACCTCACTTTACAGTTGAATTGTGCAGTCATCATAATTTTTGCCTTGAGTTTAGATCATCAAGGTGGACTGGTGTTGATCAGACTGCAGGCAATCTGATGGAACAATGCGTTTAAGGTGGTGTAATACCATAGAGTGGAAATAGAGGGCAGTGTTGTGTATGGGAGTTCATAAATGAGCAGCACGGTAAGATTCTGGGAACGACTTCCCATCATTCATATATTGAGTCATCATTTTCCATACTGTACATAGGATGTATTTGGTAACTGACATTTCTGTTGATGAATGTTTTGGCATATAGAAAGGGATTGATCCTTTCCTGTCTTTTCATTAGTCTTTCAGGATATGAGGAGAAAAACTGTAACAATAAGAAAGTTTCCAGTTTTAGCATACTGGAAACGCCAGAAAACCCCCTAAAACCAGGCCTGAGCCACCTCATTCATTTCCCATTTCTGATTAGATGCAGTTCATAAAATGGCTGGTATTTGGATATATTTTATTTAAGCCTCTATTATATCAAGAGCCTTTCTACAAACAAACGTTTTACAGCAGAGTAATATGCAACAAGAAGCCCATGTGGTTGCATTGGAATGGTTGCATCCACAGTAACGCAGCCTTTATTAAAAATTTGGATGACTGCACAGACTGCTCTGTTGCTGTTTTGTTTCAAGACATTTCAAAACATTTATTTCACTTGTCAATAATTGGGCAAGCTTACACTGAGTATGTTACATCTTCAAAATCTAAAGTGCATTACAAAGGTTATGGTGGCTGTGTCATTGTCGTCTTCCTGCTTTGATGTTTTTTCTTGTCGTGAAGCTTCATTGGTACACTAGACTTATAAAAACTCTTTTTGGAATGAGCATTCATTAATTTGGATTTAAGGACCTACAGTCAGACTGTAAACAGACATATTTACAGTTTGTAAATATTTTGACACCAGCATGATTTTGTAATTTGCCCCCTGTCCATCAGAGCCATTTTTAGAGGCATACATATAATGCACAGGGTGTGTTTCCTTATTTGTTAATTCCTGAAAAACTAAGCAGATGGAAGATCTGGAGCTGATTCCAACTTTTGGACTTGTATTGAGCAGTTGTTCAATTTTGAAGTCCAAAGAGGCATCGCTACAGTTTATTCAAGGAAGAAAAATGGATATTCTTCAATAGATCATTCAGTCACCTGAACTTGACGTAACAGAGGAAACTTTTCAGTTATTAACTACAAAACTGAACACAGAGAGACACACAAAAAAGCAGCAGCTGAACTGCTGCAGTAAAGGACTAGCAGATCAAGGAAGGAAACAATATTTAGTAATGTCCATGGTTGATGTCGTTGGCTGCAAGTGATTTCCATCCTGACACTAAAAACAATCCTGATAGTTATAATAATTTTAGTTTGCTTTTCGGTCTATAAACAATGTGTGTTTCCAGGGGGAGCTTAGTTCAATATTTTTTTTTTGTTTAACCCCCTCAAAAATCTGTACTTACGCCACATATTGACTGTTTGATTTAAAGTGCACAATGCTGGTTCACAGAGGCTGCAAACAAACAAACAAACTCATGGTCCATATAATGGTCCAAATGGGTTTAAATGTGAAAGGTCTGAAAGGAATGTGATGGGACTGACCTTGTGTTCCTTGTTGCCTGTATGTTTCCTCCTCCAGAAGCCTGACTGACTAGCTGGCTGGCCGCCTGGCCATTTGGTTTCGCTTTTGTTTTCACCTGCACACACTTATACGCTGTCTTTGCACTCACACACACACTGTATACACACTGATGTCCTGATAACTACCCATACAAATCTCTGGTTTCACTACTTTATTTCATTAAACCACTCCACTGCCTCCTAAGATTAGGTGTGGTCTCCCTGTTTTTGTTATTCTTTTAAAGCGGGTTGCATCGAATGGGAGCTTGTCTGCACAAAAATCGGGGTCCAGTAAGTTTTCAAATGCTTGTTTGTACTGCTTTGTTAGGCTGCACCTGGTATTCTTGGGGTCACATCTTGTGTATACTTATTTTGGTTAGTTATTTCTTTTGACTTGCCTTTAGAAAAGGATTGAACAGAATATTGCTGCTTATTGTCATTTTACATGTATAATGTAATTTTGGGTGCTTCACACCAACTGTGGTGCAATAAAATATTATTTATTTGATCGTATTTATTATTCTTATGGTATCTATTATGTTTCTATTGTTCAGCACTTTGGTCAGCCTTGTGTGTTTTTAAAGTGCTATATAAATAAACAATGATGATGATGATGAAAATATAAATAGTAGACAGGAATAAATAGCAAACAGGATAAATATATACAAAAATAGGCACACAGAGAACAAGTTGCAAAGTGCTTGGAACTAATGCAAAGTAAAGACTTGATCTGAATAGAGTCCATGTATGAGTGGCCTGAGTGTTGCGGGGGTTACTCAGAGCATGGCTCAGATTAGTGAGGTGGTTGGGCAGGGTTGGGGTGTGGGCAGCCAATGATTTAATTACCCTGGGCCTGTTTTAAGAATGTTCAACTTCAGGTTATTTCCTCAGCACCAGTTCTCTACCTCTGCCCCGTACACTGTCTGATCTATATCACAGTGGTGTCATTGGCATGCTTGATGATGATGTTTGGTTGGGTGGGTTGGTTTACACTCGTATCTGTAGAGAGTGTACAGTAAGGGGGCTGAGAACGCAGCCCTGTGGGGAGCCGTGGTGCTCAGTGACAGTGAGGGGGAGAGGTGGGGCCAAGTCGGACTGACTGATGCCAGTTGGTGAGAAAGTGGGGGATCTGAAAATAGTCCAGTTTGGTGGTGAGGATTTCTGGGATTATGGTTTTGAAGCTTTAGTCCACCTTCCTCAGGCTCATAGACAGCCTCCATGAAGTCTTTGAGGCTGTCTATACCAGTCTTCTGAGGATGGGTATGATAGTGGAGGCCTTCAGACAGTTGGGAACAGTGGCATGAGTCAGGGAGAGGTTGAATAGCCTGATGAGGATCCCTGACAGTTCGTTCAACCAACTTTAACCACAGCCCCTGGGATGCTGTCGGGGCCAGCAGGTCGCCTGGGGTTCACTGCTCTCAGCCTCCTCATGACCTCGTGTTCCTGGAGGGAGAAGGGTGTGTGCTGGGTGAGGTGGGTGGCAGGGGAAGTGGGGGAGGGGTGGTCTCAAACTGAGCAAAGAAGGTATGAGCTCCTCTGCTAGTTTGAGGCTGCTGTCCAGGATATAGCTCTGGCCTTTGTGGTTGGTGAGGTTGTTCAGTGGTAACATTGGCTACCGTTAGCTTGCGAGGCAGATAGATAGGCCAGCACCAAGTGGACATGGCACCTAAGTGTAGTGAGCAGTGACTGTGTAATTCTGCTGTTATGGCACCAGTCCTGAAGCACATAAGCACAGACCACATGAGCACAGAGCTCACCACCCCTTCCCTTTGTGTGTTAATATTGTGAATTGGTTGTCTGAGTACTGGGCTGTGACCTATAACTGGTTTGGGGAGGCCTCATAGTCTAGAGTACTTATTGAATGTGACTATACCTAGAGGTGTAGCGCTATTTAAGTAGCAGAAAGCATCAGTTGTGTGCTCCAGTACACGCACATGTTTGTGTTATTTGTTTCTAAGGCTGTTAACAGTGGCAAAAGTGATAAAATCTCAGGTTGAATTTATGAACATGAAGTCATCCGTGTGATTATCTTCTAACAGTTATGGTATGCTGCTTAAGACTTCCTCCTCCCTGGAAGTGTATTGTCTTTTGCCACAGAGGTGACAAAAGTACAGACATTCTGTGCTTAAGTACAAGTACTGATTGTTGTAAAAGTTGAAGTACGGATTCACCTTCTTAACTCAACTAACAATGAAAAAGTATAGACTGAAACATGAAACATGCGCAAAGTAAGAAAGTAAAAAGTATCTCTTTGGAAGATGTTTCTACTACTGTTATGTTAATTTAATAATGACAATAAATGAGAATGCTAACTTTACTTTGGTTGAAATTTTAGTTCTAAATAATATACTCAGCTTGAATCACTTAGGTAGAAAATTAAACAGACTGAAGGTAGATTGCAGTGAATTAATCTAAGCATCATCAGCTTAACTTCAAAATAATCTCTGCAATATGTAGTGTACCTCACTCTGACCATGAAACCACAGCCACTGTGCACCTTTTAATTTTTCTAATGACTTTTTAACTTTTACAGACTCGGGAGACTCCGCCATTTTACAGTGGCTTGCAAAAGTATTTGGTCCCCTTGAACTTTTCCACATTTTGTCACATTACAGCCACAAACATGAATCAGTTTTATTGGAATTCCACGTGAAAGACCAATACAAAGTGGTGTACACGTGAGAAGTGGAACAAAAATCATACATGATTCCAAACATTTTTTACAAATAAACTGCAAAGTGGGGTGTGTGTGTAATTATTCAGCCCCCTGAGTCAATACTTTGTAGAACCACCTTTTGCTGCAATTACAGCTGCCAGTCTTTTAGGGTCTGTCTCTACCAGCTTTGCACATCTACAGACTGAAATCTTTGCCAATTCTTCTTTGCAAAACAGCTCCAGCTCAGTCAGATTAGATGGACAGTGTTTGTGAACAGCAGTTTTCAGATCTTGCCACAGATTCTCGATTGGATTTAGATCTGGACTTTGACTGGGCCATTCTAACACATGGACATGTTTTGTTTTAAACCGTTCCATTGTTGCTCTGGCTTTATGTTTAAGGTCGTTGTCCTGCTGGAAGGTGAACCTCCGCCCCAGTCTCAAGTCTTTTGCAGACTCCAAGAGGTTTTCTTCCAAGATTGCTCTGTATTTGGCTCCATCCACCGTCCCATCAACTCTGACCAGCTTCCCTGTCCCTGCTGAAGAGAAGCACCCCCAGAGCATGATGCTGCCACCACCATATTTGACAGTGGGGATGGTGTGTTCAGAGTGATGTGCAGTGTTAGTTTTCCACCGCACATAGCGTTTTGCATTTTGGTCTCATCTGACCAGAGCACCTTCTTCCACATGTTTGCTGTGTCCCCCACATGGCTTGGTGCAAACTGCAAACGGGACTTCTTATGGTTTTCTGTTAACAATGGCTTTCTTTTTGCCACTCTTCCACAAAGGCCAACTTTGTGCAGCGCACGACTAATAGTTTTCCTATGGACAGATTCCCCCACCTGAGCTGTAGATCTCTGCAGCTCGTCCAGAGTCACCATGGACCTCTTGGCTGCATTTCTGATCAGCGCTCTCCTTGTTCGGCCTGTGAGTTTAGGTGGACGGCCTTGTCGTGGTAGGTTTACAGTTGTGCCATACTCCTTCCATTTCTGAATGATCGCTTGAACAGTGCTCCGTGGGATGTTCAAGGCTTGGGAAATCTTTTTGTAGCCTAAGCCTGCTTTAAATTTCTCAATAACTTTATCCCTGACCTGTCTGGTGTGTTCTTTGGACTTCATGGTGTTGTTGCTCCCAATATTCACTTAGACAACCTCTGAGGCCATCACAGAGCAGCTGTATTTGTACTGACATTAGATTACACACAGGTGCACTCTATTTAGTCATTAGCACTCATCAGGCAATGTCTATGGGCAACTGACTGCACTCAGACCAGAGGGGGCTGAATAATTACGCACACCCCACTTTGCAGTTATTTATTTGTAAATAACTAAGTTTCTGATAGTAATTTAACATTCGATAAACAGATAAATAATGTGATCAAGACCAGCTTCTTTCAACTCCACGTACTTGCAAAGGTGAAGCCATTTCTCTGCTTCAGATACTTTGAGAAAGCATCCCATGCCTTTATTTCATCTCGCCTTGACTTCTGCAACAGCCTCTACTCTGGTGTTACTTCGTCATCTATTGGCCAACTACAGCTGGTTCAAAATGCTGTGGCAAGGCTTCTGACTGGCAAGCGGAAGTGAGAGCACATATCCCCTATATACTTGCCTCGCTACACTGGCTGCCAGTAAGTTTTCAAATTAATTTTAAAATCTTGACACTTTTAAAACATTGCATGGACTAGCTCCTATATATCTTTCTGATCTTTTAAATTGGTACACTCCAGCGAGATCTTTGAGGTCCGCGGACCAAATGCTTCTAGCTGTCCCTAGGTCTAGATTACAACACAGAGGAGATCGGGCTTTTACTGTGACTACCCCGAAACTGTGGAATAAACATATCAGGACCTCTCCAACACTAGATACTTTTAAAACTTGTTTAAAGACCCATTTTTACTCTTTGGCTTTTTTAAAAAAAAATTACTATTCTGTATGAGTCTGTCATTATTTTATTCTTATTATTTTCTTATCTTATTTATCTGATTATTCTATTGTACAGTACTTTGGCCAACAGTTGTTGTTTTTTAAAAGTGCTATATAAATAAAATTGATTTGATTTATTTTCTATTCCTCATTGATAATACTAGTATTTTATTAGTATTCTGAGCTGGGGGGGGGTTGTGTTAGGCACAGACACAATAATACTGCAGTATGACGGCCACCCTTGTTGTCCTTGTTGCCTGTATCATATCCCCCAGGTAATTAGTGGGTGGAGCTGACCTGACATCTGACCTGGGCAGCTGGAGCCCAGGGCATTTCTCACATCCATTCCCTTCACTCAGAAATTGCATGTGTGTTGGCAACCATTCATAGTTTATTTACTTTATTTAACTAAACCATTTGTTGCATTCTTTAGAGCTGATTTCTGACAAAGGGTTAAGTCACATCTAAAAGGTGTTCTTATCTAGTAATTGTTTCACGCATGTTTTAAAGAAAAAAAAATTACCTCTGTCTTTTTTGTAAACTCATAGATTTGGCCTAGGGCATATTATTCTATGCCCTACTGGCTCTGAAGACTGCATCTCAAACGATGACATTTTGCTAACATGATTTCTTACATCTCTTCCCGTACTTGGCCCTCCTCTGCCCAAGATGCTGTCTGTTTTTTAAAATGTCTCCAAGACATTGTTATTGATTTTTGCCCTGTCAGCCTATATTAAATTTGTCATCTAGTGAAGAAGGCCAGGCCATGGCGGGGGCGTAAGAACACGAAGGAGGAGATTAGATTAGTTAAACCCAACCCAAAGTGTCTAATTTCACATGAGTGTGTAAGTAATCTCACAGTTTTTATTCAACCATGGGACAACATGCTCCATACTGGGAACTTTGATCTCTGAAGCAAACTGCTGCACAGGGCGTCGGTGTATTCAAGTGCCACTGGGAATTGTCTCATTGTAAATGTTTTGTTTTGAATTAGTGCTTTACTATGCAGTAAAGCACTATATGGTGACAATGTATGCTTTAAGTGATGCGATGTGTTAAAAAAAATGTCTGCGCACAGTGCGCCCCTTTAAAAGGTGCTCTGAGGCTACTTCTGGTCGCATTCAGGGTGGTCATCACTGCCAAGGTCTACTGTCGAGGTTTCCGGTTGTCCACGAAGGCAACACTGGTCCTGCGGAGGTTCGGGGAAGCGCATCTGAAGCGCGTTCACGTTTCCATACACACAAACACGCGCGCAGGCCATAGCAGCACACCGGGAGCATCCCTGAGAGGAGGGAGCGCTCGTTTTGGTTTACCATCTGGAAGAATCGCTGTATTAGCTTCTGTCGAGCTTGATTAAAGACTTTCTCTGACGACGCATAATGATCCCGGGCTCTGCCGGGCGCCGTGGATGCTGAGGCGTGCACAGAAATCCACAGTGGGTCGGGTAAAGGACCCCCGTGTCTCCTCCAGCAGAAGCAGCAAGCCCGAGACGGAATGTCAAGTAGCCCCGAAGAAAGTCACTCCAGGGGCGGCGGCTCCAACCGTGACTTAAAGACGGCCTCTTCGAGCAGCACGTCCCTCGAGGATGGAAATCCACCACCGCTGCACCAAAACCGTATACGCCAGGTGGGTGTCTGTCCGCAGCCTGCTCTCTGCACTAGCTGGCCCAGTCAGCCGTGTAACGAGCAGTCCAAAGCGCTGATGCTGATGCTGCTGATGATGCTGTGCGCCTAGGCAGAGCGGTCATAGGCGTTGCCGTGCTTTATCACATCGGCGCTGCCGAGAAGACAGATTTTCCTATGATGCTGCATAAACTGTGTTTAAATTAGCTGTTAATAATAGAAAAGCTCCTCAACCATCTGTTTTGATAAGCGACGTAGAGGGACGTGCTTCAGCATTGTGTGATAACAGGCCAACTGTGCCAGTTGTTATGGCCGTCAAAATAAACACCACCAGGTCTGCTCTGGTCGAGGGGCTTCAGTGAAGAATGTTTACATGTTATCATTTACCACTGAAAGTTTACTGTCTGGATCGGCCATATCATGACACACTGCAAGTTGTTTATAGTTCTGAATATTTGCTTGATTAGTTTGAACTTCAGATGTGATTTTTTTTTTTCCAAATATTTGTAGGTCCATAGACTTGTGTCTGAGACTCTCAAGCTCTTGAAATGACACGCATACACTGTATGTGATATCTGCAACAACCTCACATAGAGTGCTGTGCAAAAGTCTCCACTCATTTCTTTACATTTCACTAAAAAGATGGGAAATACAGTAAGCTCAGCAATTTATTGAAACATGCAAACAGACAGAGGTAGTGAGCTTGAATGTCAATTTTGGCATGGGCACCTTTATTCTTCCATAAAGCCTGAACTCTCTTAGGCAGCTTTCTGATCATTTCTAAGTAGTCTTCAGGAATAGTTTTCCAGGCTTCATGAAGGACATTCAAATCTTCGTTTTTAGACGTTGGCTGCTTTTTGCTCTGTTCTCTGTCAAGATCCGCACTATTTCAATAATTGAGGTCTGGGCCCTGGGGAGGTCAATCCAGGATTGATTCTCTTCCATTGTATGTTATTCTACCCAGGTGTACACACTGACATACAGTAAAATACTGTATGTCAGTGTGTTTGGGA
This sequence comes from Maylandia zebra, assembly GCF_041146795.1. Taxonomy (NCBI): domain Eukaryota; kingdom Metazoa; phylum Chordata; class Actinopteri; order Cichliformes; family Cichlidae; genus Maylandia; species Maylandia zebra. The sequence continues at coordinate 26,157,335 of NC_135172.1, read as the reverse complement.
TCCTTGTCATGCTGGAAAATGAAGTCATTTCCAATCAGATGCTGTGCAGATGGTATTGCATGGTGGATTTTATGTGTGTCAAACTGTTTGGTCATTGGTATTTTTTGTAGATTCAGGTAAAGAAATAGAACATGTTATAGTAAGGCACTTTGCTTATAGTTCAGTGTTTTTGTTAAATGGCTTAATACTAAAAAAAAAAAATTCCTTTTAAACATTTGTATGAAAATGGTCAGGTATAAGGACTGGACTGGATGGAAAAAGAAGCCAATATCCAAGAAAAACACTGAAAAACCTCCAGGAAGCCTGCAGAACTATTGCCCAGGACCACTTTAAAAATTACATGAAAGTATGGCTCCTTGAAAACAAAATATTAAGAAATGAGGGGATGGCTCAAGACTTACAGACTAACAGTACTGTTTATTTATCACTAAGTTCTAGATTTACTTTTATGAGTACACATGCTAGTAATATATAGAGTCCCTTTATCTATATCCAAAAGTCAATTTTCATAAATTTTCAGTATGAACAAGAAAATGGATGTAAAGCGTTACCATCTAGGCCTGATCATGCAATGTGTGTTTGGTTGCTCGGTGGAAGTGAGTCAGGAGATGGCAGAGGGTTGTTTCCTGTCTCAGTGCACTCTCTGAGGCTAATGTGATTTCAGTAATGGACTGTGGTGCTACATGTACACTTGCACACACAGACACACACTTAGACCCTTCTTTTGGGGTGGGGCCTTTGAGCTCAGATACTTGAATTACCCCGGAGGTTTTGTTTTACTGAAATATCAAACGCCGCACTGCTCATCCGTGTGCTTGCTTGTTCGTGGTCAACTAATCACATCGTCTACAGGTTTACTATAGTTAGTTTAAAATAAATGCAATTTGCATACTTATGCTGATGTGCTCCACAATGAAAGCAGAAAATAGATTTCTTAATTTTCAGATAACAAACTGGATTCACGTTTAGGCCTCTAAACAGGCTGTGACACTCAAAGCTTGTTTAGAGGCTAAACTGGTACAATAAGCCACAACTTACAGCTTGAGGCTGTATGACACTGACCTATTGATTTCCAATATATAGTGCTTAACAAATTTATTAGACCATCACCCACTTTACATTTTACACCACAGTTGCACTAAATCATTGGAACTGGTAATGACTAAAACTAATTTCACATACATGTAATCATTAATACACCAGTATGTGCAAGCCCTTTAACTCATATATTTTTAATGCTAAAATATGAATTTTTACAGTTTTAGGTGGTCTAATAAATTTGATTAGCACTGTGTACGTACAATCATTTGAAAAACAAGTTTTCACAGGTCTCTGAGGATCAAATCTACAAAAAAATAAATGAATCAAGGTGTTGCAATGGGCCAAAGTACAAACCTCCATCTGATGGAAATGATGTGGTGAGAGAGCGCTGTATAAAGAAGAGCTTGCAAGCCTCAGCAAAGCAAAGAAGAGTGGAGATCTTTCACAACAATATACTGCTAAAAGATTACTTTAACTTTTTGCTCCTTAAGGTGGTTCCACAAGTTAGTGAATCATAACAGGACTGCATGGAGTCCTGTTAAAACAGTTTTTCACATGACTGTATATTACTTTTTTATTTTTATTTTTTACAGAGAAAAATGTAGGAAAAGATGCCTGAGGCAATGATGAGTAACGAATTGTTCAGTAGAGTGCACTGGGTGCATAATGCACCACAGCTGAGCAAACAGTGGTGCAAAATCAAAATACTTTATATAGTCAGTATGCCCGAAACACAAAAAGATATTACAAATCTTTGAAAACTTGTGTTGGAAGTTGATTCAGGTTTCTGTGTATCGTTATGAATGACTCTGATATTCACTTTCTTCACCCCCTGCTTTGGTCCCATCTAACTCCTGAGTCTTGTTCTTGCTTTATGTTGGACTCTCTTCACCAGCAAGCTTCTGCATTCTTTGTCTGCCATTTTGTTAGGGCACACTGGTTTTATCAAAGCCTTTTTATATCTGCTGTTGCTGGAAATGGCTTTAATGAGCACAGTGAAAATTAAGTATCCTAAATGCGCATGGGCCAGCAAGGAGAGGTACAGAGCGAGTTCTTATGTGAAGGCAAATCATGTGATACGTGTGATAATTTTACTCACCGTGAGTATAAAAAATAGCACATTTTGGCCTCTTGGGATACATCACTTTAACTTGCAAGAAAGACTATGGCACATCAAAGGGATACTGTCCAATTAATAGGCTTTTGGCACAAAGAGTACACTTGTCTTGTCTTGTTGTCTTGCAAGTGTGAAAAAGCATCTAGCTGAGTGGATACTCTTGATTTTATCTGTTAAATACATCAGAAAATGTCTTTCTAATAACGATACCTTGGTTTATGGAGGACTTTAAGGTGTCAGAAGAAACAGGATTGACTGCAGGAACGATTCTTGTGTTTTTCTAAACTGAACTTTCAAAGATTTTAATCCTGCAACCAAACTTTGTTTCATCTCCAGTGTACTTTCCAAACCACAGATAGACAATATGCGCAAAACTTTAAAAAAAGCAAGTTGACATGAATAAATGTAATATATTACAGCACTTTAATGTTTAATCTTATGAATAATCGAAATCTTATCGTTGAGCTGGAGTTCACTAAAACAATAAAACAGCTCTGACACAAAAGGAGAACATGACTAAGGGAGACTGGGATGTGAAGATCTTATTTTCAGGTCTAAAAATACTCCTGTCTCTCTCGTGATTGTCCTGGAGAGAAATCGCTTTTTCCCAGCCAAATGGCTTTGTGTCCATGTCTCTGCACTCACTGCAATGGACCAATGTCACTGTTCATTTGCACGCTACTCTGAGCTGTTGTTAAATGATTGCTTTCTGCAGTGTACTCCCTCCTCTATCTGAAAGATATGTGGAGTGCGTCAAAATATGTAAACTACTTTCCTGGGCTCGAATAGTAGATTCTTAGGAACAGAGATTGATTCTACTAGATTTTATGTTCATTGCAGTCTAAGACAAGTCAAGGAGCTATTTGAACCTTTTTGCTTTGGTGGAAAAATGCTGCTCCCCATGTAGATACAGATATAAAACCCAGAAAAGCGTAATGCCTTCATTTTATATCCAAAGATGATGGGTTTAGGCAGCTTGACCTGTTTTTTATTCAGGACTTGATATGAAGGTCCTATTTCAAGTGTCAAGCCCTGTCGCTGCATGCTCCTTTCTTTTGACACCTTTTCTTGCGCTGCGTTCCCTCTCCACTTTCTTTTCTGGTTGCCAGTTGTCTTTTCTCCTCGAGAGCCTTGCTTTCTCATTCTTTCCTCTTTAAAGGGGTTTGACTCTTTAGGTTGGTTTTCTCCTTGTCTTTTTGGCTGCCTTCCCTACCCATCTCTCATTTCCCAGCAAAATACCCCCCCCCCCCCCCCCCCCCCCCCCCACCACACACACACACACACACACACACACACACACACACACACACTGTTTTTGCCCTGCACTCCTCTCCACTAGTTCCTACACTCATGTCCTGATGTGCAAGGAGGTCAGATTACACTGCAGCCTTTGACATTTTCAGCTTTCTCTTTTCCGCCTCTCTGTCTGTTGCTTTTATGCCTTTCTGTTTTTGCCTGCCTGTCTATCTGTCTGTCTTTTTCCACTGGGAGTCTCATGATGGGACTCTGCAGGAAGGGAGTCCTAATGGAGCCAAGATCTTCATTACATTACTTCAGAACAGCTACATCAATGTACACCCACATATAACCACTGGAAACGTTTGGGGTCAAATACTCTATATTCATTCAAATTGCTAAACGCACATGTAGGTAAAGCATTAAACTGTATATTAGTATTTACCAGAGGCTTAACAGCACATTCCTGATTATAAATTCATGCAAAAACCTGTAAATGACTGCAGGTCAACAACTCCAGTACCCTATGGTTGTCAAATGCCATTAACAATTTATAATGTGGGCTTAATGCTTCCAGATTATTTCTGTATAGATATGATTCAGCAGGATACAGCTGTCAATTACACTTTCTCACTATTCATATACTATACCATCAGCAAAATGGCACATTACTGCATCTGTCAGTCTGTCAAATGTTAATTTTGAGATTTTGAGAATTAGTAAAGTGTTTTGTTTTTTAACAAAAAATGTAAAGCTGCTTTTTTCTTGTAATTTGTTGATATAATACAAGGAAAATGATTTATGTTTTTGTAGTTTGGAGCTTTTGGACCAACACAACACAACAATAGAATACAGAATGCTTATTGTAATTTTCACTACTTATATTCTGAATAATTTATTTTTGCCAACTGGTTAATTGTTAATTGAAACATTTTACTAGTACCAATTATTTTTAAATACTGACACCTAGCTTTAGTCAATTATTGTCAAAGAGCAAGTAATTAGAAAAATGTTCTCCAAATACAGATGAGCCACATTGCTGGTGAGCTCTGATGCAATGTACAAGCAATACACATGAGTGTTGTGTTTCAGTACTAGGTAATGGTGATACTGTGTAGAGAAATCCATTGGTATTCCTGTCCAAGATCCAAAATCCAAAGAGCACATGAGCATGTCTATACTGGGGTACAAACAACACCCTGACTCAACCTCACAGCTAGCTTGGGTGCCCTATTTACGTCTGACACCATCTTTTCCTGGCATGTTTTTTCAAGGAGAGAGATAGCATCACTTGATGTGTAATACCTCACCATCATTTTTACAAAATGTTGCAGACTGAAACAGATGAAATTATAAGGAGAAAACTTGAGAGAATATCAGCCCGAGTATAAGAAAAGCTAACAACACTATGTAAATATTGTATCCCTTGAAATGTGTCCTCTGCTTCATAGAGGACAGGTGTTTTTGGACCAAGGCAGTGAGAAGCATTTAGAAGTTAATTATTTATAATGACCTTATAAGGCTGATTCCCGTTAGAGAGAAATAGAAGGCGGGGGCAAGAGCAGGGTGTGGTTAGTGATCAATGGACTTCTCAGAAGCTCAGACATATCTATGTAAATGTGCACTCTCCCCAGCCGTCAGCTCCTTCCTAATGCTCCTTCTCTCCACTTCTCTTGCATCAAATTTAAGTTGGGTAAGCAAAGGTTTTCTCATAGGAAACGCATCAAAGCTTTTGACTGTGTTGCTGAGAATACTTTGCTGATCGAACTGAATGTTCACACGCACAATCATGTACGTGCACATACGCACAGCAGCATGTTGCTTTTTTTTCACAAACCGAGGAAGATGACACAACCTGTGACCCACCTTCTAACTCATGCAGCAGTTACATTAGAGTTAAGTCTGACATTTGTGCTTTTATTATGTGTCACTTAGGTCTAACATTTTCCTTTCTGAACTGGTATGGTTATAGATCTAAAAAGCGGCTGAAAAAAGTGGCGATACAATAAAGTGAATTCTTCCCCCATTTGTTTTGTTTTCTTTGTCGCCATCTCACAGTTTTGTTTTTTGTCTGTCTTACTAATTGTCTGCATTGTTCTTTTTCTCTGTGTGATGGCATCACGGCATCACTCAGCATTCCTGCATGACTGTGCGCTGCAGCGGATTTTAGGTCACACGCTTCATTATTCATAACACATTCAGATTGGAGGTGAAATCAGTTTCTGCCTCAATACCCTTTGTCATCTGACACAGCACTCTGTCATCATTTTGTTATTCTAGCATATCAAGAAATCAGTGAACTTTAAAGAAAAGGTGCAGAAAATTTACAATACAGATAATTTTCCAATTCTATATTAGCTGTAGGGGTGAATGTGAGCATGAATGCATGTCTTTCTCTATGTGTAAGCCCTGCAATTGATAGGCAATCTGTAAAGGGTGTGCCCTTCCCCTTGACCTGTAACAGCTAGGATAGGCTTCAACCCCCCCCAACCCACCCCTGAGACCGTGAATTGGATAAGCAGTTAAGAAAATAAGTGGATGCTTGGATGTTTATTGTGTCCAATTTTGAGTCAGTTTTGACTCATATCAAGACATACAGAAAGAAAGATACAGAAAGATGTGTTATTGATGATTGCAGGCAGCCGCATTTAAATTATTGAAGGTCATTTTTCATCCTTCTTTTTCAGTGAGCTGCTGTCATTGATGACACACCACGTAATTTGAAGTGTGAACCTACTGAAACAAGGTGCCAGCTGCAGAAGCATTATACTGCATTAGAGATCATACAGCATAATATCCAGTGACACAGCAGATGTTAAATGTAAGTTCAAATGTAAGCCTATGTAATGTTACCTGAGAAATTTTAAATAGCAGGTAAAATAACAGCTAAACACTTTGATTTCAAAAATAACTAAACTAACCCAACCTTGTAATTTATCAGGAGCTGCACAATATTGTCACATAATAAAAAAGAAAAATATTTTCTCGTTGGAAGGTTTTTAGCCAGCCGTGCTTTTTTTATTCTATAACTGCATCAGGAATTTTCCTTCACTGTTTGTGCGTCCTTTCATATGGTGTGCAACTAGTCAGTACTCCATCAACTCCCGGTGAGGCCATTTGATTATATTTGGGTTGCACATCACCAGCTGCTAGTATCTCCTCATTGTTCTTGACTGTGATTCTGCCTTAAGTGGCAAAACATGTTTGTCATTTCCATGTTTAGCACCTTTAGCAAAAGGTGGAACCTTTAGTTCCACCTTTAGGAACAAATGTTTTGCATATTTTTCCAGAGTTTGTTGGTGGTTGTTCCAGTAGCTGACACATACTCTTACTGTCAGAGATGTCCGGGCTTGTTTTGTTGTGTGTACTAGGGAATCTAAAGTAACGCTTGTACTAGGCGTTACTATAGCAATGACATGTCATGCTGTGACACTTGTGGTTGTAACGCAGGAGTGGGTTGATGGTTTAATTCCTGGCTGCTTCAGGTTGCATGCCAAATATCCTTGAGCAGGATACTAACCCCGAGGTGCTCTCATTGGAGAATAAATGTGTGTGAATGTTAGATAGAAAGCACTTACGTCGTAAGTAGAGCTGGGCGATAGAACGATAACGATATGTACCGCGATATAACTTTTACTCGATAGAGAAATTAAGCTATCGCGATAGACCTCGCCGCTCTTGTCCTCTTAAAAAAAAAAGAAAAAAAAGAACAGCCAATCCAAACTAAGTAGCGCAGAGCCGAACCAATCACAGCCGCAGCGTCACGTCGCGTGACTTGTTACGTACAGCACAAGTGCCAAGCCGCACGTGTGTTTGTTTGGGAAGCAGCCAGCGGGTAATGGAGCCAGCGCGTAATGGAGGAAATGAGTGTGCCGACTAGAAAAATCAACCGAGCGTGACCGAAGAGAAAACAGATGATGGTTCCAATGCCGGAGAGATTGTCGAACAGAAGAGCCATAGAAGTTCCGTAGTGTGAAGGTATTTCGGCTATTTCAAGTCTGACAAAAAACAGAGTAGCGTGCACTGTAAATTGTGCCGAAAGCAAGTCTGGAAATACAATAAACTGGTGCATGCGTCACACTGTGCGCCACGTTATTGTTTCGGTGAAATGAATTTCTACAATACTGTTACTGTTAATTCTACTCTCTGCAGTGTTTAAATGCTTAAATATACACAGTTACTGTCCGTCCACACATACGACTCGGTTCTGCTTCTATGCCCCAGCTTTGTTTACTTTTTCCCACCGAGGCTTCTAGACTTCTGATTGGCCAACATTTCTGCACGGTTAGGAATCTAGCGCCACCTGCTGCTTTGGCATGTTCATAGCAGCGTTTTCCTTCATTTCTGCCTTTATGTGTGGACGGGATTATTTTTTAAAACGAAAACGGAAAATCTCCGTTTTCAAAAATACCCGTGTACGCGTGGACGTAGCCTCAGTCTCTGACTGGAAGCGCTAATTCGTCATTCGGCTTTTGTCAGACTAAAGTAACTGTTAAAACTGTTTGAAAACCTAAGCTATACAACAAGGAGAGATTGAGAATTTCCTTTTAGTTCTCAGTTTATTTGATATTGATAAAAGTTAGTCAGTTTTGTCTGTTCTTCTGTAAAACAAACTAAGATTTATTTTTAGAATTAATATTTTGTTTCTAAGTGGAATTGACAATTTAGTCTGTTTCGTTTGTTCTATTTTGAAACTTAAACGCTTTAGCGGCTGCCTTTTGTGTAGTTTGCAATATTTGCCTTTATTTATCTGAAAAAGTCTCATGTTCCTTAAGTACATCTACCCTGTTGAACTTATTATGGGAAATAAATATTTAAATAAAAACAAGCTGCTGATTATTTCACATTTTACTTGTGAGCAACGGCACATTTAAATCTTACAAATATAGTTATTTGGCTTATATCGTGATAGATATCGTTATCGCCTGAAATGAAAAAAACATATCGTGATATGAAAAAATCTCATATCGCCCAGCTCTAGTCGTAAGTGTTTTCTATGGGTGAATGAGGCAAGTTGTAAAGCACTTGGAATGCTCAGACTGAGTAGAAAAGCGGTATATAAGAACCAGACCATTTATACTTTTATATCACGTAAAAAAATTACCCAGGTTATCCCCAACATTATCCCAGCTGATATGATGTTGCATTGTTACTTTGTGCAATACGATGCTGAAACCAGGTATCTTGTTAGGTGATGTCATTTGTTAGGTAAATGTGTGAACCACTAGGCTGTGGAGCCACACATAGCTAGGGACTCTATGGCTTGAACTTATACTTCAGTATTTAGTATACAAAACTACAGACTTTTGTTGTGATAACTGGTATATTGTACTACTTAACATTGATAACATCCTATAATAGGATGGGAGTCTCTTTCAAGTATTTATTTTCCATTTGCCTCAAGGCCTCTTTTTAATTAAAATGAAAAGCAAGATGACATCATGTGTTCCCAAGGGACTTGGGTAGAACTTCAAAGAGGGGAAAAGGGGAAAGCTATAAATTCAGGTACTGGCCATTTGCAAGGTACTGTAGCGGCTATCTTACCAACCCTCATCTATCACAGGGAGGCAGTGAATGTTGGTTGTAGCTGGAGGCATTGCATTGTACTGATGGCTTTTACATATAACACTTCATAAACCCTGGCATCAGTTATGGGAAGTGAATAATGAATTTATTGACGTGAGCAGTTGCTTACACTGCATTACTGGCCATCTAGCTTTTCTTAAAGTGTTCATAATTTATTTGGGAAAAGAAAGAAGTTGAAGGTTGTGGCATTGTGTAACAAAAAATAAAAGCTTAAGCAATCAGTTAATGTAGCACTGCTGTTTGCCTTTAGTGTTGCTGCCTGTCTGTGAGGGTGTGTGTATTGGGGGCTTTAGTGCGGTTGCACAACACTAACAAACAAATGGAGCAAGTCATGTTACGTGTAAATGAGCTGAGTGACTAATGAGATTTTTCCATTTTGTGCTTCATTTGCAACAGGGTGTGGTCCTTTTGACTTCCTCTTTCTTCATTTGACTTTCTCTTTATATAATAATGTATCAAGGTTATGTCATGTCTACAATGTGCCCTTCTATTCAATCTCATCTCATTTCAGCCCCTCCCACCAAGCATCCGAGTTTTATTTCTTAGTGTGTGTTTGGGTGTGGCATGATCTGGAGTCTTAACTGCCTGCTTTGTTTGCTTGCTATTAAATTTGACTCTGTATGATTTGGTTTTGGAAAAAACAGGGACGGTGATGGAGAGCAAGCATGTGTGCTGTGTATTTTATGGTGCTGACCTTTCTTAAGCACTAAAAGAGGCTTTCAAAAAGACATGGCATTTAGGAACTGTCTCTGAGGCAGTCCATTACTGCTTCAGCCATGTATTTTATTAATTCTGTTACACAAACATAAACAGGCTAACAATTTAGCTATTAGACATAAAAAATAGAAATATCAACCTTTTAAGTGGAAAGTCAGCATATCAAAGCAAAAAAAAAAAAATCAACTTCTCTTCAATGCAAAATCATATTTTGATCATTTTTTAAAAAAAACTGCCCTCAAAAAATTTTCCCCCAAACTGTATGTTTTACAGGATCCTCTCTCACAAGTAAAAATAAAGTGCTCTGCTATTGAAAGAAGTATTTAGAACTCAAGTGTAGTTGCTGTGCACCCACAGATGCAACAGATTTATGAAACAAAATAACTATTAGTGACTTTGCTCATGCCAAGGTTGCTTGTTTGTGACTGGCTCTGAACTCTATAGCTTTAGCCACTTTGCCTTTGTTAGTTTCTTTAAAATCCATGTTTCCATGTTTCGCTAGGTGGAGGTGGTTTAAATGTCTCTTTAGATTTTTTTGTTCTGAACATTTGTGGTGGTCCCCCTGTGATTTTGGCAAACATCGTGTCTTCACTCACAATAAGAAGCCTTAAAGCTAACCACATAGTATCATGTGGTTTGCATGCAACGATTTGCCTACATCACTGTGTGTGTGTTGTACATGCATGAAACAGACCGGCTTGTAATTTGAAATAAGTGAGGCTGACTGACTGGTCATCGGCCTCAGTCGATGCTGTAAATTGGCTATTTTTGGTCTTTGGACAGTTAAGAAGTGAAACTCTGCTATACATAATCTTTTAAAGCATGGTAAAGCCTTAACTTAAATTTAGTTTTTTCTCCAATCTTTCTTATGGAATGATGTCATCTGATAATGAAGGATATTTTACTAAATTAAATATATTGGAAAATACAATATAGTGGTTATTGACATCATGAGTCTTTATATTAGTCCCGGGCCTGAAAATGGTCAAGTTATTCAAAGCTAACAAAGGTTCAAAGGGGTTGGCAAAAAAAAGAATCTGGTAGCCATCCCCGATCGCTGTTACAAATTTCAGGGAGGAGATAAAAATTGTGGTTATGAAATATTTAAACGCGTTAAGAAGTCTATATGAGTTTTTTCAAACAGAAAGATCATATCTCCATTAAATCTCAGATGCATTATATGCTGTTAGACACTCTTCTCTGGGAGAACTCTACTAGTCAGCACTGTAGCTCCATTAGCAGGTAGAATAATTGTTATCAACTTGAAGGCCACGTCTTCCATCAAGGATAATGGCCTATCTCACAATTTAAAGAAAGTGATCAAAAACATAATGGCTTATTCCTTTGCTCTTGCTCCTAATGTTTGCTTGTGTTTCATAACATGAGCCCCCCCACGATAAGGATAAGCAGAAGAGATTGGATGGATGGACAGATCGAAGTCCATGGAAGGCAACTATCTTTTTAAAGCCCTGTTGCCTTTTAAAACTGTCAAATTCATTATTAAATAAAAAATCAGCTTGAAAATTAAGCACAAAAGTCGAAAAATAAACAGGAACAAATTGAAACATAGATGTAAAGTGTGAATTTGGTTGTTTATAACCCCCCTTTTCATATAAAAATGAGTGTGTGTTCATTTGACAAAGGAGTTGTACAATTCTGCGAACACACACACATTTACAGTTTGAAACATGCGTGTGTGCTCTCTGTCTATCAAAGAATGCTAATGGGCCAAATAAAAGCCTTTGGATCTATAAAAAAGAAAGCAGACCATTAACCCCTCCCCATGTACCAGGTCCACTGGACCAACAGAAACGAGAGCTCACGTCATCCTTCTTTCAGATCGCCCATCAGTGTAACCTGAATCTCAAATGGATAACCGCCACCACACACACACACACTTCCTCATATACACGTGCATTTGCAGACAAGCAATGATAGCATTATAACTTATTACTGAGGACACTGTTTCTGGATCAGCTAACATGATGATCAATAATTATAGATTTTTTGTCTGTTTAATGTGAAATTCAAGAACTCGGGTAATGCCAAGGTTTTTACTTGTAAAACAGAGTTGGCTTTAGTGTACTTAGGGAAGGGAAGGTGTACCCAATGAAGGTACACCTCCAAAAGACTGCACATCTTCGGCAATCCAAACAGAACTTGTTAGTAATTTTACAATAGCTCACTGTAACAAAATGCTACTAGTTGTAAATAACCCCCATCCAGTAAGTATTTCAGTATGTGATACATTTCAAGTAACGATGCATATATATTTAAAATTACAATAGCAAACCAAAAAGTAAAATTGTATTGTGCAGCAGTTCCATTCCATTTGAGACTCCACAATTTCTTATGTCCTGTTAGGATGTCCTGTGACTGGACAGTACCAACTATATTGCTATGTAAAAGTTAATGTAGTTAATGGCGAAATTATCTCTCGTGAAATAAAAAGATTTTGGTTGAATCCATTTCCTGAAAACTCAGACTTTATGTACTATGCCCGCCTGTTACAAATAAACAAAGGTAATTGCAAATTTATGAAAAATACAATAAAAATTAACATTTTGCATCTGTTTCATTCCCTTGTTAAGGAAGACCAGCCCACCTTTTCTTTTAAGATACAATGATTGAGGAAAACCTCATCTGAGGCTTTGAGAGTATGTTTTTACTGAGCGTAAAATCAAACAATAAATTCATAATCAGGCACTGAGAATATAGTAACCAGCCACATTCTAAAGTATCTGTAACCATAAACTGTTTTAATTTTATGACCATAAATGGTTTGAATAGGTGACCTAGTGAATAGCATGTGCTTGTAATTTCAGTTAAAAACAAGTTTATGCTTGAAAAGAAACCAGAAAAAAATGTACATTACAATTTCAGTTTATTACAATTATTACAGCTGTATTATTTTTATTCAAGTGAATAAATTAACAAGGAGCCTTAAATTTCTGTTCAAGGTTCCTTGTTCCAAAAACCTAGATCAGAGTAGTATTATTTTGTTTTGAATATTAGTATAATGGATTAATGATGCAAAAATGTCGAGTGTTCTTTTTACTTGTGTTTACTGCCAGTTGTTTTTTCTTCCAATATAAACACTGTTGTTAGGTCAGATTGGGTTCTAAGATCCATACGCTGTTTCCTTAAAAAAAAGATTCTCTTATTCCCTTCATCACCAGCAGAGAGCAGCAAAGGAAAAAGAAATGTGCAGTCTCTCTAAAGGCAGCATTGTCATGGAACTAAATGAAGCAGTCAGGTTCAGTGCACCAGTGTTAAAAAAAAAAAGGAAAACAACATTATTGCAGTTGTGGAGTGATTCAGCAAATCTGTCCCATTCATGATTACTAGAAGAAATAAATGCTGCTGATGCTGCTGTAGCTGACTGAGTCAGTGAAACCGATCAGGCAGAATGTGTGAACAGAAATAGAGGTGTGAGATTGTGTCCCTGTCACTTGTGCTGAAATTTCAAACTCCTAACATTAGCGGCATTGACAGAGAGAGACCTTGACACCCGTCTGCTTGGAGTGGGCGCGCACACTCACATGCAGGAGCTGTCAACTTCAATTCTATCAGCCACCACTATGGAGGGTGCAATGCAGTTAAGATTCAGACTGACCCACTTTCTCCCGTTTAGGGGGAAGCCTGTAACTTGGTGGTTGGAAGCCACTGTTCTCTGCTCACTGGTCCCCCTCTGGACAGAGTGGTGTGTCCCATTTGCTCTGCTGGCTCACAGTAGGACAGCCTGTACCCAAGTTCACCCTTTTCATGGTCTTGTCTCATTTTTATTTGAACACTTTTTGCATCATTCTTTTCCATTTTTATTTGGAAAAGTCTGTAGTATGTAATAAAAGAAACTAAACGCATACATCATTTAAACTGCGACAAAATAAAAAGTCCTTACAGACTTTATAGATTTATGAACTTGTAAATTGGGGGTTAACCATACCATGACTAGAATATTTACCGTATTTCGACCATTGTAATCCGTCTCATGGTCCTTTCTGACCTATTAAATCTTCACTACACATTTACCTCATTCGCTAAGGATGGAGAGCATTTTCACAGCAGCAGAGGAAGTAGCTGTGTCTGCAGCAGTCAGCTGGCTGTTAGCACACAGCCTCCTTAAATCCCTTACACAATGAAAAATTTCCTGTGACTCTGGCTCACATGCACATTAACACTCATGCAAGGACACGCTCGTACACACTCAGAGCCTTTTGTAGCCACATCTGTTCACATGGAGGGTTTTCATGTACATCTGGGATGGGTAATTCCCTGTTTGTGTGTTGAAATATGTGATGAGGATGAGAGTGTGAGTGGTTCTTATGTTCATTTTTCATCAGCCCTTTTCAGTCATCATCCCTCTTGTTCGTGTTTGATAGGACCATACGAGGGGAGGGATTCATTTTTTGAGCACCTGTAGGTGTGTGTATGCCTGTGTTTTTGTGTGAGGACTGAAATCTAACTGCTGTACAAGGTGGAAGAAAAGAAAACTGAAGAAAGGAAAAAGAGGAATATGCAACAGTTTTTTAAAAATATTTTATTTTTCACTGAATTTGGGTTAACGCTTCTTTAAAGTCTTTTTTTCAGTCATTTCGGAGTAATTAGTCAATATTTCTCTGTTTTTTCTTTTAGTATTAGCATAATGCTGATGCAAAACAAGGCCTAATAACTTTTTATAATTTATATAGTATGGCATTTTTTTTGACAAATATAAAAAGTGAAGGTGTTTAGTTTGCTTTAGGCAGAATTTATAAACTTTAGCACCAAGGAAAACACACAGAAAAGTAGAAGGGTGAAGTCATGGCCCACGCTGCAGCCCATCTTAAGAAAGCTCGCGAGCTTGAGCAACACCCAGACTACAGGGCTTTGCAGAAAGCCAGGGAGAAGAGGAGACGGCAGCGGGAAAGAGCTGAACGAAAGCGTCAGGTAAAATCTGTCACACGTGGTGTGTATCATGACAATTTCATTACCACATTCTGTGGTGGCCTTATCGTACGCTTTGGTGTTACTGTAGGACAACATGAAAAGGGGCTGTGGGATTTGCACAGATGTGGAGGTGGTTGAAATCGCACTAGGTAACGGATAAAGTCAAAGAAATAGTACTGTACCACTGTCTACCATAAATAGTATAATTTTTTTTAAAGATTTTCACCGTTTTTGTTTTAACCTTCATGGTTAAAACAAGGTTAACCATGAGGTTAACCTAATCAAACACTTAAATCACCACCATGAACATTTATAAGAAAGTAACCAAGGCAAAGGGACTAAAGCTAAAGCCCCTAGCAATACTAGTGCACATATGTTCATAAGTGACCTCGTGTACACAAAGCAGCTGTTAATGAGACATTCGTGATAATAAGTAGAGTTTTGATTTTCATCCAGTGTAAGCATACTTGTGTTGTCCTTCATTACATGACTGACTCCAGGCGAATCTGTGCAAATCCTGTACGGATACAGAGATTACAGCTGGATCTCAATCAATCCAATCTCTGCATGTGGAGTTTGGCAAACAGCTGAATCAGGCAGGCAGACGAGTAAAAACTCAAAAAGTGGAGACTGAAGAATACACACACACACAAAACGAGTTCTGTGTAGTGAAAAATTCTATGTAAGGTTGAAATTAGATTGCTTGTACTAACCGGATCTGACTTGGTCCATTTTTCAGTGGTTTCTGTCAGCCTCCCATATGTCCCGTTATGCATGAGCAACACATGTACAGCAGCACAGCCAAACAGTTGCATACACACTCACAGCCACACACTAACATGTCATTAGTGTTGTAAAGACTCACTTCTTGATGCATTCTCAATCATCCAGGTAAGTAAATCTCCAAAGGTTGATTCTGTTCATCTGGACGTTTCGTCACTCATCCAAGTGACTTCTTCAGTCTCAGCTGACTGCAGGTTTCCCCAAGCTTATAAACAGTACTGTTTATAAGGTTGGGGATAAACAGTACTGTCAACTTTTGGAGGTAAAGTCTCACTGTTCACTACCATGAAAAACCTTTGTAACAGCAAACCTAATCAAACACTTAAATCACCACCATGAACATTTATAAGAAAGTAACCAAGGCAAAGGGACTAAAGCTAAAGCCGTCCAGAGCTCAGAGCCAATCCAAGCCAGCAGCCTCGGTATGAGCAAAGGATCGGAGGAGTTATGTAGACAATTATAGAGATGAGTAAAAATGAAGGAAGGGCTGAAAGCCTGTTATGAACATGCTGAAAAAAGATGAAAGGTTTTTTGTTGTTGTTGTTATATAAATCTGTTGCTTTTGTTTGGTAAGGAAAAATATATCAGACATTTCAGTTAACTATTTATGCTTCAGCTAATTTTGCTTTGAAGAACAGTTATAGTTCTTAGAAAGAAGAGAATCAGAATCATCAAAAATATGTATTACCATGTCAGACTTGCAAAAAAACATGGAATTGGCCAAAGAAATCTCAATTAGTGCATTTCTTATTTAAATCTTTTTATTGCTGTGTTCCATTTTTAATTTTGTCTCAGAATCCTGACCCTTGGTGTTCCTGAAAGCACCGTAGGCCATGTGGTCTACATTCTGAGTGAAACCCAGCTGTTATGCACCCTACCATGAACACACACACACCCATCAGTGGGTTGTGTCTGTGGAACTGAAGGTCTAGAATGGTAAAAATAGCTAAGACAGGAGAAACAGTAAGGGTTAAATGTTTATGGCTGCAGTTGTTATCTTACTGCGAGAGAGGAGAGGCAGCGGAAGAGTAGGCAGGACTGGGCCTTGACCACAGTACATCGTACATTAAGTCAGAGCTAGAGGCTGATCCTCAGCTTGCACTGTGATAAAAGGGAACAACAAGGAAATGTAGTAGAATTAATTAGAAAAGGAAGCAAGATTTGGTAATTTATTAAATATGTTTGAACCAAAGATATGTACAAATTTATTGGACTGTAGGATTAAAGGATGCCAGTAATCAGGAGTGTACTGAGAGATGCAAAGTGAGAAACTGCAAGAATTTGACAAAGTGGCCAAAGAGAGTAAAGAAAGGCGACAATATTCAGGTAAAGCTGTGAATTCTTTTCCTGTCTGAATGGTAACCATGGGAAATGCAGCAACATGTAAGATATGTGGATCAGATAAAGCTTCAAAGACCGTTGGGATTGACTATGCCTCAAATCAACATACTGATTACTACAAGGCTGCTGACACTGGATCTAACGTTGATGATTTACTGGTAAGAGATGGAAAAAGCAGACTTGGGTTGTTATAATTTCTTTTTCTGCTAATGTCCTTTTTTGTCAGAAACAAACATGTTTGTTTGTCCCGTGTTCAGCAAATGAAAATAAAATAAACAATAAAAGCAAAGGTGAATCAAATAGACCAATACAGCAAGGCTGGGATGGTCCATTTGGTAAAGTAAATCCATTGGGCATCTTTCTTTGCCTTTAGACAACAATTCTGATGGCAAAAGAACCAAACGGGACAGGCAAAAAAAAAAGAAGAAACAAACATGTTAATGTCTGATGGTTTGCTTGGGATTGTGCGACATTGCACGTGAAGGGTAATCCACATAGGGGGTGTGGTATGATTGTTGACATGTATTGCGAAGTTTGATGACCTTACAAGTTAACTTCCAGTGGTGATTGACTGACACTTTAACACTTTAACCTTGCTAAAAAGAGGTTAGAAACTCGTTGACACTCTCAAGATAATGAAGACACTACTAATGTTCACATACTGTGATATTCAGCAAATAAAGCGATACATCGGTATATTTTGATTATTCAAATATCAGATGTCATGCAATGAAAAATTCTATTTTGGGCCAAAATCATTACAGAGGTAATGACAGGCCATCGTCAGAAAGTCATCACTTCCTTTGACTTTGTTTTGTTTTTTTGTTTGCTGTTAAAATTGGTTGTTAAATTTCTGTTCATTAAGCTGCAGTGATTATGATTGTCTGCAGTAAACAAATGTTAGATGTTTTATTAATATAAGATTTTTATTTTAATTCTGATACTGCCTTAAAAATATAACACTATTTGGTAAGATTTATATTTAATCCAACTCAGAAAAGAGTGCTATTCCTCTTACATTTTTTTTAAAGAGCAAGAGGAAAACACAATTTACATTTAAAACTTAAATTTGCTGTGTACATGCACATAAAGACAGTCTGTCATTAACTGTTGATCAGGCAGTAACGAACAATTCTAACAAAAAATGAACACATTTTGAATAAAATGAAAACAAGTCTTACACCAGGAGAACAAGAAATGCTGGAAGGCTTGAGATCAAACAGTAACAGATTGGGAACAAGTGCGGCAGTTTAACGCAGGTGATATTTATCAGTGCAGGACAGACAAAAATGGAGGAAAAAATAGTAAAGACACAAGTAAAACTAAAAAAAAGACACCAGGAATGGCTAAATAAAACAAATAAACTTAAGCCTGAACAAAAAAAAAAAACACGACATCAAAATGCAAATTTAGTATGACAACATGATGTAGGGATCAAGGTTAGAATCTCCATGAAATGAATGTAAGTCAACATAATGTCCTCTGGCAATGTGGAAACGTGACTCTGTGTGTGCATGTGTGTGTGTGCACGCGTGCGCAGCTGCTTTGTGATGGTTACATTTAGAGTAGCCTAGTAGGCCACTGATACTGTACAAGCAGCTATTTAGCCATATAAAAACACATGATTGACCCTTTATTTTATGTTTTCACATTAAAAGAGCTTTAAGGAACAAACCCATCGTGTGTGTGTGTGTGTGTGTGTGTGTGTGTGTGTGTGTGTGTGTGTGTGTGTGTGTGTGAGAGAGAGAGAGAAAAATACTGTTTTGTCTGATAAATGGAATGTGGCCTTTAATGTTGTTACTATAATATTGCATATATGTGGCACTTTTATCAGAATGACACAGTAACAAAATAAATTAGAAACATTTGCTTATTTACCTGTTATTAATATTACCCTAATTTCTGTTTTATCTCTGTAGTCGGACAGTAACACCAGTTTCCTCCGGGCTGCCAGAGCTGGAAACATTGACAAAGTCCTTGAATTCCTGAAGAACGGGGTTGACATCAGCACATGTAACCAGGTAAGAAAACTTAAACAACATCGGATTTTGTTTGAATTCTTGTATGCAGTTACATTAATTTGAAGAGAGGCGATAAAAATAAAAACTGTGACAAATTTTCAGGTTTTATGGAGTTATATTTTTCAAAACTCCATCTTTGTGTTTTTAATTTTAAATAATACTTTTTAAGTTTTTAGTTTTTTTTTTTAAATCTAAATATTTATTACAACTTTCCAGAACTGATATAGCAATTGTGTGAAATAATATCTAAAATCTGCTGTTTAGTGCTTCAATGCAAGCTACTGTCAAACCTGCTCAAGCTAACCTTTGCCCTGCCGTGTCATGATGGCATCAAATTCAAATTCAAATTCAAATTTTATTTGTCACGTACACAGTCATACACAGTACGATATGTAGTGAAATGCTTGGACAACATCACACAGCGAGTACCTTAACCTGCCATATCCCTTTACATACTCACAGCTACCCTCATAGCTACAATTACTCCCCCCCCCCCCCCCCCCCCACCCATTCTTCCCCCCAATCTCAGCAGCTTTTGAAAAGGTCTGTCTCCGTGACAGCTGTTCTCGTCCCCTCCCCATACTCGCCCTGTCCCACATTCCGCCGAAGGGGAGGGATTGGAGAGGTTAAAATATTTCCCCCTACTCCTCTCTCCTGTCTACGTCAATGTGATTTACAGAAGTCACAAGACAGCCTAAAGGAGTGAGGCTACGTGAGCGTATGTGTTGTGTGTGTGCGTGCATATCGTTATTTTTTACTGTGTCATTGCTTGACTGTTATAGCTGGTTTGCAGCTATAAAAAGCCAACCCGTAGCTCTGCTGTTTGTTATCATGGGCACCATGGGCTCTGTTTTGTGCCCCGAGAGGGAAGCCTGAATATAGAAAGCTGTGCACACACTAATCTTCACATACACATACACACAGACATGTACATAGGCACACACACCTCCTGTCCTGCAACAGGAGAGCCTTGCCCTAATAGGATTTCTCGGTGGTCAGATGATCAAATTTGAGACCTTGTCAAGTGACCAAAAAATGTAAGGGACATTTTTATACATATCCCAGTTATTCCCTCATTATTGTGTGTGTAGAGGCCAGTATAATGTGCAGTGAATGTAATTTTGGACCTAAGCACGTTAAATATCTCCCAGCACATATGAACATAAGCTATAGACTTTATTTTATTCCAGTGATGTGTAAGTAAACCAAATTAAAGTTATAACATGCACATAAATGCATTACTTTTTTTCTCTTAGTGTTTTCAATAGCCAAATGTAAAATAATATAAAATAATGTGTGCATCTTCCCACGTGTGTATTTGTCTCTAATTCTGATTGCACGTGCTTAAATACATAATCATACATTCACAGATTCACAGATCATTTCTACACTTTTTCCACCTACAGATATATGCTGTGTTACAGGCAGGGAAGTCTGTTGTGTCTTTACCTTTTTACTCACAAATTTTAAGA
Organism: Maylandia zebra; assembly: GCF_041146795.1. NCBI lineage: Eukaryota > Metazoa > Chordata > Actinopteri > Cichliformes > Cichlidae > Maylandia > Maylandia zebra. The sequence goes on along the minus strand of NC_135172.1, from coordinate 26,137,092 downwards.
GGAAAGACATTGACAGTATGGTTAAGTTAAAGCACACATCACTGGTCTTAATTTGTGCTGAATGTGTATGACAGCTGATGAGTGATGTCTCTAGAATGATTTTGTTAAGTCAAAGCACAACAGGCAGTGACATGACCGTACTGGAAGTGATGGCATGAGCCCAGGATTAATGCTTTTGATTACTGCAGTAAGATTAAAAAAAAAAAAAAAATCACAATAATTCTGTGCATAAATGCAAATTTTCTCCAAAGACTTGAACGAATCACGGAAAAGCATCATTATCACAAAGCCATTATCTGAAATAATGTCCGATAATGAGTCATTAGAGTTAGTAGTCTATTGACAAGAGCCGGATAATGTGACATTGCAGTTGAATGACCCAATTTCCTTTTGCTTGTTTTAATGCGTTTCCGATTACCGTTCACAATGCAATCAAATACAGGAACTGTATCTTAGTATTTTATCATGTTTAATGTTATTCATGGTTTCTTTAAAAAGTCTATCCATCCACAAAACACCACAAGAAGCTGCAAATGTCACACACTAAGTCATGCACATATTTTGAGTATCGCCCTTGGTGCTATATTCATTAATAACTGAAGAGTAAAAACCTAGAAAGCACGAAGAGAGTGGCAAGGGCCAGAAACTGGCGCCAAGGGCAGAAGGCTGCCCAAGTTAGTAGAAGAGAGAGTGAGGGGTATATTCCTAGCTTGCCAAAGCCACTGTCATACTATGATTCTCCATTGCACAGATTTTATGAATGAGATGTATAAATAAAGTTGTAATGTTTTTTACAGATGATGTTTGTTCTTCCAGTTTTTAAGCATGGTGTGTTTGAGTTTTAGGATTTCAAAAGAGAATGAGTCACTACAGCTTTTTCTGCATTTTAATACAATATGCCTATGTGCTTGTATTTGCGTGTTAGGAGTGTGTATAAGAACTGTTTCGCTCTTCACAATTAAAGGCCAGATTTCCCTTCTAATCTACTTAAAATTTTAATCCTTGGTGAGTAATATTACTCTTTACTTTAATCCGCATGCATTTACATTATTTGCTCCAAAATCTATCCCACTGTGACATTTATGACATTTACATTATTTCCTCCAACATCTTTCCCCTGTGACATTTGAGACAATAAAACGGCACCAAGTAAGCATGGTTGTTTATACCATGTGTGCTTATAACAAAGGTCAGCGGTCAAAGCAGCTTGAATGACAATCTGCGCTGGATGAAGCTCAACATTTTGTCTCCTGCTAGGGGAAGCAACAAAGTGCCAGGGATCACGATGTCCATTAGCTAAATGAAGCTTTTAGGAACAACTGAGCTCAGAGGGAAAGGAGATTTAGATCGGTTTGTGTGACTGTGTGTGTGTTTTGTAGGGTTTTCTTGTCTCTCCTGAAATACATAATGGCTGAAATGTGGCTGAAAGTATGATTATTTTGTGCCGTGTCAGTGAGTCTATCATTTCAGAACTGAAGTATAACTGAGGCTGGACTTTCTGCTTCTCAAATGTCAGCAAAGAGCATCTGATATAGCCTAGACTATTTTTTTCTCTTTTCATTCGTTGCCAGTTCAGTGGAAAAAGTCACAGATGGACTAACTGCATACTGATTTAAAATATACTGAAGTGATGATGATATTAGAAGGTTTGGCCATGCGACCGGACAAACATGATATGCAGTGTGATCATTGTGGAAGTGATAATGACAATTTAAAAAAATCAGCAAAAACATATATTAAAATTTAAAGTCTTTACTTATCAAAAGTGAGTGCTTGCTATGATGAGTCAGTTGCAGACCTTGCAGACCTGCGTGATGATGATTTAAGTGTTTGATTAGACTTGATTAGACCATGAGGAGCTTTCACACTTTAAGCGACTGTGCTGTGAGAGCATGTGTGACTATTTTAGCGTGATGCAGTGTGACCAACTCATAATCTGACATACATGAAACTGATTGAGAATGTGTCATAGACTGTCGATCGGTGGATCTCTGCAGATTTGATTAAGACACATAACAGACACTGGTCTAGTGCCATTTGTGCCGCTTTACTCGTAGCTCATTAGAAACCGTTTGCACAAACTGAAGGCATTTATGCCTTCTTAGGTTTTATGGATGTACCATAGTGATACGAACTATGTGTCATTTTTCACTCTTTTTAAAGTCATGTTATAAATCACTCAGCCAGACAGTCACTGATATACTTTGGCCTTTGAGGAATGCCCCCCTTTTTATTTTAAAGGCTGACATTTTCAGTTGCTTCTAAATATGATTATCTATGTTTGGATGTGTGTTTGGGTTCCCTCTATGACTGTGCAGAAATATGACACCCTCTTTGGCTGTTTGGCATTTAGCAACTCGCGAGAAAGAAAGAGAGGGCGTGTTTCTATTTGTGTGTGAATGTATATGCATGATGAACATGTGCTATGGAGGGGAAAAGGCAATGATAGAGGGGTTAGCAACAGCTCCTCTTTTATATCACTGCCCAAAAAGCATCCAGAGCTTAGAGGCACATTTCCTCGCTGTCATTCATCTGAATTAGCCTGCAGGAAGAGGACAGAGCACATAAACCTAGAAAGCTGGTTCTAAACCAGTATAGAGGAAGCAGGAGGTGGAGGACTGGTTGGAGTTCCATCACCAAAGACAAAAGAAAACAGAGCAAAGGATTCATGAAGGCACAGAATACCCAAAGGAGCGGGCATTTTGAAAGATAAAAAAAGAGCAAAATTTCAAAGATCCAAAGCACAGGATGGAAGAAAAGGAGGACGAGGTGAATGGTTTTTGTTTTGTTTAGAGTTTGTTTCTGTGTGTAAATGTCAGCGTCAGAAGAGGTACTGTGAGTTTTCGAGTGGGGATAAATCAGTTGTGTTGTAAGGGCTTGTTGGAGTGCAACATTTGAGGTCTGCTCTCCTCTTGTGCTGCTATAGTTCCTGTTGATAAATCTGAGGTGAGGCCCTTGAACTGTGAAAAATCAGCCAGTTTTTTTTAACCCAAATAGTTTTTCTTCTGTTTCCATTCTTAAATGTCAATCTCTCCAACTGTGAATGAAATGAATGCCATAAATCATGTACAGTATAATGCAATGTCAAGTTGGATTATACCTTCATAAGTGACTATAAACTTAATCAAGATTTTTTATTGTTGCCAATTTTACAAAAATTCACACTTGTACTATAGTTTTCCTTTTTTGCAGGAGTATACATGATTCCATTAGATTGTTATTGAGCCAATTTCCAGTAGATATCGCTTTATGTCCTGTAATGTTGGTATGCCTTATCTTTGATACAGGGGGGTTGTAATATGATTCCCTGAGCACCACGCAGTTTCATTTTTTCTTCACGTGTTTTCTTGAAATCTTCTCTTGTTTTCTGTTTAGAATGGTCTCAATGCGTTACACCTGGCGGCTAAGGAGGGGCACAAGGAATTGGTGGAGGAACTGCTACAGAGAGGAGCATCTGTTGACTCTTCCACCAAGGTACACACATGATTTAGCTTTATAGGGTCTTTAATTGATATATTTCAGTTAATATAATTGTTGCTTTAATCGCTCACTATATATCTAATGGGTTTTTCTTTGGCTTGCATTGGCAAAGATAACTTTTTAAAGATAAAGCTAAATTTTTAAAAGAGGGAAAAAAAGATAAGAAAATTATTTTAACCAAAGGAGAAAGATGATGGAAAGGAATTAAATAAGTTGTAAAATACCATAAAAATCATTCCTTCTTTAGTGAATTAAGGAGCCATTGGGGTGGATATGAGGGTGATTTAAGATGATTATGAGAGTTTGATTGTTTGTTTCTTCAGACATTCAGTTTTATTAATTAATAAAATATTAATAATTGTATCATATATAAACTTAGCACAATGAGTCAGGAAATTTTTGATTGGCTGATGACTTGTTTGTTGTAAGAATGTTTCTTGGCAGTAAATGTTGGAAGCCCTGTTTAATTTTTTTCCATTAAATGGTGCCACATTGGTAAGGAAATTGCATTTGTGGGTTGAGCAGCAGAGTTGAGTGTGTCGGTTGCGCCCATGAAAAACCTCTCTGCCAATCCCAAACAGCTTCTTCTACTAATGACTTGTGCTTTGTGCCTCTGTTGTTAAATTATTATTATTATTATTATATGGCCAATATGTTTTGTATACTCAACTCTGCTGCTCAACCCTTTCCAACAGTATAAGATTTATTGCCAAGAAGCATTGTTACAACAAAGAAATCCTTACTTTTTGTGCTAAGTTTAGATATTGTACCATTCAGTCGGAAGGAGTAAGAGAAGGCGAGAGTGAATGTGTAGTGCGCTTTTTGGCAAGCTGCTTGTTATGTGAGTCTGTGACTGCCTCATGACTCAGGCTCAACAGCTAGCAGCAGTGAACAGCTGACACAGAATCTATCACTCTGCTGTTTGTGTCCTTCGAGTGACTTGAATACGTTTCTTGGAATTAAACCCAACTTTTACATCCTAAACATTAAAGCAGAAATGAAATGTTTGCATAATGTGATTTTAGCCCTGTAACACCAAGTGTATGTATATTTTTTTATATGTGTCAAACATTTCAATAAACATTCATTTTCAAAAATAAGAATTTTCTGGAATTTTCAGGGTTAAGACTGAGGGAGGTAAGAGACGACAGATATTTGGTTGGTGATCTTAACCCTGTTTTCTCTTTGCAGAAAGGAAACACTGCCCTCCATATTGCCTCTTTGGCTGGACAAAAAGAAGTAGTCAAATTGTTGGTGTCAAGAGGAGCAGATGTCAATTCTCAGTCACAGGTGAGAATTAACAAGAACTTTTACAAAATGCATCAGCATGCAACACAAGCAACAAGTATATGATGTGGTTTTGTTTTTGCCTGTATATCTCTTCAGAATGGCTTCACGCCACTCTACATGGCGGCTCAGGAGAATCACTTGGAGGTCGTGCGATACCTCTTGGAAAATGAAGGAAATCAAAGCATTGCAACAGAGGTATGTTTATCTTTCATATTGTTATATATACAATTATTGAAGGTAAAAACAATATGTAATATCTTGCCTATTTTCTTTTCTTTTCTCTATGAAGCGTGTAACCATTTAACTTTTTTTCCCCTGTGCTCCTCCAGGATGGCTTTACTCCACTTGCTATTGCTCTTCAGCAGGGGCACAACTCAGTTGTCTCCTTGTTGTTGGAGCATGACACTAAGGGTAAGGTACGCCTTCCAGCCCTGCACATTGCTGCCCGCAAAGACGACACAAAGTCTGCTGCACTGCTGCTTCAGAATGACCACAACGCTGATGTCCAGTCTAAGGTGAGGGAGGGCAACAGGGACAAGTTACATTTTATTGTTTGTGGGTTCCTTAGGGAACAATAATAAAACGGATAGACCAGGCCTCTCTGAAAATGCTGTATTGTACAGGTCCTTATTTTTTATTTTCAAACTGTGCAAACTTATAAACATACTCAGTGTTTTAAATTAAAAAAAAAATACTGAGTGTTTCCCCTAACAGCCCTTCACCCTATTCCCCTTTTCTCTCTCTATGCATCATAACCAGATGATGGTCAATAGAACCACAGAGGTATACAGACTTATCACCTCCTCCTTTGATTCTGAATTTTGTCACTTCTGACTAGGGATGGGTATCGTTTAGGTTTTATCCGATACCGGTGCCAAATCGGTACTTTTGAAACGGTGCCGGTGCTCAAACGGTGCTCAAACCGGTGCTTAAAGAATGGAGAACACAAAATTGGTCCAAAAACCTCTCATGTTCAGCTGGTTTTTTGTAAAAAGATAACAATGTTAGCCTTTTCTGCAGCTATGGGGCATATATGGCATCACTCTTGGCTGGAAGCAGTGCTTAAACAATGGAAAAAACACAAACTTTGTCCTAAACCTCTCATGTTTAGCTGTTTTCCACTTTTTCTTTGGTCATTTTAGCCTTTTTGTCCAGGGTGAAGGGAGTATCTGCCATCAAACAAGAAGACAGCTGCATGTAGCTATGATGATGTTTGCTAGTTCACCTTACATGCATTAATGTAATAACGTGGTTAGCCTACTCAACGTAAATTACACGAACAACATTAAGCTACTCACGCAGAGAAGAACGGCTGCCGCTGCATCATCATCCTCATCATTTCTGCTACACTGGCAGGGCTAGGGGCCAGGACTCTGCTCTTCGGGGTTTTTGGGGGATATTGCTAACTCCTGGTCAGATAACAGGCAACCCACCCGCAGTAGATGCGCTCGGTGTGAGGTCTCGCAGCAAGCTATCATACGGCGCATTTCTGGGCTTTTAAAAAAAAACGCTATGCGTCGCCAGGTGTCTCATCGGATTTGAGGAGTTACCTCCTTTGACAGTATCACAGTATCACCTTAAAGCACTTGTTGCTGCTGAGTTTGCATATTTTGCTGTGAAGTACAGCCAGACTTTTGACTGCTTCGCCTTGGACATTTTAATCTGTAGCTCTGCTCTAAAAGAATGCACGTACCTGGCCCCGCCTACTATCCTCGGAAACGTAAAATGATTGGCTAGAAGTGTATCACAGCTCAGGAAAAAAAAGCACTGAAATAAAGCACCGAAATGTGCGCTGCTTTTCGGTCTGGTTACTACCGTTTATGTCAGATGGCACCGGACACCGGTACCCATCCCTACTTCTGACCATTTTTTTCAGCTCTTTTGTTTTGATCTTGTCCTTACTTATTGAGGACTTTTGTGACATAGGGATACCCTGCATGCCAGAGTTTGCTGTATTAGACACTGCATGGCTGACAGTAAAACACAATGTGTTTTATTGATAATCCCCAGAGAATGTCAGTTAATTACTGATCATTTATTTTATAGATTTTTGTTGTTATTTTTAATTGATAGGTCATTGAAATGTATTATGTTTACGAATTTTATACTGAACTGATAACCTGAAAGTAAAATCAGCTTTTTCTTTTACTCCTATCTTTCTACGCGTAACTCAGCGCATGTGTGTCCTTGTGCATGTTGATTTACTTCTCTGAAACACTTTGATCTCTGATCTTTAAGTAAACTTTGTTTCTTAATTAAATTGCACCATGTCTATCAGAATGGGAAGGTAAGGAGTGAACCGACCTGCAATTGTGTACTATGAAAATTTATATATATAGCTAATATATAAATGTTCATTTGTCCACCCAAGTAGAAACACATACTTGCGAGCGTCCATAGTGTTGCTTGGTGCTTATGAGTTATGTTTTGTCCTTTATTTCAATATATTTATGTATCCAAAAAACCAAGTTGATTCACCCGTAGTTTTTTTTAGTAAGCATGGCTGAACTTGAGCAGTTTTGCATGTATTATCTATTGAATGTGCTATTTTGGGATTTGCTCATTTTTATGCTCCTTCTTACACAATGTTTTTCTTTCAGCACGCTCTTTCATCATATTACTACTTCAGCAGAGTCTGCTTCAGTAGAGTCTATTCCTGTATCTAACAATGAAAAGTCTTTCTTACTTTCTTTTGTTCACTTTCATTTTACTTTTCTCCTTTTCGTGATGAGCTGTTCTGCACTCTCTAACCTCTTTTCCTTTCACTCTGTCCCTCTCTATTCTCTCCTTTCCTATCAGAGTGGTTTCACCCCTCTGCACATTGCGGCTCACTATGGTAACGTGAATGTCTCCACCCTGTTGCTGAACAGAGGAGCTGCTGTTGACTTCACAGCCAGGGTACAGCCAAATTCCTGCTGTGTGGCTGTTTTTGATTTTGATCATTACAGAAGGGCATGTTATTTACCATCGTAGTGTTCACTTCTAATAAGCCTTTATTAATACATACCTCTAGCCCATTAAACGTTACATTTCTTTCTGTATGTTTTACATGCTGTAGTTTTTGATGTACCTTTGTTTCTGTATCTGCCTTGTCAGAATGGAATAACACCTCTACATGTTGCCTCTAAGAGGGGCAACACCAACATGGTGGCCCTGTTATTGGACCGAGGTTCTCAGATAGATGCTAAAACAAGAGTAAGACTCAGATTTTATTAAAACCATAGTGAACAATAAATAAGTGGAATCAACAACTTTCCACGTCCTCTTTCTCAAAATCTTTAAACTGGATTAATGTGTGCGTTTGCTTGTGCATATGTGATTGTTCCGAAGGATGGTTTGACGCCCCTGCACTGTGCAGCCAGGAGTGGACATGATCCTGCAGTTGAGCTTTTGCTGGAAAGAGGAGCCCCCATCCTAGCTAGAACCAAGGTTAGCATATTTGCACTAGTATATCATTTAGAATTTATACAATATGAGTACTATTGTTCCTTTTTATATGCCTTTGGTTTTTATCTCGGCTACTATTCTTTAAATTTTTTGCCTCCAAATAGAATGGACTGTCTCCACTGCACATGTCAGCCCAGGGAGACCACATAGAGTGTGTAAAACTATTGCTGCAACACAAGGCGCCTGTTGATGATGTCACACTCGACTACCTTACCGCGCTGCACGTCGCAGCTCACTGTGGCCACTACAGAGTAACTAAGCTCCTCCTGGACAAGAAGGCCAATCCCAATGCAAGAGCACTGGTAAGGGTTCAAAGAAACAATAAGAGAAGCACCAAAACTGGTATTAACAGAAATTATCATGATATTTACTGATGCACATATTAAGATAAAAAGAGTGACACTATGGATCGTGAATATCTTGCGATTTACTAGTATGCTTATTTATATATATATATTTATATATTTCCATATTCTTTCATATAAAATGTTCCTGAGGAATTTCAAACTGCCAACTTGGATTGTGAAGTCAGCATTGATGGTCTGAGTTGGAAATCTGACTTGAGGGGCAGATACAGTTAAAAAATTCTGACTGGGAACACGTATATTCTGACTTTTCACCTTCAAATTAAATGCCTCTTTGGTTTGGAAATGGTCAGAATACAGTTAGTTTTAATGATATATAAGAGTCCCAACAGTAGTAAGCATAGGGTTAATCAGATTATCAGGGGTCAGTTGACCCAAAAAGTTTAATAACTCCTGAAATATAAAATAAGGTTATAAAATTTAAATACTCCAATGCTACCTTTTTACTATAGAGACATGCATATTCCTGCTAATTTTTCTCTTACTGTCTCTACCAGAATGGTTTTACTCCTCTCCACATTGCTTGTAAGAAAAACAGAGTGAAGGTGATGGAGCTGCTGGTCAAATACGGTGCCTCCATACAGGCAATTACTGAGGTGAGATTGTTTTGGTGTGTCAGGATTTCATGGATTAGCACAGTATACTTTGTTGCTAACATTGTTCTAAATTTGCATTTAATGCTTCTCCTTGTTGTTACTGCTACTGTTACTGTCTCTTTTTTCATTATTGCAGTCTGGTCTGACTCCCATGCACGTAGCTGCTTTCATGGGTCACCTCAACATCGTTTTACTTCTACTGCAGAATGGAGCTTCTCCTGATGTTCGTAACATTGTAAGTAGTAATTTCTTTTATCAGGTCAGCGATCAGCAGTCGGAAATACACATCACAAAGTAAACACACATTTCATTTGTTTCAGTGCAAACACGTGAAAAAATGTACCCCGTTCTGGTGTACTTTTTGTGTTTAGCACAGTGTCCTAAAGCTTAAAAATCTTCTGCCTTTGATTGTCAGCGCGGTGAGACAGCTCTCCATATGGCAGCACGAGCAGGACAGATGGAAGTGGTTCGCTGTTTGCTGAGAAATGGAGCGTTGGTGGATGCCATGGCCAGGGTGAGTCAGCTGTAAACATTAATCACTCTTTCCTTCTGTTTACAGTAAATTTTTATATTTCAAGCACTGGTTTGAATGCCTGATGTCACCTGTCCCAGCTCTGCCTACAACATCACCGTTCATTCTAATTTTACTGCTTTTAAATGACTGCATCATTTCCGTTTATCCTTTTCTTCTATAACATGTACTACCTCTTTTCCCCTCAACTACAGGAGGACCAGACTCCCCTGCACATTGCATCCCGTCTGGGAAAAACAGACATTGTCCAGCTACTATTACAGCACATGGCCTACCCGGATGCTGCCACCACAAATGGCTACACTCCTCTCCACATTTCAGCCAGAGAGGGGCAGGTGGAGACAGCTGCTGTGCTCCTGGAGGCTGGAGCTTCACACTCAATGGCCACCAAGGTGAACAGAGGATGAATGCACGTAGACAGATAAATAACATGTGATAAGTTAAATCAGTGGAATTTTAATTAATCCCTTTTATATCTACAGAAAGGATTCACTCCATTACATGTAGCAGCAAAATATGGAAGCCTCGACGTAGCAAAACTTCTCCTTCAGCGCAGAGCTCTTACTGATGATGCTGGCAAGGTGAGCTGAAGTTGTAGAAGCAGGTTCTGAAACAAAACCCAGCACTGAGGGTAATTGTCTTAATTTCAGAGAGAGACACATTACACTTAATCTTTGAGCATCTGATTGTTTTCTCTGAAACACAAATTATGGAATAAAACTGACTTGAAACAAAAAAAAAACACACACAAAAACACACACACAAAAATATCACAAAGGCTTGCAAAAAGTTTCATTAAATCAAATGCTTCTTTTCACAGAATGGCTTAACTCCACTACATGTGGCAGCTCATTATGACAACCAAGAGGTGGCGCTGCTGCTCCTGGATAAAGGTGCATCGCCTCATGCTACTGCAAAGGTTAGGCTGAGTTTTAAAGAAAAATAAAGGTCCATGAGAAGCTCACACTTGTTTGCATGTACTGTATTTCTATCACAGTGTATATCTTCTTTCGTTCCTCTGTTTTAGAATGGCTACACTCCTCTCCACATTGCAGCCAAAAAGAACCAGACAAACATTGCTTTAGCGCTACTGCAGTATGGAGCAGAGACCAATGCTTTAACGAAACAGGGAGTCAGCCCTCTGCATCTGGCAGCTCAGGAAGGACATGCAGAGATGGCCAGCCTCCTGCTGGGAAAAGGAGCCCATGTGAACACAGCGACAAAGGTCACACAGAAGCACAATCTTTATGACATTTTTATTTATTAAAATAATTTGAAGTGGAAACAAGAAACACATGCACTCTACATACAGCTGTATAAAACTCTTTAGTTCTTAAGCTGAGTGCTCTATAACAACAGTTTTGTCTAATTTGTTCCATGAAGCAATTTATTACTATGTTAATAAATTGCTTCATGGAATTAATAAAATAAAAAAGTGTGAAGGATGGTAATGTGACATTGCTTTGTGTTTTACAGAGTGGACTAACTCCTCTGCATCTTGCTGCCCAAGAGGACAAAGTCACTGTAACAGAAGTACTAGCCAAACATGATGCCAACTTGGACCAGCAAACCAAAGTACAGACATGCATGTGCATGACAAATTTAACAAGTATACGCAAAAGAAAATTGTTACTAGTAATGAAAACCTAACAGTATGCTAATCTACAAGAATTTTCCTGTGTGAATGACAGTATGTCTTGCTTACTTTCTGTTTATTCGCTTTATGTTTACATGTTAATATTTAAGTGTATCATATGGACGTGCATGTAAATACCTGCCATCCAGAGGCTTTTTAAAAACATAACAAAGTCTTCATATACATCATATATTCAGGAAGCATTAAGATTGAGTTTAGTGCTTGCTTACAGAAGATCAGTGTTCATCTCTCACCCTCTCCCTCCTCGCTACAGCTTGGATATACCCCTCTGATTGTCGCCTGTCATTATGGAAATGCCAAGATGGTTAACTTCCTGTTACAACAAGGAGCCAGCGTCAACTCCAAAACCAAGGTTATATTTAAATCTTAAATTTGAAGCATGCAAGCTCTATTTAACTTAAACTGCAGACACAGCATGAAGCAAAACTCAAATATAGCATCCCTTTCGTTTTAGTTTCTACTGTGACTTAACAAAATTTTGTTGTCTTCTTTTTAAACTTTTGCCCTGCAGAATGGTTACACGCCACTTCATCAAGCGGCACAACAAGGGAATACACACATAATTAATGTTTTATTACAACATGGGGCCAAGCCCAATACTACTACAGTGGTAAGACACAATAGAGTCCAAGCATTTACTTTTAACATGTGAAATATGTTGTGGAAAAAGTTCTGCTGGTACGCTATCGTATATCCTTCTCTCTGTTAGAATGGAAATACCGCTCTGTCGATTGCGAAACGTTTGGGTTACATTTCTGTGGTAGACACACTGAAAGTCGTCACTGAGGAGGTCATCACAACCACAACTGTAAGCTCATGATTGCTTTAGCCTCTGGAAATGGAGCCAGGAAATTTTTTTTAACTTAAACTATAACCTTTCTCTGTTTTGGTTGTCTGTTTTCCATGACTCTGAATGGTGTTACATTAGACGGTTACAGAGAAACACAAACTGAATGTTCCAGAGACCATGACTGAGATTCTCGATGTGTCTGATGAAGAGGGTAAGTTACTTAAATGTAGAAAACAAGAATTTAGTGTGCTGCTCATCGATATCAAGCTAATTTTTTTATAGGAAAAAACTACTCCAGTCATGAGACACAATAAGTCATGACTGAGCTTCATTAAAAAATTATACCTCATTGTTCAAAAGTTGTAAAAAAGTGTATTGTAGGTGATGTAGTTTTGGATCTGAAAAAGTGCTCGAAGGGTTGAAGAAGAGCCATTATCTGAGATGTCTGTGGAACTCATCTTTTCGATCCCCATATTACTTGCATAGTCAATGCAACATATATTACATATATATATATATATATATACATGAGAGAGAGAGTGTTATTAATTTTTTCATTGGTCATAACAAGGTTTGGCATTTTTGTTGTATCTGTTTTCCAGGCGAGGACACAATGACAGGTGATGGGGGAGAGTATCTAAGAGCAGAGGACCTCCGTGAGCTGGGAGATGACTCTCTGCCAGGACATTATCTAGATGGCTTCAATTACATGAGCCACAACTTGGACAGGTCAGAAACAGCACACACATATTGTATTTGACAAACATCTAAATTTGCTCACAGCAAACCTTCCAGATCTGCTGTTAGCCAAGTTCATCATCATAAGGAATACCTAAGTAATGCAGATATATACAGAAAAGGTCTGAGAAGATTCACCTTGGTTTTTCATCAGGCCCCAACACACTCCCATTCACCAAAGTTTCCATCAAAGAGAAGTTCTCATTGAAGATCTGCTTACAAGTCACCAGGTAAGCGTAGTATCCGTAGTCTAACCTTCAATAAAGTATCTTTAGACACTCGAGGTGAGTTTAACCAGCCTGCTGATGCTTGTTGTTCTTTAGGTGTCAACACTGTCTAGAGAGCATGAAAAGGACTCATTCCGTCTGAGCTGGGGTGCTGAACATCTTGATAATGTTGTGCTGTCCTCCAGTCTGCTACATTCTGGGTATAAACACACACAAACACACACAGAGAAAAACTCACACTCCTTTCTTTCAGAGAAAATCCAAATGTTGGGACTTAACCCAGTTGCAAACTTAACATACACATTCCCATTATGTCTGGAAATACTGAGGGGTTTTTTTAAACCCACAATTTGTAAAATCCACAAGATGCCATAAACTTTTTGTGGACTTGCATTAAATCAGCTTAGGGTGCACACTTTATCCAAATTTCTTTAGTAAATTATCCACAACCAAAAGCAGAATTGTCTTTATTGTCACTACACTCAGGTACAGTTTCATTTTGCATGGCGTCTCTTATAGAAATAAATACATTAAGCCCATCTTTGGAAATTCTACCAACCTGTTTATGGTAGCAGTGCCCTCTAAAGGCACATTGACTTCAAAGTAAAATCAATTTTTTTTTACACTTGTAGCATTTTAATTTCAGAGTGAGCTTGGACATTAGAATTCAGACTAAAGGCTCCATCTTTATACACAAAGGTGTACATCTTGGATAAACAGGCTATGTGGGCATTTCTAACTGGATCTTCTCATTTGCATTTTGCTTTGTGTACAGTATGTGCAGCAGCATGTCAAAGGATCAGCTGATATTGATTTTTTTTTAATGATTTACTTATACTCAAAGCATTATTCTGCCATTGTTGTGTATTTTCTGGTTCTATTTTAGTTTACTTGCTGATAAAGTCACCAAAGTTTAAGACACAAAATGGCATCTCGGTGCTTTGCAAGCCTTTATTTCAGTAAATCTTTCTCCTGTTTGCAGCTGTCCTTCAGCTTCTATACCTCCTGCAACAAATTACTGACTGTTCTGCTGCTTGTGCTGGCTAATGCACTACTTCAAGGGTTATCATTATATTCTGAAATAGATATTCCATCTTTTACATGCCCTTATTTTTTTCTGGTGTACTTTTGGTGTATTTTTCATACTTTCTCATGTGTCTTTTCTACTCCTTTTATTTTTCCTGCTGTGTAATTATCTGTCTGGTCAGGTTTTCTCACTTTTACTCATTCTTTTTTCTCTCTTTCTCTTTTATTTATTTTGTTGTTGCTTCGATGTGCATTCTCTTATCTTCTCTGTGTTTGTGACTCTGTGTGTGTGTGTGTGTGTTGTTTTTGTATTCTGCTTCTAGCCGTTCCTCACCATGCCTAGACCATGACAACAGCAGGTGAAGTCTTTATTTTGTCTATTTTCTTATCTCCTTTGTGCCTTTACTTCTTTTTCTTTGTCACTTTTGAATGATTTTCTCATTTCCATCCTGTTTCTCTGCTTTATTTCATAATGAATGCCCTTACATTACCTGAAATAACCTGAAATAACCAGATTTTTTTTTATCCTTAGTGCAGCTCTAGCTGGCTTTGCCCTGTTTTTAATGCAATTTAATTATATCAGTTCATAATACAACCTGTGTCCTGACCAGAATCTTGCAAGTTAAAAAATTAAAGCAGAATAAAACCGAAAAAGTGTTTCTCCAGGATAAAGTGATATTTATTGAGACCTATTTGTTATTAATGTCTCTTCTCAGGTTACAAAAATAGCCTTTTCTTTTACCTTTACTTGATTCAGTTGCCTTGTGAGCATGGAGATTTTGCATCTTTATTTGTTTGAATGTCTAGAAACCAATTCATCCATTTCTGGTGCCTTTTCTTTAGCTTCCTGGTCAGCTTTATGGTAGATGCCAGAGGTGGAGCTATGCGTGGTTGCCGTCACAATGGTTTGCGAATTATTGTCCCACCAAGAAAGTGCTCTGCCCCGACACGGGTGACTTGCAGGCTGGTGAAGAGGCATCGTCTGGCCTCTATGCCACCTATGGTAGAGGGTGAAGGGCTGGCTGGTCGCATTATAGAAGTGGGACCCACTGGAGCCCAGTTCTTGGGGTAAATTTGGTTGAGTGTGCGTGTGTTTGTGTGTGTCTGCGCGCATCTACTAACAGTTTGTGTACTTGCTGGTGGCTTTGTACTATCTGGTATAAGTGTGTTTCAGTAGTTGTGTGGTGTGTTCATACTTTCTTCTTCACTCCCCCTCTGTGCTGCGTATGGATCAGTAAGCTCCACCTACCTACAGCTCCACCCCCTCTGAATGAGGGTGAGAGCTTGGTCAGTCGCATCCTGCAGCTGGGTCCTCCAGGAACCAAGTTCCTCGGGTAGGACCATGTGAGGGTGATACCCAACCACCCTCAAATCCTGGTTACACGCCCACCCGTGTTTTTCCCTTGTCCTGAAATTTGAATTTTTTTTTTAGTTTTTCATGATATATATATATATATTAATTTTTATAATTTATTTTTGTGGTGCTTCTTTTCTTTCTTTGAAGAGAAGGACAGCTTTACCACCTGACCTGTTACCTTAACCTGTTGAGTTTTCTTCATGCTTCCCACAAGCACCTATCTCCCCAATCATGTTTCTAGTTGGATTCTGGTCCTGATGTGAAATAGATGTTTATTTATTTTTATGTTCATAGTTTGTGTTTTGAAATTAATTTTAACTGAGTTTTTATTGTTTTCTTTCTTCGTAAATTCATTCACATGTCAACCTAAACACTATGCTATCATTGATTTTTCTCTGGAGTTAGCGCTGAAAAGCATTAATTAGCATTAGTCCAATTTGTATTTGCTTTTACCTTGTCACACCTTTTAGGCCTGTGATTGTAGAGATCCCCCATTTTGCTGCTCTGCGGGGAACAGAGCGGGAGCTAGTGATCTTAAGGAGTGAAACAGGAGAGAGCTGGAAGGAACACCACTGTGACTTCACTGAAGAGGAACTGAACCAGATACTTAATGGCATGGATGAAAGTAAGGGATCTGAAGTGGCCTGTGATGTATAACTGTGATCGATAGGTTGATATCTCAAAGCATTTTATGTAAAACAATACATGAATGCCATAAAACAAGCAACACTAGAGCAGGAGAGAGTTGTCTTATAGATTTTAAAATGCTAGTATAATAATGTGAAGCACAGTACGTAAATAATAAAGGGAAAAAACAAAGCACTGACTTTATGCTTTCTTTCACAGAACTTGATTCCCCTGAGGAACTTGAAAAGAAAAGAATATGTCGCATCATCACCAGAGACTTCCCACAGTATTTTGCTGTTGTGTCAAGGATAAAGCAGGACAGTCATTTGATTGGTCCAGAGGGCGGGGTCCTCAGTAGTACTCTCGTGCCCCAGGTCCAGGCTGTATTCCCTGAAGGAGCCCTTACTAAGAAGATTAGAGTTGGGCTTCAGGTGTGTACATTCCTTGACTGGTATACCAACAGAATATCCAAATTATGGCTATGAAGAAAAAAAATATGAATACATATTACCACATATCTTGCCCCAGGCTCAGCCTATTGATGTTGACATGGTGAGAAAGATTCTTGGTAATAAAGCAACGTTCAGCCCAATTGTCACATTGGAGCCAAGGAGAAGAAAGTTCCACAAACCCATCACAATGACAATCCCAATTCCCAAGACCTCCAATAGTGACACCACATTCAGTGGGGAGACCCCGACTTTACGTTTGCTTTGTAGTATTACAGGTAAGTATCTATAAATAAAACCCTTTGTTTTAGAAAGAAAACATCTTGGATGGCTTTCAGGCACATCTCATTGGATGACATATTGAAATGCTCCCGTGAACATCCTAATTTATTGTTCATGTTGTATTTGTTGCTTGTGCAATTGCTGTTTTTTTTCATAATTTTATTAAGATTTCTATGTTTAAAATCTTAATATAAAGCTCTTTAGTCAATCTTTGATATTTTTCTTTGTGTGCTATTAAAAGAAATGACCTGATTTAATGGACGTAATTTATCAGAACTTCGTGGTGGTGGATGTATCTTATCTTAAGTCCAATAAAAAGACAAATGCTGTGTGAAGATTAAAAAATATTGCGTGAACTGTTTTCAGAGGTTGAGTAACAAATCATCGGTTTACCTTTCAGGTGGTACCACTCCTGCACAATGGGAGGACATCACCGGCTCCACGCCTCTCACTTTTGTTAACCAATGTGTTTCCTTCACCACGAATGTGTCAGCAAGGTAAATCCTTTATTTGTTGGTAAATGACGATGCACAGTTGCAGTCTTACGATTGAAGGTTATAAACGTTTATGCTTAAATTTTTACCTGTTGATACTTACCTAAAAGTGTCGTTCATTTGTAGATTCTGGCTGATAGACTGCAGACAGATCCAGGAGTCTGTTGGTTTTGGCACTCAGGTCTACAGAGAAATCATCTGTGTCCCATACATGGCTAAGTTTGTCATTTTTGCTAAGACACTTGACCCCATTGAGGCTCGCCTACGGTGTTTTTGCATGACAGATGACAAGATGGACAAAACCTTGGAACAGCAAGAAAACTTCACTGAAGTCGCCCGCAGCCGAGATGTTGAGGTGCAGTGTAATACTGGGGAATAAATAAGGCAAATCAAATCAAATTGTGTGCACAGGTTTATCTAACGAGGGTTAAACAGTAATTGAGAAAAGTAGGTCGATGTCAATTAATGATGGTTAAGTGGGTATTTAAAGATTTTAAATCAGACGCAGGTTATTACTGACTGATTCTTATTAATATTGGTTCTTTTTCATTTCTGGAAAGAAATTGAATAATATTGTCCAAGAATTTTTGTTTCTTTTGAGCCATGGAAACATTTAGATTTGTCATATCCTGATACAGGTACTAGAGGGGAAACCTATATTTGCTGACTGCTTTGGAAACCTGGTGCCTCTTACCAAGAGTGGGCAGCACCATGTGTTCAGTTTCTATGCCTTCAAAGAGAACAGACTGGCCCTCTTTATTAAAGTATGACTTTAAATCTATTAAAATATATAAAATGTTTACTTTTTTACTCAGAAATTCACAAATCTAAATATATGCAAGTCAGAGACATATTTTTTCCCCAAATATGAGCAGATTCGAGACACAGCACAGGAGCCATGTGGTCGATTGTCTTTTACCAAGGAACCGCGCACGTACCGTAGTCTTAATCTCAATGCAATCTGCAACCTAAACATCACCCTTCCATCATACTCAAAGGTCAGCTTTTAAATATTTTATCATGTATGCTAGGTGATTTTAACTTTAACTTTGAAACTGCCGCATTGCTGATTTCTCCTCATTTTTATTCTTTTATTTAGGAGTCTGATTCAGACCAAGATGGAGATGATGAGGTAAATAAAGTTTGTTTGATTTCAGTCTATAGCAAAAAACCTTGATGGTATAATTAGGTTGCAGCTTACTGTGATTTGACTTCTTTTTTTTTTTTCAGAGTGAGAAGAGTGACAAGAAATGTAAGTTGTTATTTTAGTATTTGTGCTCTATTAGAAGTTAGTTTTCTTATATATATTGTCACAATAGACCAAGTATCTAAAATGCATGATAGAAATTCATGTATTGAGACATTGTAAAAACTATTTTCAATAGTAATGGGCCTGTATATTATATGATAGTTATGCATTTATGCATCACAAGATTAACTTGAGATTGCTGGTCATAAATATTTTGAAGTATTAAGTTAAAAGATTTGCCTGTTATATATACTAACTACTAATTACTACTACTAACATTGTATGCAGTTACATGTTTGTAACTGGAGGAAATGCTATGGCTGCTATACTTTATGTTCTCACTCCAAACTCCACTGACTTTCCTATCATTTCAATTTTCCACTATATTTGTTTTTATTAATTTCATACAAAGGTCAAAATAGTATTTTTTATATATATCTTCTCAAAATTGTTTGATTCTCTAGATATTTGTACTTGACATTAATCTTAACTTACAGATAATTATGTTTTATGATAATAACATTTATTATGTAACAAGTATTTTTTTGACATAATATTTTCTCATGTTAAACCTCAGCAGTTGTACGAGTTGCGTGTAAAAATTGTTATTCACAGAAAAACAAACAATATCATGTTGTTTGTGCTTGATTACTAGCCAATTTATTATTACATAATTCATGTTCTATGATTTTCTTTAGCCACTGCTTTCTCCTTTGTTGTTTTATTTCTTTAAATTATTATTATTTTTTTGTACTAAGTTACTTTCATTCACTCATTCACACAAATTTTAAATTTGGTTTACACTGTTTTACCTCACTATTTTTATTTTCTATATATGCTATCATGTCACAAAACTATAGGATTCTAGCAGTAACAACTTGTAAGCTATAATATTTAATAATAGTGAACACATCAAATAGAGTGTAAATGCTAAATATAACAGTATTTTATACTAACTAACAGTTCTATATATTGTGTTGCTTACAGTTAGTAGGTATTGAAAAGAGACTAAAACAGTCAAGTAACAGTGATTCTCTTACTTTGCTTACCTCATATTTTCACTCACTCAAATACCTTATAATTTTTTTAATTCAAAGTTTATTATTTAAAAAAATGTTTATTTGTTGGCAAACATGACTATAATAGCAACAATCTTGAGAAGTTTTGTTTGTCTGTTTTCAGTCCTTCTTGTACCTTTGTTCCATATGTAGGTTTATCTGTTTCATCTTGTTTTTGGTATATCTTGCAATTCATTTTTAATGCATAGTCAAACAATTTAGATTATTATGGTACTTATTTACATTCTATTCATTTTGTTACACCTCTTGGCTTTGCTTATGCTGTTGCTGCTCTACCGCTCTTCAAGTGTCTGGGAACTACTTTGTCTTCTTTGGTCTTCTTTTTGAGACTTCCTTATTCTCTGCCTTGTCATCTTCTAACTCTGTGAACTGAAGATGGATTTTTGATGGCATTATCTTGATGACAATTTTCTGATGTCTCTCTCCCCCACTTCATTTGTCCCTTATGTTCTGTACCCTTTTTGGTTCTGAAATATTTTTCACTGAAGACGATGAATCTGAATCAACGGAGACATTCTCCTTAAGAACTAATCAACCTCTTGACCCTGCAACCCTTGCGAGCCCAGATCTCCTGTCAGACACACAAGATGTCAGAATGTCTGCTATCTTTACTCCAGATATCTATGAAGAAAGAGCTGAAACTAATAAATCGGAAGAAAGAGAATCTGTGGCCACTGTAGAACAGTTCAAAGACAGAGTAGAAAAGGCTGGTGAAATTAACGATCGGACGAATGTTAGTAAACTGAGAGGACAACAAATTGATGATATCAAAGATAAATTTTCACTCTATGGGGCCAATACCCTTGAAGAGCCAGTCATAAAGAACATTGAGAAACAAAGTTTAAGTAGATCTTACACAGATGTTAGAGACATCACATTGTTCTCCCCCCCTACCACACAGACAGAAAAATGCCTTGGCCAGAAATCTGCTAGGACATGTGGTTCTCAAGAAGATCTTGTCCAAGATGGATTTGAACAGGTCATTGAGAAGCATGCAAACAAAAAACACCCCCCAGATATCAAGAAACCTATTCGGAAAAAACTTAGAGACAGATCGCGTTCTGGATGTAGCAGTTCTGAGGGAGAGTTGGAAAGGATGAGCTCTGAGGAGTCTTTAGATGGTGATACTATTCTTAAAGAGAGTAGCCTTTTATCCACCCAAGTTGTCGAGCCACCAGCTTCTCCTTTGGTGGTTGAGACACCTATAGGATCAATAAAGGACAGGGTAAAAGCTTTACAGAACAAAGTTGAAGAGGAAGAAGTGCAAAAAGATACTAAAGTCTTTACATACGATGGAAAATCTTCTATTACCGCAAAGAAAATGGAGGAAGCTATGCCAGAACTTCCCAGAGTTCCTAAGTCACCTAGATCTCAGACAGAAAGATTAGAGGAAACTATGTCAGTGAAGGACCTTATGAAAGCTTTCCAAACTGGGGAGGACCCGTCAAAAAGTAAATCTGGGCTTTTTGAACACCAATCCTTGCAGTCTTCTTGTATTTCCACATGGATTTCTGAATCACCAGGTTCGGAAACAGTGCATGATATAGAACAAAGACCTACACAGGAGCCAAAATCACAAATCCAAACTCAAAGGCCCACGATTTTCCATCAACACAGTAGTGTCAAGAAAGGTGATCAAACAGACATCAAGGATGAACCAGCAAACCTAATCAGCTGTAAAGAATCCCAGTTCACTTCAGACAGTGTTTATATTGAAAAGATGGTTACATTTAGTGATACTGTTCAACGAGATGATGAAAGTGTTAGCCCATTGCGAGAAGTATCAAACTTGTCAGAGAAGGAGGGAATCTCTGTGAAACATCTGATAAAAACATTCCAGACTGGGCAAGAAGATCAAAAAAGTAAAGTGGGACCTCATTCAACACTGATATTAGATTCTAATGATTCTGAAGAGAGAGAGACAACTGAACAAAGTCCTACACAGGAGCCAGAATCACAAAGCCAATCTCAGAGACCCACGGTTTTCCATTCAAAGAGTGACGCTGATGTACACGGCATCATAAAGACAGACACAGATGATCAATCACAAAGTTTAATCAAAACGGAACCACAGTTAATTTCAGACATTTCCCTGTTGAGAAAGACAGTTACGTTTGCTGACACAGTTCAGTATGATGCTGTTAGCCCACAGCAAGATGTGCAAGAGCTTTCAGAAAAGCAAAATGTGTCTGTTAAGGAGCTGATGAAAACATTCCAGTCTGTAAAAGACCCCTCAAAAACTAAAGTGGAACTTTTTGAACACAAACCTGTGGCTTCCTCTATTTCAACATTAATATCCCATTCAGGAGATTCTGCAGAGATACAGAGTACTGAACAAAGTCCTACAAAACAGATAAATACTCAAATCCAAAGTCAGAACCTCACAAATGTACATCAACAGAGTGATGCCAAGCAATATGACCAGGCAGAATTGGTTGATCAACCAGTAACCTTAATCAAAAAGGAATCACAGATAATTTCAGATATTCCTTATGGAAAGTCACTAATATTTGTAGATACACTTCAGGGTGATCAATTGTGTCTTAATAAGGGGCCAAAGATGTTACATAAAGATGCCATGTCTGTGAAGGAGCTGAGGAAAACATTTGAGTCTCAGAAAGACCCTTTGAAGAGTAAAGTTGGAGCACTAGAGTCAGAGTCAGGCATTAAGTGGAGTGAACACAGTCCCAGAAATGAGCCAAAATTGCAAACCCAAATGCAGAATATCACAACTTTCCAACCGCAGAGAGATATGAAGGATTTAGAGGCCCAAACTGGCCCTCTACAGAATCCTGAGAGTTCACAACAAATGTTAGATATTTCTTATTTTGGAGAAACAGTAAAAAATCCTTATGGAATTCAGTTAGATGACGGAAGGGTTAGCTCTTGGAGTGATGATTCAGAGTTATCAAGAAGGATAATGCAACTCGAAGAACCGGCTATTAGAAAGAGTATATCTGATGATTCACAGATTAGCCCTGATCGTAGACCTTCTGAGGACTTTAGTGCAGACATAAAAGCTGAGCTGGAGGAATGTCCAAAGTACCAGCAGTTCAAGCAAACAGCTTCAGATGTCAGACATCAACTTGAGACACCTGAAGAGGAGAGCTTTGCTCAGGATTCTGATACTTATTTTGAGGAAGACATAAGTCCCAAGTATCTTGAGAGTCACAAACATAAAGGCATTGATAAATCCTCAGAGACTAGTGTTATTACAACATATCACTCCAGCACTGGTGAGAGAGACAGTTCTGAAGGACTCATGTCAGGACTGAGCAATGAAATCCATTCGTACTCTACTAAAGAAGATGGAATGTACATTATACCATCAGAGGAAGATCAAATCCAAGTAGAGATAAAAACATCTAGTCAGGCTGATGTAATTAGAGAGAAAGAACTCATGCCAACTTCAGTAACTGAGACTTCACTCCAGGAGGTTTGCATTGACAAAAAGGTACATCAGCAATCATATGAGCAATCTGCAAAACCAAAAGAGATGGCAGGGATGCTATCCCTGCTGAACAGTGACCTGGATCAGTACCTCAAGGACAAGCCAGTGAAAAGTGAGCATGCAGAGGAGGTTGTTGTTCAGGAAAACTTTGAACAAGTTATTCACACCAAAATACATCATTCTTCTAGTGCTGATATGAAGGATGATATTAATGATGAAGAGACACAGATTGATGTGGCTAAAGTAAAAGAACTAACACCATGTTCTATATCAGAGACTCCATTTCAAGAAACTTGCATTCAGAAAAGCTTAAGCCTACAACAGTCTTCAACGGAAAAGCAATCTACATCTGAGAAAAATATGTCTGGCATGTTGTCACTTCTCAATAATGACTTAAATCAACATCTTCAGGAAAGGCCAATGGCAGTACAATCTGAACCAGAAGAAGATCTAGTCCATGAAAGTTATGAAGAAACTGTATTGTCAAGTAATGATTTACAGGACAAACTAGGTGGTGAGGAAAATGAAGTCCTGCAGACTAATGTAATTACAGAGAAAGGACTCACACCAACTCCTGTGAGCGAGACTCCATTTCAAGAAAATTGCACTGAGAGAAACTTAAAACAACAAGAATCTGCAAGTGAAAAGAATATGTCAGGCCTGATATCACTTCTTAGCAGTGACCTAGTTCAACATTTCAAAGAAAAGCCAGTGACAATACAATCCCAACCACAAGAAGAGCTAGTCCATGAGAGGTTCCAACAAGTCATATTGACACGTGATGATTCGGAGGGCAAAATAAAGGGAGAGCCAAATGAAGAGCTTCAGACAGATGTAATTGGAGACAGAGAAATACCAAGTTCAGTGTTGGAAACTCCATTCCAAGAAGTTTGCATAGAGACAAAGGCACACCACCAGCCATCTACATCTGAGAAAAATATGTCTGGCATGTTGTCACTTCTTAGCAGTGACTTATATCAACATCTTGAGGAAAAGTCTGTGGTAGTGCAATCTGAACCAGAAGAGGATGTAGTCCATGAGAGATGTGAACAAACTATAGTGAAAAGCAATGATTTACAGGTCAAAATATCAGAAGAAACAAATGAAGAGCTGCTGACTGATTTAATTAGAAAGGAAAAATTCACAGCAACTTTGGTAAGTGACACTCCATTCCAGGAGGTTTGCACAGAGAGAAAGGCACACCACCAGCAATCTACGTCTGAGAAAAATATGTCTGGCATGTTGTCACTTCTGAGTCATGACTTAGATCAACACCTGAAGGAAAAGCCAATGGCAATGCAGTCTGAACCAGGAGGAGATCTAGTCTGTGAGAGATGGGAACAAATTATAATAAAAAGTAATGATTTACAGGTCAAAATAGGGGAGGAGCCAACTGAAGACCCACAGACTGATGAAATTAGAAAGAAAGAGCTCATGCCAACTTCAGTAACTGAGACTCCATTCCAGGAGGTTTGCATTGACAAAAGGGCACATCAACAATCATATGAGCAATCCGTAAAACCAAAAGAGATGGCAGGCATGCTATCCCTGCTGAACAGTGACCTGGATCAGTACCTCAAGGACAAGCCAGTGAAAAGTGAGCATGCAGAGGAGGTTGTTGTTCAGGAAAACTTTGAACAAGTTATTCACACCAAAATACATCAGTCTTCTAGTGCTGATATGGAGGATGAGATGAATGCACAGACAGATGACCAGACACAGATTGATGTGGCTGAAGTAAAAGAACTAACACCATGTTCTATATCAGAGACTCCATTTCAAGAAACTTGCATTCAGAGAAACTTAAACCAACAACAGTTTACAACTGAGAAGAATATGTCAGGTATGGTATCACTTCTTAGCAGTGACCTAGTTCAACATCTCAACGAAAAGTCAGTGACAATACAATCCCAGCCACAGGAAGAGCTAGTCCATGAGAGGTTCCAACAAGTCATATTGACAAGTGATATTTCAATAGACATGATAAGGGGAGAACCAAGTGAAGACCTTCAGACAGATGTAAGTGGAGGCAGAGAACTAACACCAAGTTCAATGGTGGAAACTTCAATCCAAGAAATTTACATAGAGAGAAAGTCACAGCACCAGCCATCTGCATCTGAGAAAAATATGTCTGGCATGCTATCACTTCTGAGTCATGACTTAGATCAACATCTTGAGGAAAAGTCTGTGGCAATGCAATCTGAACCAGAAGAACATCTAGTCCACGAGAGATGTGAACAAATTATATTGTCCAGTAATGATTTACAGGACAAAATAGACGGTGAGGCAAATAAAAACCTGCACACTGATGTAATTAGAGAGAAAGAAATCATGCCAACTTTGGCAAGTGAGACTCCATTCCAGGAAGTTTGCCTTGAAAAAAAGGTACAATATCAACAATCATACGATCCATCTACAGAACCAAAGGAGATGTCAGGCATGCTATCCCTGCTGAACAGTGACTTGGATCAGTACCTCAAGGACAAGCCAGTGAAAAGTGAGCCTACAGAGGAGGTTGTTGTTCAGGAGAATTTTCAGCAAGTTATTCAAACCAAAATACATCAGTCTTCGAGTGCTGATATGGAGGATGAGATAGGTGCACAGATGCATGACCAGACACAGATTGATGTGGCTGAAGTAAAAGAACTAACACCATGTTCTATATCAGAGACTCCATTTCAAGAAACATGCATTGAGAGAAATTTAGAACAACCAAAGTCTACTACTGAGAAGAATATGTCAGGTATGGTATCACTTCTTAGCAGTGACCTAGTTCAGCATCTCAACGAAAAGTCAGTGACAATACAATCCCAGCCACAGGAAGAGCTAGTCCATGAGAGGTTTCAACAAGTCATATTGACACGTGATAATTTGGGGGGCAAAATAGAGGGAGAATCAAAGGAAGAGCTTCAGACAGATGTAATTGGAAACAGAGAATCAGCTTTGGAAACGTCATTCCAAGACGTTTGCATAGAGACAAATGTGCATCACCAGCGATCTACATCTGAAAAAAATATGTCTGGCATGTTGTCACTTCTTAGTCATGACTTAGATCAGCATCTTCAGGAAAAGTCTGTGGTAGTGCAATCTGAACCAGAAGAGGTTGTAGTCCATGAGAGATGTGAACAAACTACTGTGAAAAATAATGATTTACAGGTCAAAATAGCAGAAGAGGCAAATGAAGAGCTTCAGACAAATGTAATTGGAGACAGAGAATCAGCTTTGGAAACTCCATTCCAAGAAGTTTGCATAGAGACAAAGGCACACCACCAGCAATCTACATCTGAAAAAAATATGTCTGGCATGTTGTCACTTCTTAGCAGTGACTTAGATCAACATCTTGAGGAAAAGTCTGTGGTAGTGCAATCTGAACCAGAAGAGGATGTAGTCCATGAGAGATGTGAACAAACTACTGTGAAAAATAATGATTTACAGGTCAAAATAGCAGAAGAGGCAAACAAAGAGCTTCAGACAAATGTAATTGGAGACAGAGATTCAGTGTTGGAAACTCCATTCCAAGAAGTTTGCATAGAGACAAAGGCACACCACCAGCAATCTACATCTGAAAAAAATATGTCTGGCATGTTGTCACTTCTTAGCAGTGACTTAGATCAACATCTTGAGGAAAAGTCTGTGGTAGTGCAATCTGAACCAGAAGAGGATGTAGTCCATGAGAGATGTGAACAAACTACCATAAAAAGTAATGATTTACAGGTCAAAATATCAGAAGAAGAAATCGAAGAGCTGCAGACTGATGTAATGGTAGGCAGAGAAATACTAAGTTCAGTGGTAGAAACTCCATTCCAAGAAATTTGCATAGAGAGAAAGGCGCACCACCAGCCATCTACAACTGGGAAAAATATGTCTGGCATGCTATCAGTTCTTAGTCATGACTTAGATCAGCATCTTCAGGAAAAGTCAGCAGTAGTGCAATCTGAACCAGAAGAGGAACTAGTCCATGAGAGCTACAAGCAAGTTATAGCAATAAAGGATTTCAAACAAGAAACTCATGCCTTATCTCCTGAACATAAAATGATGTCACCAGGAGATACAATTTTTGACAGCCTGGATATCACTAAAAAACAACCTTTAGAAAGTGGTTGGCACACATGTTCTAAAGAAGATGAAGGCCTGAAGAGTTTTTCATCTGAGGAAATTAAAACGGAATGGATGGTGGATGCACATGACTATAAAAGTGACCATGAAGATGTTAGTGTTGCTGTCTCTGATTCTGTTCTTTTTCAAGTACCAAGTAGTTTTAACACACTACAGCGACCGGCTGATTTAGAAAATCTAAACACTGTTGTATTTGATGACCCAGCTAATGAGTCATGTCATCGAGATTCACTAGAAGCTAGCCCTCTTGTGGAGGATAAATCGTCACAGAAATCCCCTGATTCAATTGAACCAAGCCCTACCAAAGAATCTCCTTGTCCAGACTCTCTTGAGGGAAGTCCTACTCAGTCAAACAATGCAGATGTTAAGATCCCAGCAAAGACTGCTGTATATGAAGATTATGCTTCCCAGCTCAGAGCATGTTTTGCTTATGAGAAAAATATTTACTCAGATGAATGTGAGCATGTTGAGCATGATAACAATCTTGAGACAACTGAAATACACAGTGAAAATAAAGAAGACAAATATTCTGAATCCACAAAGAGAGTAGCTCATGGTGAGAGTCTTCACATGTTTGTAAGGCAAGGCTGTTTTGACACAGAAGAAAGGGCGGTTGATGGCACCAATAAACAGTTAACACCAGAAGAGGAGATGTTTAAAATGGCTGCAAAGATCAAAACATTTGAGGAGATGGAACAGGAGTCTAAACTGCGGATAGAAAAATCTTTTGATGCTATTGTACTATCAGAAACAAATGGTCATGAAAATGGTGAGGTTGATCTTAAATCTGGCCCGGTTTCACAGTCTGTCCCACAAGATGCAATAGAGAAAATAACAGAGAAATGTGTGACAGAAAGCATTCACAGACAAAAGGAGGCACTGAATATTACTTTTAATAAGAAGGAAGAAACTCAGTCAGATCCTAAAAGTACTCACTCAGTTGACAGTTCACTGTGTTTAACTGCAACTCCAGATGAACCTGAACAAGAATGTGAGTACTCTGTGCCACACAAAGATAAAGACACTATTGGAGGTGCAGTCACTGACATTCCTTTTTCTGGCTCAGATGAACATCATTTAAATGATGACAAAGAAGTTGGATCACCATTTACAATCGGTTCAGCTTCAGTCAGCCAACCTCAGACTACGGTGTGTACTAAAGAAGGAGAATTTGTTGTAGAGTGTGAGGGTCTTTGCATTTCAGAGGACAGAAAAACACCAGATAAAACACCAGGTGATGAAAAAACCCCTGATCCATTTCAGTTTCAAGAGGGAAAGCTATTTGAAATGACCAGAGGTGGAGCTATTGACATGACAAGAAGCCACGATGAAGAAAGGGAAGCATATGCATTTTTTCATATTGGGAAACATCCAGTTGATGAAGTTGTCCCAGAAGAGACTGAACACTCTCAATCAAAGTCTTTAACTTTACAGATGAATGATTATGTCTCAGATGTAACCCATCAAGAAACCCCAAATTCATATTTGACTCAGGGTACCAGTGACAAAGCATCTAGTCCCAATTCTGAAACTGTCATCGTAGCTACAAGTGGAAAATCACAACTTGAGAAGCCACTTACTAAAGTTCAATGTGCCAGCTCTAGCTCTGCTTTAGACAATAAAAGCCTTGAAAGTCTCGGTCTAAGCTATCTAGACTCTACCATAGCCGATCTTCAATCAGACATATCCACAGTCGCTCATTCATTCTACTCAGACCAGAGCCATGATTTCTCAGATGATGATGATGATGATGATGACGTTGAGGAGGAAGAAGACCAGTGCTCAGTCATAGAGATGGCCTTTTCATCTGGTCAGCCTAGCATGCCAGCATATAATCAGGACTCACCCACACCTTTGACAAAACCAGCCACGGCAGTTAAGGGAGATGGTCATTATAAAAAAGCCAAGAAAGACACACAGATATCTCAAGTTCATGGAGAAGAAAAAAGTTCCACCTTGGCCCGTAGGACTAGATCTGAGGCTAGTGACATAAATAAATCCTCTGTAAAAGACAGCAGGAGTTATTCTGATGGTAGTCAGCCCACTAATACAACTGACCTTTCCCCTTCCAAACTTACTGTAATGACACAAGAAAAAGCTTTACCTCATATGATCTCGACATGCTCTTCTCCAAGGAAAGACAGCCAACTGTCCATGACTATAGAAACATCTGTTAGGCCTTCTTTGGATACCGATGATATAAGTAGCGCTAGTCACAAGAGCCCAGATTCTGTTATCTTCACATATGACATTCCTGCTTCGCATAGTTCAGGTTCTGATGGCAGTAGAGTAGAGCCAACAGAGCATTTGTCTTGTGAGACAGTGGATGTATTTGAATCCAGGCCTGCCTGGAATGAAACAGTGGAAACTCAGATGCAGAGAGTCATCGATGACCAAACTTCAGAATGTACGGCAGGTATGGCCAGACTCAAAGTGGGTTTTTACATTCTTATCTCTTCCTCTCAGCTGCAAGAGCCTTTTCCCTCCTCCTAAGAACAATATCAACATTACTCATTTTGCATTGCTTTCATATGTTGTGACTTGTCTGGTCCCACCTTGCACAGCTTAGTGTATTTTGTATGTGAGTATGTGTGCCCCTATGTGTATATTTTTGTGTTGTGCATGTAAGTTACTTTCCCATCTGTGTTTGTGAATATGCAGTCTCAAGATTGAATGGCCATGTTGGCTAAAGAAATAGTCTAAGTAGTTTCAATGAAGACTTATTGATTATAGATGAATGAATGATTATTATATGAGAGTATTGTCTGTACTAATAATCCAGCTTTACTATTATCAAAATAAGGAAAAGCAGATCTATAACATTACTTACACTAATGACTGAAAAGCATGATGTGCTGACCGTGACTAGTCATTTGTAAGAAAACATTAATTCGTATCAAATTTCAGCCTTTATGTTATCATCTATGTCATTATTACAGATCTACATTTATTTTACAGCCTATAGCATAGAATCCTCGTGAAATATTATTTTACACGTACACATTCACATAACATATACTTGCAATATGTAAAATAAAATTTTACTCGGTATATTTTCACTTCAGGAGTTGTTAACATTTAATGTTTGGCTATGTTGGCATTTTTTTTAGTCGATTGGCAGGAAGATGCTGACAGGAAAGAGGAGACATTAGCTATCATTTCAGATCTTCTTGGCTTCAGCTGGACTGGTAAGCTGTCAAATTATGCAATTAATTTTAAGTTTTATATTTTAAATTTTAAATACGCAATGTACTTTAGGAAAAGGCTGTATTTTAGGTAGAGGCTGTATTTACTGCATTTTTCAAATGTTATTTTAACTTTAACTCAACTATTCATCATCAGGAACAGATGATATTATACATAATTCAACCCTTTTGTTATTTGATTTGTTCTCCACCTCTCAAGAACTTGCAAGAGAACTGGAATTCAGTGAAGATGATATTCAGCTAGTGAGAACAGAGAATCCTAATTCCCTGCAAGAGCAGAGCCATGCTTTACTGCAGCGCTGGGTTGAACGTGAGGGAAAACACGCCACAGGTCCATAACATTTTGTCCTGCCAGATATGCCTTTATGAAATTATTTGTGCATTTGGTAGACCCATATTCAAATCGCTGATTGAATACAAATGTTTTATTTTCAGTTTTTACGTAATAGAAATGAATGTCTTCTAGTCATCTATTAATAAATTATTGATTCTTCCACAGAGGACTGTCTGATTAAGAGGCTGACTAAGATCAACCGCATGGACATTGTTCATCTTATTGAAACCCAGATGAACAAGTCAGTTCAAGAGCAAACATCTAGAACTTATGCAGAGATAGAGAAGACACTGGATCACAGTGAAGGTAGTTGTACTTCTTAGCACACTGAACACCCTACCTTACACCAAGCTCCCTGTGTGTTTACGTTCATTCATATATATACATATATATGTTGTTTTTAGTGTCAGTAGCCTTATCTTCAGTCCAAGAGGATGCAGATAGCCCCAGAGTCGTGAGAAAAGTGGAGTCAGATCGCAGACCACCCCCAGCTGTTTCAGAAGAGGACCTCTCAGTCGCTTCCCTACTGGATATTCCTTCGTGGGCAGAGCCTGTTGGACAGATCCATTCGGAGAGCATGCATGGTGACCTATTGGAGGAGCTTGAAATCCCGCAGTAAGTTATTCATTTGAAAATATTTCTGACTCTGCAAAATGCACTGGCAGTGCAACACAATGTCAGATCAAACTACTCCTTTTCTCAAGCCTAATGTTTCCCACCAAGTTGTCCTCAGGAAACAGAACAGTGTCCTATCCTGCTTCAGGCTGTTCTTTGTGTCATATAGTGGGTGCAGTTCTTTGGGTGTGTTTCCCTTTTAGCTTGTCAGATTAGGACTCTGAGATGCACATTTATCATCAAAGTCAGATTTTGTGACCTATCTTTCTTTTTGTTCTGCAGTGAGTTGAATCCTAACTTGTGGACCTCTGAGAATGTAATTACACGTGAATCAAGTCAAGACAACTTAGATGAGCAAGTAAGTATGCAGCCTACTTCAAAAGAAGCTGCATTTGGGAGCCAAGCAACTCAGGTTTATGACCCCAAAGTGAAAGACCAGGAAGCTCATTTCATCAGCTCTTTCCAAGGTGGAGCTCAAGTCAAAGATGGTCAAAGCCTAGAGCACTGTGGTTATGAAGACAAGCAAGGTCAATCCTGTGAAATTCACTCATCTCACTCATCTTTTTCTGTCAGAGACTTTACTCTGAGGCTGTCAGAGTCAGACAAAATTGAAACTGATATCAGTAAGCTTTGTAATGAATTACATTGTGCACCCTTGTTTTGCAGTAGAGATCCAGCCAGTTCTAGTGAGATCACAGCCCAGTTCAAGAGAGTACTCTATAGTCATGACAAGACCACACAGGTTTCAGGTGTGGACATGGACACCAAACCCTTCAAGTTAAGCAAAGAAGAAATAACAAAGTGCAATGTATATAGTGAAGTCATTCTGGAAAACTTGCCCTTCATTGATGACAATGCTGATATGCAGGCAACTGAACTCAATATTGCAACAGCTAAGTCCAGCAACGTGAATCCATTTAAAAATGGCATACAGACAATGATGCCATGCAGTCAGACAACCTGTCGCCCTCATTGTATGGCTTGTGACTCAACTGAGATGATCTGTAATTGTTATTCTACTACTCCAAACAGTAACAATGTTGTAGCAGCAGCAAACAGGTCCTGCATTACTGAGCCAGAGAATTTGTCTTTCCACTATTTCCAGCCTGTCACTTATCTCACACTACAAACACCTGAGTGTGGTATCACATTACCTTCCACTTTTATAGACTGCAGCCGATTGACCCCTGATTCTTTAGCATCTGAAGAGCAGTGTGGCTCCCTTTCTCCCGCTAATGAAAGTGGTCACTTCCTTCCAGATGCATGGATGTTAAATGAATCTGTACCTAGATTGTCATCCCCCGAATCTGTCATGTCAGTTAGTGATTATAGAGCAATGTCACCTGACTCTCCTCAGGGTGGGGAAAGAGTATTACCTCCAGACTTTTCAAGTATATTTGATGAGACCTATGCACTCTCTGTTATGTCTGAGAGATGTAGTTCTCCAGAAGTTACAAACAACTTCACTGAAAATGAATATAACACCTGTGAGTCATGTAGTTACGACCACAAACTGCTTTTTGGGTCAAAGGCTTTTGTTCCTGTAATTTCACACTCTAGACCAGTATCGAATGACTATCTAATCTCTAAATATAGTCCAAGACATGAGGGTGAACATTTAAAGAAAGAATCCAGAACATTCTCACCTGTGATAGTAGAAAATGAATATGATCTTTCAGTTCACAAAGGAATATCTTCACCTGACTTGTGTGCAGCTATTCATGACTATTTATCTACAGATAGGGATTGCCGACCATCTTCCCCACAATCGCAAACTTCTCAGTGCAGTTTTTCATTTCTTGAACTATTGCTGTCACAGCCAATTCGCACACAGCTAATGAATCAACACTGTCATTATTATTTACAGTATTCAGGAGAAAATCCATCCTCACCATCCCTGATGCCAACTTCTTACCAAAAATTCAGTGTAAAGGAAGCAGGTCAAAGTAGCCCTTTGATGGAGGACTATGTAGATTGTGATTGCCCTCCGTCTATCCCCCAGCAATCTGCCACATCAGTTTATCTTCCACCACATTTTTCTGCTTCACAGCACCAACATAATGCATGTGATGTCAAGCAATATACTATAAAGAATTGCTCATCTCATCTTAATCAATGGCGAGATGATAAAACCACAGATGCATCAGATTCATTGATATGTCACATGAAAGGACGAGAAATACCAATTATGGATTCATCTACTTTTACATGTGTAGAAGTCAAAATCATTGACACTGAAGACTTGGGCTGTTCAGCTAAAGAAGAAGAGTCATTTCAATTTAAGCCACTAGTTTCTGGAGTCCAAAAATTAAGAGAGGAAAGGAGTCAATCTTACCTTGATTACTGGTTTTCAAAGCTGGAAGCAGAATCTTTAGAAAATAATTCATTACCAGGGAAGTCAGTTGAAGATTTAACAACAAAGCCAAAATTGGCTCCAGAATACAATGAAATGAAAGAGACTATAAATTTGACTTCGGTGAAAGAATTATCACCTACCAAAGACCAACACCAAAAACTTGAAACTTGTGACAACTTGCAAAAAATATCTTTAGCCCAACCACTTGTGTTTGACTTAGTGGAGAGACCAAAATACATTTTGGACTTTCCAACGATAACTCAATTCTCTAACACAAAAAAACCCTTAAATGAAACTGTAAACAAAGACTGTCAGTATGCATTATTCACAACTGAGAAGGAAGCACTAAGGCCATGTTTGAAAATTTCACATACATCGCTAGGAAAACAGAGGGATTATGTATTTCCTGAAGATACAAAAAGTTTGGGGACCGTATGCACTCTAACTGAAAAGGAGTTAACCCTTATCAGTGACTTGAGAACAGTACCTACACAAGTTTTTGAGGATAACAAAAAAAATTCAAAAGATTTCTATTCTTCAGATATTGAACTTACACGCTCAGCTTTTAATGTAAAATCATGCCTAAGATTGCGGCCAAAATCTCCTGAATCATTGGAGTCTGATGATGAATTTAGTCCTCTCTCTCCTGACTCACCTGTTACTCAGTTCAGATGTCCCCATAATGAGTACAATGAAGAATTGCTAAGGCCTGCTTCAAGACCTTTGACCTATGCACAGGTTGTGCGAGGCTTTACACATGACAACGAATGTGACACTTTATTTGACTTCCAAATTAGTGACTTGAGAACTATGCCTTCTGCGTCTTCGCCATCAGAAGCATCTGATACAGAACATACCCTTTGTTTTCTAGACGAGTGGGTGGTGGAATTAAAGCCCCAGTCTCCTGAATCACTAGAGTCTGAAGGTGAATTTAGGCCGCTCTCTCCAGACTCACCTGTTCCTCAGTTCAGATGTCCCCATAATGAATGTAATGCGGAATTGTTAGGGCAAAGGTCGGTTACACCAGAATCAGCATTTTCAGACTGGGAAGATTCTGATTTGCGTCTGGAAATTATGTTTGATGAGATCAGACCAGTGTCCTCTCAGTCACATTCATCTGATTTTAGTCTGGATCTGTTGTCAGATAATAGAGCATTGTCTCCAGAGTTTGTGTCTCCTGGTTTGGACTTTTCACTCTTGAACAGTTGGCTGGCAGACTTTAGATCATCCTCCCCAGAATCTTTGGTGTCAGTTCATCAATGTCCTCATTCTTCTTCCCTGATGTTAAGTCCAACAATCAGTCAACATTGTAACTACTACTTGCAATATTCTGAAAATAGGCCCACGTCACCTCTTTCAACAATGTCCGATAATGATGATTTAGAATCTTGTCTTGCACAAATGTTTGAAGACAACAGACCAGATTCACCAGATTCCTACTCTTCAAATGTTGAAGTTAAACACTCAGCTCTTACTGTAAAATCATCGCCTTTGCTGCCTGCTTCAAGAACTTTGACCTATGCACAGGTTGTGCGAGGCTTTACACATGACAACGAATGTGACACTTTATTTGACTTCCAAAGTAGTGACTTGAGAACTATGCCTTCTGCATCTTCGCCATCAGAAGCATCTGATACAGAACATACCCTTTATCTTCTAGACGAGTGGGTGGCGGAATTAAGGCCACAGTCTCCTGAATCGCTGGAGTCTGAAGGTGAATTTAGGCCGCTCTCTCCGGACTCACCTGTTCCTCAGTTCAGATGTCCCCATAATGAATGTAATGCGGAATTGTTAGGGCAACGGTCGGTTACACCAGAATCAGCATTTTCAGACTGGGAAGATTCTGATTTGCGTCTGGAAATTATGTTTGATGAGATCAGACCAGTGTCCTCTCAGTCACATTCATCTGATTTTAGTCTGGATCTGTTGTCAGATAATAGAGCATTGTCTCCAGAGTTTGTGTCTCCTGGTTTGGACTTTTCACTCTTGAACAGTTGGCTGGCAGACTTTAGATCATCCTCCCCAGAATCTTTGGTGTCAGTTCATCAATGTCCTCATTCTTCTTCCCTGATGTTAAGTCCAACAATCAGTCAACATTGTAACTACTACTTGCAATATTCTGAAAATAGGCCCACGTCACCTCTTTCAACAATGTCCGATAATGATGATTTAGAATCTTGTCTTGCACAAATGTTTGAAGACAACAGACCAGATTCACCAGATTCCTACTCTTCAAATGTTGAAGTTAAACACTCAGCTCTTACTGTAAAATCATCGCCTTTGCTGCCTGCTTCAAGAACTTTGACCTATGCACAGGTTGTGCGAGGCTTTACACATGACAACGAATGTGACACTTTATTTGACTTCCAAAGTAGTGACTTGAGAACTATGCCTTCTGCATCTTCGCTATCAGAAGCATCTGATACAGAACATACCCTTTATCTTCTAGACGAGTGGGTGGCGGAATTAAGGCCACAGTCTCCTGAATCGCTGGAGTCTGAAGGTGAATTTAGGCCGCTCTCTCCGGACTCACCTGTTCCTCAGTTCAGATGTCCCCATAATGAATGTAATGCGGAATTGTTAGGGCAAAGGTCGGTTACACCAGAATCAGCATTTTCAGACTGGGAAGATTCTGATTTGCGTCTGGAAATTATGTTTGATGAGATCAGACCAGTGTCCTCTCAGTCACATTCATCTGATTTTAGTTTGGATCTGTTGTCAGATAATAGAGCGTTGTCTCCAGAGTTTGTGTCTCCTGGTTTGGACTTTTCACTCTTGAACAGTTGGCTGGCAGACTTTAGAGCATCCTCCCCAGAATCTGTGGTGTCAGTTCATCAATGTCCTCATTCTTCTTCCATGTTGTTAAGTCCAACAATCAGTCAACATTGTAACTACTACTTGCAATATTCTGAAAAAAGGCCCACGTCACCTCTTTCAACAATGTCCGATAATGATGATTTAGAATCTTGTCTTGCACAAATGTTTGAAGACAACAGACCAGATTCACCAGATTCCTATTCTTTAAATGTTGAAGTTAAACACTCAGCTCTTACTGTAAAATCATCGCCTTTGCTGCCTGCTTCAAGAACTTTGACCTATGCACAGGTTGTGCGAGGCTTTACACATGACAACGAATGTGACACTTTATTTGACTTCCAAAGTAGTGACTTGAGAACTATGCCTTCTGCATCTTCGCCATCAGAAGCATCTGATACAGAACATACCCTTTATCTTCTAGACGAGTGGGTGGCGGAATTAAGGCCACAGTCTCCTGAATCGCTGGAGTCTGAAGGTGAATTTAGGCCGCTCTCTCCGGACTCACCTGTTCCTCAGTTCAGATGTCCCCATAATGAATGTAATGCGGAATTGTTAGGGCAAGGGTCGGTTACACCAGAATCAGCATTTTCAGACTGGGAAGATTCTGATTTGCGTCTGGAAATTATGTTTGATGAGATCAGACCAGTGTCCTCTCAGTCACATTCATCTGATTTTAGTCTGGATCTGTTGTCAGATAATAGAGCATTGTCTCCAGAGTTTGTGTCTCCTGGTTTGGACTTTTCACTCTTGAACAGTTGGCTGGCAGACTTTAGAGCATCCTCCCCAGAATCTGTGGTGTCAGTTCATCAATGTCCTCATTCTTCTTCCCTGATGTTAAGTCCAACAATCAGTCAACATTGTAACTACTACTTGCAATATTCTGAAAATAGGCCCACGTCACCTCTTTCAACAATGTCCGATAATGATGATTTAGAATCTTGTCTTGCACAAATGTTTGAAGACAACAGACCAGATTCACCAGATCCCTATTCTTTAAATGTTGAAGTTAAACACTCAGCTCTTACTGTAAAATCATCGCCTTTGCTGCCTGCTTCAAGAACTTTGACCTATGCACAGGTTGTGCGAGGCTTTACACATGACAACGAATGTGACACTTTATTTGACTTCCAAAGTAGTGACTTGAGAACTATGCCTTCTGCATCTTCGCCATCAGAAGCATCTGATACAGAATATACCCTTTATCTTCTAGATGAGTGGGTGGCGGAATTAAGGCCACAGTCTCCTGAATCGCTGGAGTCTGAAGGTGAATTTAGGCCGCTCTCTCCGGACTCACCTGTTCCTCAGTTCAGATGTCCCCATAATGAATGTAATGCGGAATTGTTAGGGCAAAGGTCGGTTACACCAGAATCAGCATTTTCAGACTGGGAAGATTCTGATTTGCGTCTGGAAATTATGTTTGATGAGATCAGACCAGTGTCCTCTCAGTCACATTCATCTGATTTTAGTCTGGATCTGTTGTCAGATAATAGAGCATTGTCTCCAGAGTTTGTGTCTCCTGGTTTGGACTTTTCACTCTTGAACAGTTGGCTGGCAGACTTTAGAGCATCCTCCCCAGAATCTGTGGTGTCAGTTCATCAATGTCCTCATTCTTCTTCCCTGATGTTAAGTCCAACAATCAGTCAACATTGTAACTACTACTTGCAATATTCTGAAAATAGGCCCACGTCACCTCTTTCAACAATGTCCGATAATGATGATTTAGAATCTTGTCTTGCACAAATGTTTGAAGACAACAGACCAGATTCACCAGATTCCTATTCTTTAAATGTTGAAGTTAAACACTCAGCTCTTACTGTAAAATCATCGCCTTTGCTGCCTGCTTCAAGAACTTTGACCTATGCACAGGTTGTGCGAGGCTTTACACATGACAACGAATGTGACACTTTATTTGACTTCCAAAGTAGTGACTTGAGAACTATGCCTTCTGCATCTTCGCCATCAGAAGCATCTGATACAGAACATACCCTTTATCTTCTAGACGAGTGGGTGGCGGAATTAAGGCCACAGTCTCCTGAATCGCTGGAGTCTGAAGGTGAATTTAGGCCGCTCTCTCCGGACTCACCTGTTCCTCAGTTCAGATGTCCCCATAATGAATGTAATGCGGAATTGTTAGGGCAAAGGTCGGTTACACCAGAATCAGCATTTTCAGACTGGGAAGATTCTGATTTGCGTCTGGAAATTATGTTTGATGAGATCAGACCAGTGTCCTCTCAGTCACATTCATCTGATTTTAGTCTGGATCTGTTGTCAGATAATAGAGCATTGTCTCCAGAGTTTGTGTCTCCTGGTTTGGACTTTTCACTCTTGAACAGTTGGCTGGCAGACTTTAGAGCATCCTCCCCAGAATCTGTGGTGTCAGTTCATCAATGTCCTCATTCTTCTTCCCTGATGTTAAGTCCAACAATCAGTCAACATTGTAACTACTACTTGCAATATTCTGAAAATAGGCCCACGTCACCTCTTTCAACAATGTCCGATAATGATGATTTAGAATCTTGTCTTGCACAAATGTTTGAAGACAACAGACCAGATTCACCAGATCCCTATTCTTTAAATGTTGAAGTTAAACACTCAGCTCTTACTGTAAAATCATCGCCTTTGCTGCCTGCTTCAAGAACTTTGACCTATGCACAGGTTGTGCGAGGCTTTACACATGACAACGAATGTGACACTTTATTTGACTTCCAAAGTAGTGACTTGAGAACTATGCCTTCTGCATCTTCGCCATCAGAAGCATCTGATACAGAATATACCCTTTATCTTCTAGACGAGTGGGTGGCGGAATTAAGGCCACAGTCTCCTGAATCGCTGGAGTCTGAAGGTGAATTTAGGCCGCTCTCTCCGGATTCACCTGTTCCTCAGTTCAGATGTCCCCATAATGAATGTAATGCGGAATTGTTAGGGCAAAGGTCGGTTACACCAGAATCAGCATTTTCAGACTGGGAAGATTCTGATTTGCGTCTGGAAATTATGTTTGATGAGATCAGACCAGTGTCCTCTCAGTCACATTCATCTGATTTTAGTCTGGATCTGTTGTCAGATAATAGAGCATTGTCTCCAGAGTTTGTGTCTCCTGGTTTGGACTTTTCACTCTTGAACAGTTGGCTGGCAGACTTTAGAGCATCCTCCCCAGAATCTGTGGTGTCAGTTCATCAATGTCCTCATTCTTCTTCCCTGATGTTAAGTCCAACAATCAGTCAACATTGTAACTACTACTTGCAATATTCTGAAAATAGGCCCACGTCACCTCTTTCAACAATGTCCGATAATGATGATTTAGAATCTTGTCTTGCACAAATGTTTGAAGACAACAGACCAGATTCACCAGATTCCTATTCTTTAAATGTTGAAGTTAAACACTCAGCTCTTACTGTAAAATCATCGCCTTTGCTGCCTGCTTCAAGAACTTTGACCTATGCACAGGTTGTGCGAGGCTTTACACATGACAACGAATGTGACACTTTATTTGACTTCCAAAGTAGTGACTTGAGAACTATGCCTTCTGCATCTTCGCCATCAGAAGCATCTGATACAGAACATACCCTTTATCTTCTAGACGAGTGGGTGGCGGAATTAAGGCCACAGTCTCCTGAATCGCTGGAGTCTGAAGGTGAATTTAGGCCGCTCTCTCCGGACTCACCTGTTCCTCAGTTCAGATGTCCCCATAATGAATGTAATGCGGAATTGTTAGGGCAAAGGTCGGTTACACCAGAATCAGCATTTTCAGACTGGGAAGATTCTCATTTGTGTCTGGAAATTATGTTTGATGAGATCAGACCAGTGTCCTCTCAGTCACATTCATCTGATTTTAGTCTGGATCTGTTGTCAGATAATAGAGCGTTGTCTCCAGAGTTTGTGTCTCCTGGTTTGGACTTTTCACTCTTGAACAGTTGGCTGGCAGACTTTAGAGCATCCTCCCCAGAATCTGTGGTGTCAGTTCATCAATGTCCTCATTCTTCTTCCCTGATGTTAAGTCCAACAATCAGTCAACATTGTAACTACTACTTGCAATATTCTGAAAATAGGCCCACGTCACCTCTTTCAACAATGTCCGATAATGATGATTTAGAATCTTGTCTTGCACAAATGTTTGAAGACAACAGACCAGATTCACCAGATTCCTATTCTTTAAATGTTGAAGTTAAACACTCAGCTCTTACTGTAAAATCATCGCCTTTGCTGCCTGCTTCAAGAACTTTGACCTATGCACAGGTTGTGCGAGGCTTTACACATGACAACGAATGTGACACTTTATTTGACTTCCAAAGTAGTGACTTGAGAACTATGCCTTCTGCATCTTCGCCATCAGAAGCATCTGATACAGAACATACCCTTTATCTTCTAGACGAGTGGGTGGCGGAATTAAGGCCACAGTCTCCTGAATCGCTGGAGTCTGAAGGTGAATTTAGGCCGCTCTCTCCGGACTCACCTGTTCCTCAGTTCAGATGTCCCCATAATGAATGTAATGCGGAATTGTTAGGGCAAAGGTCGGTTACACCAGAATCAGCATTTTCAGACTGGGAAGATTCTGATTTGCGTCTGGAAATTATGTTTGATGAGATCAGACCAGTGTCCTCTCAGTCACATTCATCTGATTTTAGTCTGGATCTGTTGTCAGATAATAGAGCATTGTCTCCAGAGTTTGTGTCTCCTGGTTTGGACTTTTCACTCTTGAACAGTTGGCTGGCAGACTTTAGAGCATCCTCCCCAGAATCTGTGGTGTCAGTTCATCAATGTCCTCATTCTTCTTCCCTGATGTTAAGTCCAACAATCAGTCAACATTGTAACTACTACTTGCAATATTCTGAAAAAAGGCCCACGTCACCTCTTTCAACAATGTCCGATAATGATGATTTAGAATCTTGTCTTGCACAAATGTTTGAAGACAACAGACCAGATTCACCAGATTCCTACTCTTCAAATGTTGAAGTTAAACACTCAGCTCTTACTGTAAAATCATCGCCTTTGCTGCCTGCTTCAAGAACTTTGACCTATGCACAGGTTGTGCGAGGCTTTACACATGACAACGAATGTGACACTTTATTTGACTTCCAAAGTAGTGACTTGAGAACTATGCCTTCTGCATCTTCGCCATCAGAAGCATCTGATACAGAACATACCCTTTATCTTCTAGACGAGTGGGTGGCGGAATTAAGGCCACAGTCTCCTGAATCGCTGGAGTCTGAAGGTGAATTTAGGCCGCTCTCTCCGGACTCACCTGTTCCTCAGTTCAGATGTCCCCATAATGAATGTAATGCGGAATTGTTAGGGCAACGGTCGGTTACACCAGAATCAGCATTTTCAGACTGGGAAGATTCTCATTTGTGTCTGGAAATTATGTTTGATGACATCAGACCAGTGTCCTCTCAGTCACATTCATCTGATTTTAGTCTGGATCTGTTGTCAGATAATAGAGCGTTGTCTCCAGAGTTTGTGTCTCCTGGTTTGGACTTTTCACTCTTGAACAGTTGGCTGGCAGACTTTAGAGCATCCTCCCCAGAATCTGTGGTGTCAGTTCATCAATGTCCTCATTCTTCTTCCCTGATGTTAAGTCCAACAATCAGTCAACATTGTAACTACTACTTGCAATATTCTGAAAAAAGGCCCACGTCACCTCTTTCAACAATGTCCGATAATGATGATTTAGAATCTTGTCTTGCACAAATGTTTGAAGACAACAGATCAGATTCACCAGATTCCTATTCTTTAAATGTTGAAGTTAAACACTCAGCTCTTACTGTAAAATCATCGCCTTTGCTGCCTGCTTCAAGAACTTTGACCTATGCACAGGTTGTGCGAGGCTTTACACATGACAACGAATGTGACACTTTATTTGACTTCCAAAGTAGTGACTTGAGAACTATGCCTTCTGCATCTTCGCCATCAGAAGCATCTGATACAGAATATACCCTTTATCTTCTAGACGAGTGGGTGGCGGAATTAAGGCCACAGTCTCCTGAATCGCTGGAGTCTGAAGGTGAATTTAGGCCGCTCTCTCCGGACTCACCTGTTCCTCAGTTCAGATGTCCCCATAATGAATGTAATGCGGAATTGTTAGGGCAACGGTCGGTTACACCAGAATCAGCATTTTCAGACTGGGAAGATTCTCATTTGTGTCTGGAAATTATGTTTGATGACATCAGACCAGTGTCCTCTCAGTCACATTCATCTGATTTTAGTCTGGATCTGTTGTCAGATAATAGAGCGTTGTCTCCAGAGTTTGTGTCTCCTGGTTTGGACTTTTCACTCTTGAACAGTTGGCTGGCAGACTTTAGAGCATCCTCCCCAGAATCTGTGGTGTCAGTTCATCAATGTCTTCATTCTTCTTCCCTGATGTTAAGTCCAACAATCAGTCAACATTGTAACTACTACTTGCAATATTCTGAAAAAAGGCCCACGTCACCTCTTTCAACAATTTCCAATAATGATGATTTAGAATCTTGTCTTGCACAAATGTTTGAAGACAACAGACCAGATTCACCAGATTCCTACTCTTCAAATGTTGAAGTTAAACACTCAGCTCTTACTGTAAAATCTTCGCCTTTGCTGCCTGCTTCAAGAACTTTGACCTATGCACAGGTTGTGCGAGGCTTTACACATGACAACGAATGTGACACTTTATTTGACTTCCAAAGTAGTGACTTGAGAACTATGCCTTCTGCATCTTCGCTATCAGAAGCATCTGATACAGAACATACCCTTTATCTTCTAGACGAGTGGGTGGCGGAATTAAGGCCACAGTCTCCTGAATCGCTGGAGTCTGAAGGTGAATTTAGGCCGCTCTCTCCGGACTCACCTGTTCCTCAGTTCAGATGTCCCCATAATGAATGTAATGCGGAATTGTTAGGGCAAAGGTCGGTTACACCAGAATCAGCATTTTCAGACTGGGAAGATTCTCATTTGTGTCTGGAAATTATGTTTGATGAGATCAGACCAGTGTCCTCTCAGTCACATTCATCTGATTTTAGTCTGGATCTGTTGTCAGATAATAGAGCGTTGTCTCCAGAGTTTGTGTCTCCTGGTTTGGACTTTTCACTCTTGAACAGTTGGCTGGCAGACTTTAGAGCATCCTCCCCAGAATCTGTGGTGTCAGTTCATCAATGTCCTCATTCTTCTTCCATGATGTTAAGTCCAACAATCAGTCAACATTGTAACTACTACTTGCAATATTCTGAAAATAGGCCCACGTCACCTCTTTCAACAATGTCCGATAATGATGATTTAGAATCTTGTCTTGCACAAATGTTTGAAGACAACAGACCAGATTCACCAGATTCCTACTCTTCAAATGTTGAAGTTAAACACTCAGCTCTTACTGTAAAATCATCGCCTTTGCTGCCTGCTTCAAGAACTTTGACCTATGCACAGGTTGTGCGAGGCTTTACACATGACAATGAATGTGACACTTTATTTGACTTCCAAAGTAGTGACTTGAGAACTATGCCTTCTGCATCTTCGCCATCAGAAGCATCTGATACAGAACATACCCTTTATCTTCTAGACGAGTGGGTGGCGGAATTAAGGCCCCAGTCTCCTGAATCGCTGGAGTCTGAAGGTGAATTTAGGCCACTCTCTCCGGACTCACCTGTTCCTCAGTTCAGATGTCCCCATAATGAATGTAATGCGGAATTGTTAGGGCAAAGGTCGGTTACACCAGAATCAGCATTTTCAGACTGGGAAGATTCTGATTTGCGTCTGGAAATTATGTTTGATGAGATCAGACCAGTGTCCTCTCAGTCACATTCATCTGATTTTGGTCCCGATTCTTTATCAAATAATAGTCCTTCGTCCCCAGAAAATGAACGCGACACAACTTCGTCCCGAAAATCAAGTCATGCTTTCAGAGAAAAATCAACTTCAGCCAAGGCTTTTTCATCAGATTTTGAACCTCTATCTTCTCAAAACCTATTAGTTAATAAAAACCATACCCAGGTACACACTTCATCTTTGCATTCCTTGCCACAGTCATATGAAATGAGATATGTTAGTGATTCTAGCATACAAAACAAAGTTTGTTTTCCCAAACTAATGTCACATCTTTCTGATCCAATGTATAAAGGAAAATGTCCTTGTTGTGATATTAGATTTTCTGAAACCATCCACCTATTTAGTCAAGTCAGTTGAACATCACAAAAAATATCCTGACG
This sequence comes from Maylandia zebra, assembly GCF_041146795.1. Lineage (NCBI taxonomy): Eukaryota > Metazoa > Chordata > Actinopteri > Cichliformes > Cichlidae > Maylandia > Maylandia zebra. Next base: position 26,092,344 of record NC_135172.1, on the reverse strand, counting down.
CAATAGTAACTAAAATGGTTCAGTTTTTTTTCTCTAGTATTTCACCAGTCACCAGTCATCTTTTTTTTCATAACAACTATTGTGTTATTAGATCTTCAAGCATCTCTATTGCAATGCTGAAGACACCCGTAATCTTGACTTATGACGTTAATTTATGATAAACTGTGTGATTCCCCTACACATATATTCTATTTATCCTTTATTCCTTTATTCCTTAGTCCTTATGCTCTTTTCCTCAATGCAAGTAAGGCCAACTAGTTACTGCTAGGGCTTCTAGGTACTACTAGGATCATGGGATTAACTCAAAATGAGCTTAATGTTCCCTTATGTGTTTTCAACTGTTGCCTTTTTTAGTGAATGTGGTTGTATTTTGAGCCCTAATTTTGAGGGGGGTTTGTTTTTTTGTTTGACCAAGCCTTTCATGTTCCCTAATGTGTAATGTTTAATGATTATCCACGCCAGTTAGGGCTGGTCAATATGGCCTAAAATCCATATCATGGTATAATTTGAAGCATGTGCGGTAACGATATATATCGCGATATATTCTTTTCTTCTGTATAACATACTTTACACACTATAAGGCAGGGGTCGACAACCCTGGGCACGCGTGCCAAGGGTTAACTGATGGCACGACCGTATCTGGACTGGCCATCTGGCATACCGGGTGATTTTCGTTTTTATGGGCTGATTATGTATTTATTTATTTATTTATTTTTGTAACAAATCAAATCAAATCACTTTTATTGTCACATCACATGTGCAGGTACATTGGTACAGCACATGTGAGTGAAATTCTTGTGTGCGAGCTTCACAAGCAAAGCTGGAGTTTTTCTGCGTCTTTACGCTGCACAGCTGTTTCTTCTTCTCTCACTCTCTCCCCCTCCCTCTCCTGTTGCTACTTCAGTCATGAAACTGATCAATGATCAGCTGATCGGCTATGCTTGTTTATCGCCCACTTTGCACCAGAAACAGGAAACCAGCGGAAACAGGAAAACAGCAACATCATCTAGCAAAGTTTTGCCAGGGGGCCAGGTAGGGCATTAACAGGGAAAGGGGGGCACAAAGAAATATGTTTCTTTCTTATTCTCATTTAAAAATATCTAGCTTTTATTAAATAATTATCTGAATCTTATAACCAAAGTTTTTATCTGACGTAAAATGTATAGAAATCATACATATACCAACAAGACAGTGTACATCACTGTCACCAAGGCGTTTGTTTTCATTCAAAGGCTTTATATCTTTAATACCTGGTGGGCCAGTCTCTAGTCAAAATGCCCGGGCCGATCTTTTGTCACAGTCCAGCCCTGGGCACGACACGCAGTGAGTTAATCTGAGAAGGTGCATTAAAAAATAAATGGCTGGGCCAGCGGTGCACATCACAAATTAGCTCACATAGACACACTAGTTGTGCCGCTTCTTAATGACGGTATCTTAGCTAACAACCACAACGACCAGATTCAACTTGTAATTGGCTAAAAATAACTTAGCTTACCAGTGAGAGGGACGTTGCTAGCTGACAGTTTTTTCAAGCGATGTTGAAATTTCCACATTCCGACACTTCAGATGCTTCAGGAGCTCTCCGCTCAGCGCAGCATCAGCACCACAGAAATACACGGATACATCCGTAGACTCGAGACTGATCAAACCAGAAGGCTTTAATGAGCAGCTGGATTTGTCTCGCATTAACTGGCTGAGTTAATGCCAGTTAATGCGACATTGAAATGCAGCTGATTGAACTGAAAACCTCAACTTTGTGGGGGTGAAAGTTTGCAGAACTACGAACGAAGCTGGAATCCATAGCTGTGCGTGTTCATGGAGCTTGCATTTTCACCTGCTGGACATCACTACCTGACAAGTTTAACTGTCTTCAGAACATTGCAGAGGCATTATTGACAGTATTTGGCTCTACATATCTGTGTAAGCAGATTTTCTCTCACACGAAGAGTGTCCTCAGGTAGCGGTCTGCATGCTGGACACTCGTAGACCTGTGTCTCTGAGTGGGAGACCAGAGATCACATTAACATGTGTATCCCTGTATTAACAAACATGTCATATTGGCTCAGTTTATTTTTCTTATCATTGTTGTGAGGAGACCATAAAGAGCATTTGCATTTTCTGTTGTACAGTTCATTTGCTGTTATGGAGTTCTTGTTATGGATAAAAAGTGTATTTTTTTGTTTCAAAACAGCTGATAACTATTCACTGATAGCTGCAAACATCTGCGAACAAATATAATTCTATAAAGTTGTTCTATATAGTGTGTAACTGTCAATATAGAGTTATTAAATTTATTGCTAATGCAATCATATGGCACATTGACTTCTGAGGAAATTTTAGATGGTACTCATCATCAGAAAGGTTGTCTACCCCCCGCTATAAGGCATAAAATACTTTCATTTTCTCAGAAATCGACAGTGTGCCTTATGTCTGAATTCTGGTTGTGCTTACTCACCTCGAACCGATTTTATGTGGTAGAAATCTGTCAAAAAATGTTTTAGTATGATTTTGGTAAGCTATGAAGGCGCACAGCTTGATGGATTGCCGGAGCGTTACGGCTGCCGTAGTCAGGAGCTTCGCGGAGTAATCCGGGTCCAAAACTCCGTCTGCTTCAGGTCCCAAAGTCAAACGAAAAACTGTCTAAATTCTTTCATCCTTAATAAAATAATCAGCGTTGCTGCTTTACCAGGTGTAACAATTAAGTTTAACATCCAGGCATCCATGAAAACAGAATTTATTAAATTTAATGGAGTTAGAAGTTAGCAGGAAGTTAGCTCGCTAGTTTCCACTTAAACATGATATAGCATGTTCTGACTGAGAGATTTCTGAAAAATTAAAATGTACAGGTCTGCTATGACTTCCAACATAAATGAAAACAGACAGAAAACTAAACAGCAGTGATTTTTGTAGGGTTACTGAAGTTGGACTAGCTGGTATATAATGATGTGCTACGTGATCGCTAGCAAAACAGCTATGTTAGCATAACATTAGCACAGTGAAGCTGAAGGATGAACGCTAACCTTTTTCCACTCGATAAAAGTTAACGTGAGGATTTCTGGTGGTTAGGGACAAATGCAATTGCATGGCAGGATGCTATAAACGGACAAAACTTCAGTCAGGAGAACAACTGAGGTAATCCACAATACGAGGTTAGTCATTAATATACTGCAACAACATGGGAATAGAACAGCTGCGAGAGAATTCATCATTATTGAATCAATGGTACGGAAGTGGAGGAAGCGCAGTTTTTAGCTTTCCCCATATTCGAAAAGTGCTTCGTCTCTTTGCTATTACTGTCGCCCGGCATAATTTGCAGATGATGTTGTTTGCAGCTGCTGCAATGCTTTCGACCAAAACAGGCACAGCTTGATGACGCCGTCAACATGCGCTATCATGGTAGAGCGGTATAAGTCAAAATCTCTACCGTTGGCCAAATTTATATTGTTTCTATCATATACCGTTTCTACCGCCCACCCCTAACGCTAGTCAAGTTTTATTAAGCTCAAGTCTGCTGATTTTGTCACAGGCTTAAGGCTGTAATGCTGGAAATCCAGGCCACATTTTGGAGTAAGGTCTAGTCAAGGTCTAGTCTTGTATAGTGTAACCTGCATGTAACATCCTATGTGCATGCATAAGTGGACCATAGGTGTTTTGCTGGGTGTCTACCAAATATCAGGTAGTTTCAATGTTGTGGCTGACCTACTGCTCATACTCAGAATGCAGTGTGACCAGTTGTTTATCTGTTTTATTCTGTCCAAACAAGCTTTTGCATTAGTTAGTAGAGTTACACCAGCAGAAATGCCTATCTGATGCTGTAGGGGCACATTCAAATGGAGGCGTGACAACATAAATTATAAATTAAAGGGTCACCATCTGGTCAAAACAGTTTTGTTCAGGAGTGCTGAGGTATTTGACTCTGATTTTAAGACATTATAATATTTGGTGCAACAAATAATTTAGAAAGGAAATGAAATGCTATATCTGTCACTATGTTCCCTGGATAAATAAAAAGTTAGCAAATGAATTGTCATCACATGGTGCAGATGGGCCACCAGAGGGAGTTGACAGGTGTTGTGCTTTGTCACAGATCATCTGTCTTCCACCAACTCAATTCTGTCTTTCAGAGAATAGACATTATAGGCATAACATTGTATATTCACAGCTCAGATAATAAAATTACCTATCTATCTAATCTGGAGAGACACTGTAATTATTTATGTTTTGCTATTTTTCTTTTATGTGATATGACCATATTATCGATTGTATACACTAGTTTTTATTGTATACAATGTGTATTGTACACTCTATACTTTAGAGTTTAATATTCAATCCTACGGGTCCCCCATAAATGTACTGTACAAAAAAAGGTGTCCACAGTCAGTTGTTGATGATTTGTTGCCTGCAATCACTAAAATTATTTAAAATTCAGATTAGAGTGAAACTCCCCAACAATCAGACAAAGCCCTATGCTCAAGCAGTAGTAAATGGACTGGTTCTTATATAGCACTTTTCTACTCTGACAAGGCACTCGGAGCGCTACAACTTGCCTTATTCACCCACTCATACAAGCACTTTTTTTTTCTTTTTCTATGCAATTGCTTTCTGTCTAAAATTCACACTCCAGTGGATGCATCGAAGAGCAACTTGGGGTTACTATCTTGCCCAAGTATATCTGGCATGCAGGCTAGTTCAGACAGAGGATCTGTTGCTGTTGGTTTTGGCAAGTAAGAAGAAAAAATAGAAGAGCATTCAAATAGATTACAAAATTCTGATTTCACTCTACATTAGTTACAGTCACAGATACATATCTTGAAACAAAGACTACACAAAATGAAACATCTGAAAACGAACCTATAACTCTTTACTAAGATATAAATAATCGTTTTTCAGTTTGTTTTTTAATAAAGCCTAAATGCCAAAAAGTCTATATTAGATCACAATAAACCACAGCTAGTTTTCATCATTTGAGTCACAAGCCATCTGTAGAAAACAGTGGTTTTCATCATGGTACCTGGCTGGAGGAGGCTTTCCAATGAACAACCTCAAGGAAAAAAGAATCCCTGAAGTGAATACAACTTGTGTATGAACAAAAATGGACACAACAATATCACATGTCCAAGACTGATCTTCCCAAGTACATGAAAAGCCCATGAAAAGAAAATCCACGATCAAGTTCAAGAGAAAAATTTCCATGGCATTGGTAAGGCAGCAAAGGCTGTTGCATATCAGTGAATGCAGTGTTGATTTTTATAAGTAGTAGCTTCCCCCAATAACAAGCAATGGCTCTCTGACCATGGCATGTTTGCATTAGAACAGGTAGAATGCCCTTTCTCTGAAGCAAAACTAATAGAGATTACCAATAGAAATGTATTTTTTATTTACTGTAGTTGCAGCAAATTTTTTGCAATATTTAGCTGTTCAGTTAAAAAACACAGAATTCTAAATTTGCCACAGCTGATATTTTTCTTCCTCTTTGAAAGTACATCCTCCGCCAAAGAATTTTTACATTTAAAACCCACACATTTTGCTTTCCCAAATGTATTGGCAGGGGCGCAACACCTTGGGTTGGTTGCGTTGATTCAAATTTTCACCTGATGTGTTTTTGTAACCTTTCCTTATAATGCTGTGTCATTTGGGCAGGTTTTTTGAAACAGTGTTATTATTATTGCAGTAATGCAGCTCAGCAAAATGCACTAGCAAATTTTATAAACTGCTGGATGGCTGACTTTATATGACATGGAAGTGACTTTATACTATACTTATGCATGTTCATCTTCACAGTAAATCAAATCTTTTGTTATTCATTTTTGCAAGTCTATCATAGTTGTAATATAATGTCTTGTCAATTATGTACTGCTATGAAGAATATTTCAAAAATATCGATGGGCATCTTAATAGGTCATGCCATGCTTTTTAAACCTCATGCTGCTTGTTAAATACATGTATTAACATATTTCTTAATATGTTAATTCTGTTTTATATGCATGTGCACTACAAGTGAACTTAATTATTTAAAATATTGCTCACTGTTCTTGTATTTAAAACACCAACTTGTCCTTGAAAAATCTTGGAAAATGCATGCGTCATTGGAGTCTTCCTTAAATCAACAACAAAACCACCCATGATATTTATTTTTAATTCCCACTTCATTGTACCATTTCTTTCAGGTGTCACCTGCATCTTCCAAGACAAATATTTCACAAGATTCACAACAAAAAAATCTTGAATTAGGACAGAGGCAGGTCTTTCCAGCAGAATCCCCATCCTTACCATGTGATTCAAATACAGTTTTCACTAAAAAACTAGAATTACCAATTCCAGCTAACTTTGACTTGAGTAAAGCACAATTTGACACCACAGTGAACAATCAAATTAGTGCACCACAGGAAAAAGACAAAATGTCATCTCCCACAAGTGAAGATTATGGCTTAGTTAAACCAAGCTTCATGACTCTAGAATCAGTCTCTCAAACAGCTCAAGATAGCCCAGATGCTGCAACTGTCATGTCCTCAGAATCCACACCAACACCACCAGGGTCTGGGTCCCCTCAGCTTGACCAGCTTCTGTCAGATCTGGAGGAGATGAAACTTAAGTTTAGACCAGAGGCACTTAAACCACATTCATCTGAATCCACCAACGAGATCCCTGCAGTTGACCAAATGTATGAGTTCCAAGATATTTTCCTTCAGGATCACAGCCCTGCAGAATATAGTGATATGCTAAAAGTCAATCTATCATCTGCTGCACAGCTTGCAGTAGATAACCCAGATATTCCCATTACAGAGCATCCACATTTCCAGACATCCATTCAGCTTGAACATGAAATGGTCTCAGTCATTCCCGATGTAACAAAACTTGTCATAAGCGTACCATCAAGCTCTGGTCTTCATAAAGACAGTTCTGAGTCCTCTAATGAATCCCTTTCGAGCCCAGATTCTTCCCAAAGACTTTGTGAAGAAATGGAACAACCAAGCTTTCATGTGGATGCATTTCAGTTAAGCACACATGGTCTAAATAATACTCAGAAATTTCCTTCAGTTGCTACAAAGAGCAAGTCTGACATACCTGAGAAAGATATTTGTTGGGAAGATGCTACAACTGACATTCTTCAGAGTCAAGAAGCACATGAATTAGCTATGCCATCTAATGACTTTAAAGGTGTGACAGAATCACAGACTAACCCAGATAGACTTCAGTTATGGGCAGCAAACTCTGTTGACAGTATACATAATGAAGATTTGTCTTCACAGTCTCTTTCTGATTTGACTCCTGAGACAGTGATATCTGCAAGAAATTTCAGCTTTGAAGAACTGGTGCCCAATTCCTCATCAAGGAACTTAAAAATATCTTCAGATGAGGACAGGACCAGTGAACACCATTCAGAAGGATCTCTGACTTCAGTAGACGATGAATGTTTTGACTCTGAGTCTTCTTCAGTCAAACCCAAAACTTATTCTTCTTCAGCCTCTGATGAAGAGTACAACTTGCCACCTGGCTATGCAGAGGCCTCCTCTATTTCATCTACCTATACTCAGATACCTTCAGGATACAGTCCTATAGTGCATAGTGGTGCAGACAGTCCAACCAATGAATATTCTGACCCAGAGCCTTACTTTGACTGCAAACAGGGTTCATCCGATTTCTCAGAGCCTGATCCTGATGAATCTGAGACAAGAGCTAGGTCAAGTGGAGGTCAAGCCCAGGATCACTCTAGAGTGCAGGAAAAGTTGAATCAAAAAGTACTGTTGTCTTCTGGAAGTGAAGATTACGAAGACGCTTCTTTTGTCCATGAGCCTATTTATCGTGTAGATGTAAAGAGAGAAGAAATGCAAGAAACATCAGATGAAGAATTCACCTTGTGTGAGACTTCACAACCACCACCTGTCTGTGAAACTGCAGCATATCATGATACTGATAAATCTCTGACAAGGGTAAGATGAGAGTTGGTAAAAAAAACTGCAAGTGTTTTCCCCAGAGCTGAGCTTGGCCAAATGACTATATTTGCTTCAGAGAGGAATGACTGCTGGTAACCCTGTAGACACGTGAATGGGAGCTAAAACTCCTTCTAACCCTTAATTTGTTTTGATTTCACATTTGACTAATCCTAACTTAGCATGTCACTTTGCTGCCTGTAACTAGTAGGATCACTCACAGTGATAACATGAGTTACTTTTTTTTTCATCAGTAGGCACATTTATTGTCATCTAGGTAAGAGCATGGTGTATTTTCTTTTTTTGTTTAATTATAGACTGCCATGTTGTACTTTCAGTGTAATGTACAAAACGACATGCAATCATCTGAAAGTGCAACATATCACTCTGCTTCTTGCTTGCTTTCCTGCAAACCTAGCATTCATGCTGTCATTCATTATTAAATGTCAATGGATTTGTGTTGCTTGGTCAGGAGATCAACGCTGAGCTTGGATCAATGTCAGAAAGTTCAGATGATGAATTTTTGACTGCCAGAATAGTACAAAGAAGAGTTGTCATTCAGGTATCTGATTTAGCATGACTGATGACGTTTTAAACCAGTGTGGCAACTAAATGAAAGCTAAAAACTTTCACTGTCAAGTTACAAATGTTTATTTTCTAACAACCTTAAGTCTTAACAGAAAGGATTAAAATGGGTTCAAATTAGATAACACACCCCTTGATTAACATGTATGAGCCTAACCTGAGAGTTTTGTGCTGCTGTGAGCACTTTTTTTTCTTGGTTTATTTAACAAAATACATCTGAAAATGCAAGTTTGTTTCCTGTGTCCCGAAGTCTCTGTTTTCTCACTGAATTACTGCTTAAAAGTTGTGTGCATTATTATACTCGAACATACAGTTGCACTAATTTGTCAGTTAAAGAAGTGAATATTTCACTGACCCAAATGAGCCTGTATGATTATTAGTTGTCTTGTTTTCCTCATAGGCTGATGAAATGCCAGACCTCCCTGCCCAGTCGGTGTCAGAAGAAAGGTACAAGGATGAAAATGGACACATAGTTGTCAAAAAGGTGGAGAAAAAATGCACTATATGCATTATATGCAAGTATAAGTTAATCCTATATATAGTCGTTAAATGCATTATCTTGCTCAGGTTACCCGTAAAATTATACGTAAGTGTGTTTCCGCGGATGGTGCGGAGCATGAAGAGACGACCTTAGAAGGAGCTCCTCAGGGGTTTGTCCCTGCAGCGGAGGGAGATGGCTACTCTAAGGTTGTGAAGCGGACAGTCGTGAAAAGTGAGGGAGACCACACAGAGGTATGTTCGTTGCAGATGTCCTTCTTCATAGTGTTTTGTTCTGTTTTGTTTTGGGGTTGTTTTTTGTTTTGTTTTTTACCAAAAAATGGAAGGTGTAACATCTATACTGACATTAATATATAAAGTACAGCTAAATAAACTTTTTGACCTAGGTGACTTTTACCGAACGTGAGCATTCGTCATCATCAAGGCAGGAGACGGCTGATGGCCGCAAGATCAGTCACACGGAAAGGACAACCGTGTTGGAGGGTGAAAGGACAGTGACACACCATGGTGATCAGTCTTTGACCTCTGATCTGCCTACAGCCCAGGACGACTTCAAGAAGGTTTTTAAACACTTTGTCACCGTTATTCCCCAACCACATAACCACATATTAACATAATACTTATACATCAACATTCTTCATGTCTTAGCACCTTAGGTTTAAAAAAAAAATAAACAAACAGCACATTGTGAAGATGTTTCGAGTTTCAAATGTATGTTTTTTATTATTTAATCACTTTGAATTAAGAGACTGTGTTCTCTGCTTTTCATGCCACCAGGCATTCGGTTATTTGAGTGGTTTTAGCGGAACAGAGCTCCCTCTGGTGGTAGAAAGAGAGACTATCAAAGAGGATGGAACAGTGGTCAGGAGGTGTGCCTACTGGAGTGCACGTGTGTGTGTGAAGCTTACTATTATTGACTAATGTTTGCGCATGTTCATTTGTGCTGGCAAACAAATTTTTTGTATTCTTAACCAATTCAAAGTCAAACGTGTAAATAAACCAGTGAGATGTGAGTTTATAATTTTTTAACTCTTGTGAACAACTGCAAGAAAATGTTGTCCCGTGCACTACATTAAAATTATTATTCATGCACTATTTAGTTGTTTTTAGTAAATCATAGTTTTAGTGATTACTTTGTGTTGCTGCTTTTGAGTAGTATAGAAGTTGAATAGCCTTAAATATTCCAAGTAATTAACAAGCAAAAGACACAAAAATGAAAAGGAAAAAGATACATTTTGACACAAATGAGTTTTGAGTAGAATTCCGTAGGTTTCCTAATGGTGGTATTTTACAAACAAGTTTAATTCAGGAAAAACTGGCTCAAAAGAAATTCCTTGGTTTGAGGAACCTGAATTCAGGTTCCACGCAGGGGACGACATGTTTTCAGCCTTAACAGTATGAGTTTTGCAACACAATCTTAAGCTTTCTCCACTAAGAAAATAGCTATGAAGTTGCTCACAAAAAATTGATTCCTTTCATCTAGTCATAGTGATTTCAGGTCCAGATGAACAGAATCAAGTTGTGGGGATTTCCTTACCTGGACGATCGAGCATGCATCAAGACCATGAAGTTGCTGTGCATGTGTGCAGCGAGTATTAATAGAGATGAGAAAGAGAGATCAATTTCTCCCATAACTGCTTCTCAGGCTCACTGTCCACAACTGAATTTAAAGTCCTTTTCTTTACATACAAAATCTTGAGTAATCAGGCTTCATCATACCGTCATCAGACAGTTTTATATTATCCCGACAGAGCACTTCTGCTTTCAGACGGCAGGTTTATTTGTGGTTTCTAGAGTTTCTAAAAAAGCTTTCACATTTCGTCCCCCATGTGGGTGATATAGAGTCACTTGATTATTGGGGTTTTCTCCAGAATACTATAGGGTCTTTACTTTACAGTATCAAGTGTCCTGAGGTGATCGTTGTTGGGATTTGGCACTTTATAAGTAAACCTGAATTCAATTCAACTGTGTAAATCCAAAAATGTAATGTTGGATTTACACGGTCTAATCTGTGTGGGGTTTTTTTTTTCTCCTATAACATATCTGTAACTATAGCTCTTCCTTTACTTTATTTTCCACAGGTGAATTTTTTCAAAGATATTTATCTTTCTTTATCTATTTCCCCTCCCTGCCTCTTGCTACCTGTCCAGGGCCCATCTGCGTAAAGGTTGCACTCTCACACGAACAGTGGTTGAGGGAGCTGGGCAGCGCAAACAGGTCATTCAAGAGAAAGTGGACCACCCCAGAAAAGGATCAAAAACCCGTGATCTCCAACAGCATCTCCACCAGCTCTTTCACCGCTACTGCGAAGAAGAAAAGAACAATGATGAGGAGGAAGGAAGAGTAAATGATTGAGTAACACTCTGCCCAACTCCCTCGTTGTGCCCATGCTAAAATCCCTGCTAGTCCTATGCATTAGTCACATGCAATCCTAGTGTGCACAAACACACCTCAAAGCTACCACAGTCTTCCCCTTTAGGACCTGGAAGATGATCTTTAGTTCTTGATTTGGAGTTTTTTCCCTGTGTGGTTTCAAAGTACTTCTGAGTTTCTTTATTTTATTTTTTTTATCTTTTTGCCTTTTGTGACCAAAGAAAGCCTTTTGTTGATCTCCTGATTGTTTTACTTTCTGATTCAAGTTGTCTGATAGGTTTGTCTTATCCTGTGGTAGAGCAACAGAACACTCAAAGAAAACAGAGCGACACTATCCCCATCAAATAACTCACAAACCTCCGAAGTACATTTTACTTAAAAACACTGGTACTGCTCTTGGAGTAGGTGCTTGGACTGAAAGGCGATATTTCACATTGCACTGCCTCTCACAACTTTCACAGATAATCCTTTATGAAAAAAAAACAACTTACTCACTGTACTAGCCTCTGCTTTTTTGATTCAGATGGTCAAGATATCACAAACAGAAAATCAGACTGTACTGACACTGAATTTAACTGCTGCTGTTGTGTTTCGTGTTGACTATGTGTACTCTGTCTTTGGGAATTATATATTCTATTTAATCTCAACATTACTGACATCTGTAGCCTAGGAATGAATAATCACTCATGTGAACTTAACAGGCATGACTAATCAACATCTGTCAGTTTGATCCTAGCTTTGACTGCTTTGTCGTTGTGTGGATTGCCCTTCTGCTTTTCTTTACCTTGTGTGTGTGTGTGTGTGTGTGTGTGTGTGTGTGTGTGTGTGTGTGTGTGTGTGTGTGTGTCTTTCATTCTTTATTATTATGTTTCAACTAATCATTGTTGACCTCCACTTTTAAAGTATGGATGTGATGAGTGCAGGTGTAACTGTACGTGCTTTAGGTTTGATTTTGTCTGTGCATTTGATGAGTTAAATACCACACTGAACGCTGGTCAAAAGTTTCTGTAGGTGATTTTAACTTGTTTGCTGATGTTTGTTTGTTTTTTCATTTTCGTGTAGAGAAGTTATTTAATTTAATAATTCAGCCCCTCAGGATTTGGCACTGGGAAATGAAATAATCCCAGTTTTCTAATATTACATTTGCGGTAAGATGATGATACACTCAGTGTTTTATTTATGTAAAGATTTGTTAGTTTATCTTTTGAATCCGATTGTTGAAGTAGATAAAGGCGGTTTTGTGTTATGTGTGTGAGTGAATGATTCGGCGTATGTAGTTAAAGGATGTGTAGCAGTTTCTGTCAGCAAAGAAAAGAAATGTTTATTTTACACAATTAGCATTTGCACTCCTGAATTTCAGAAGAGGAAACCTCCATGCTTTCTGTGCACTGCAATACAAGGTACAGAATATATCAGCCACAGGGATATACTCATTGTGGAGGGATTGCTGTAACAAAGCAGGTTGAGAGCTTAAATATATGATTATCCACAGCTCGGAGCATCGCTACTGTTTGTATTTACAACATGCAATGTATTTACTCTCACTCTCACTGTTTATTTTGTGATTTAGAGAAAAAAATGCAAATTAGTGGAGATTCACTGTGACAGATATGCTTTTAATTTGAAGACTCAGCATCCCTTCTCTGTGATGATGACCCGTTATATACATATACAATGCATATATAAATAAATATCTATAAAGGCATGTATTACTGTATCAAAAGTCAAGAATGCAGAAAAGAAAATGGCTGCAGTGTATCTATAGCTGAGAATAAAAATCTACAAATGTGCAGTGTTGTATCTGATTACATCTTTTAACTGTAAAATGGGCCATTTTGACATGCCAAAATAGTAGCTTGGGTGTATTGTTGATGGTTGTGTCTCAGGGGAGGTCTTGCATAACCAAGTTCAGAGCTTACTGGAACTGAGAATTATTAATTCCATCTGTGCTTTTCTAGAAACTACTTTATTCTGCTTCTTTATTTGCAAGAGGGCACCTTGTCTGCATATTTGACCATGAATATCATGCTGGATTTTCTTCCTGACTTAACTCCAAAAGGATTTATGTCTCAGAACTGAACTGGGGAGCTTTTGTTTGTTGGGAAAATGTCTAATACACTACACTTTTTCTACTGTGACAAAGGAAAAATTATCTTAAAAATTGTCTTTTTTAATTCCTGCTACATCCAGTCCCATCAGTTTTATAATAAAGATATGTTAGGCACATGTACTTAGTAGAGTTTGTACTGCCTCCTGCTGGGCATCAGGGGTAACCCAGAAGAAACAGATTTCCATTTAAACTCAAGATAAATGGGTTGCATGAATTTTACCTCACACTACACATTTTCAAAGACACAGTTCCAGTCTTTAAAAAGTATTACAAATGATCCATAAATCTGCACCCATGTGTACTAAGAGTCAAATCAGCTACTTGGGAAGAAATGGTTTATAAACAGGACAGCTTTCATCACAGTGGGTTAAGAAATTGATTTGCCTAATTGACACATGTTCAGGTCTGTGTGAAATGCACTCTTCTGGAGATGTGATCTAAAGATCCTTTCCTTGGTTTAGCACCCTGCAGTTGTCCTTGTGCAATAGCCCGACAAAGCTAGTGAATTCAAGAACTTGTTGATGGTAAGAGGGTTGAAAGGTTAACAAATCTTCATCCAAGGAGGTCATTTAAGGTTGAACTGCTTATTTAATACACTTTACCTCCATACTACCAAGGTAAGTAGAATCCAACTTTATTGATCATAAACACATGTTTCACCTGGTAGCTTAAATATTTAAATGCTTTCTCACACATTTTCAGTCCAGTCCTCACACCTGACCATTTTCAGGGGAATATTTTTTTAATCAATCATTCATGCACAAAAAGGCATCTAACTACAAGGATCAACCAGTGTTGTATCTACACAAAACAGGCAAATTAGCAAAGAACATATTTTTAACTGCATCTTTAGACAGTTTGTTACTAGCAAAAGCACATAATTCTTTTCCATTTCTTTAGTTGAATACAAAAAATAGCCAAAGATAACACTTTGAGGAGTAAATGGTAATTTTGCAACAACAAGGTGATTCCCAAAGCGCCATCAACTCAACACTTGGCATATTTCGACATCGTGTACAATGTATCCTTAAAAAATTTGAGGAATCAGGACAAAAGAAGACGTCATAACAGTGATTGTCTACAGTCATACTATAAAACACAGCTGAGGCTCTGTCATGGTTTGGGGCTGTATTTTAGTCAGTGTTGTTGGAGATCTTGTCAAAATTGATGGAATTGTGAACAATCATATTTTGGTCCACCATGCAATACCATCTGGAAAGCATCTGATTAATAGCAGCATCATTTTCAGCCGGAAAATCATCCCAAACACACTGCTAATGCAGTAAAAGCATACCTGCGTAGAAAAAAGATACGTATGCACACTATCAGTCATGGATTGGCCTCCCCAGAGCCCAGGTTGTACATGTTGTATTTCAGAGTATGTTTAAACATGAAAATGTAATATAAGTCTTTAAATATCCAAATAATCCGGCACAACAATATAGCCTGGTCTGGGCTTAGCATTTCTGAAGCACAGCAATCTAATCACACAGTGACCAAACCACAGGACACAAATGCATGAAAAATCAATACCAAAATAACACAAAATAAAATTAAAACACATCAATTATCACATATTTTAGCTGATTTATTTATTTCTTAAACATGTTAAGCCATCCATTGCCATGCTGGCAACAGTTACACACCAGATAAGGAGTGGTGCATTGCATTGACATCATACGTTTTGTCGAAAGAAATGTTTATCATATTTTCCCTTTTAAAAAAGAAGAGACAAATCAGTCGAAAAGAGCAAACAGTAGGGATGACAAAGACACTGCCATTGTCCTGCAGTGGTAAGACCACTGGCTAGCAGAAGCACTGATCGCCAAGGAAGACATCCCAACATTTATTACAGTCCATTGCACTTTCTCTCCTTCAATTTTCTGATACCATCCTCTTGCCTTGGTGCAACTTTTTCATTACAGTGCTTCCAGACCTATTAGTCCGACCACCAGTTTGTATCACTTGACCTGACAGAAGGCAAACCTTCTAGTGCTTTTGTGCCATCTTCATCATCTGCACCACCTCTATGCAATTGGCAAAATAACACACTGATATGACAAGAATAAAATGACAAAAGAAACCCTACATACAGTTATACAATACAAGTACAAACGTTATGAAAAATGAGCTTGTTTTCGTCTTATTTTTTGTACAAAATGTAAGTGGTGCTTCGGCAACCCGGAGTTTATTCTCCTCCTCTTAGATATGAGATTCCGATATTTGGATGGTAACAATAACAATGTTATTGTTTTTACAACAGTTCCATGATGCTGGAGGACATTAGAAACATTTGGACAGGACTGATGCACAACATTAACAAATACAAACAAACAAGTCAGTGACTGACAAATCAAACAGAAGATATAATAGTTTCATATGATCTTAGCACGATAACACCCCCCTCCCCCCACCATGCACTACACAATAGTCTTGGATTTTCATATATTACATATATGCTACATTCTCTTATTTCTTATTTCACTTATATAAAGGCAAACATATCTCAACGCAAGTGTAAGCTGCTCTGCTTTTCTTTACATTTAAATTAGTACTATAGATTGAAATCTGACAATTTAAACAGTATGACTTAGCTCATAGCAAACATAAATGTAGCTCATAAACTGGATTTTACGTAAACTCTTAAGTCCTCTGATAGCAAGAATAGCAATTTCAGTATTTGTTTTTGTTGTGTTTTGTGTTTTTAAACCAACAATCACAATGTATATACATCACCAGAACTAAAGCAAGCTCAATTTTTAACATTCTGATCTTCCAAATGTTTTTGAATTGCACACACATAAATACACATAAAAATACATAACTATTTTTTGGGGAGAGGTTACAGTTGTAGATCTTTAAACATCTCTATTTTATATTTAAAATGCATACCAAAACATCTTAAAAAAACAAACAAAAAAGATTTTTTTCTCAATATGCTTGTTTCATAATGTCCAAATACAGTGTGCAGCCACCCAGTGGTGGTTTCGAATGATGTCCATTAATAAAATGCCATAACAGTAAAATGTAGTAATACTTGTTTCCTGTGGTATGTCATATCCTTATGGAGGGGTCAAAGAGCAGTCATGAACTCCACTAGATTTGCTGATGAGGGTTCTTTTTTCTTTTTCTTTTTTTTTTATGTGACCACATGTTGATGTTCCATTAACTGAAAAGACAGAGAGCAACCATGTGAATCTTTGCTGACAAGACAGCATAAAAAGGATCTTTTGAGAAAACATATTAAGCCATGTAATGGCATGAAATGAAAAGCACACATCAGTGAAAGTGAAAAGTACTGGCATGGTACTGGCATGCAAACAGCTCTGCGATACTGTTTACTGGTAATATCCCAGAAATGCCAACAAGACACTTGCACAGGTGTGTTCAAATATAATGCCAATATTTATACTTAACCTTTGCAAAGCAAACAGTTTATACACGATATTATGATCATGCCATGCCAAGTGAACATTTCCCAGGCTCTCAATTCAAAACAAATCAGCAGGAGTTCTTTCACTTTTAAAGAAAGTCTGCACGGAATGCTTAAGGTGATATTTTATGTTATACAACTACAGTTTCAGCGCATTAAACAGCCCCGATCAAAAGTTTAAGAACACTTGAAAATGGCAAAAAATCATATTTTGCATGGTTGGATCTTAACAAGGTTCCAAGTAGAGCTTCAACATGCAACAAGAAGAAATGGTAGTGAGACAAAACGTTTTTTTGAGCATGCAATTAATTAAAAACAACGGTTAAACTGAAACAGGCTTTATGGATTTATGGATTTATAAACTATTCTAATCTTCCCAGATAGAAAGAAAGAAAAAAATCATCAAAAATCATTCAGAAACTTTTTAGCTACCGGTGCTCGTAGCACTGGTTTACATAATCTAGCTACAATACCGTCCAAACATATAGAGCCACCATGCATTTATAATATTTTGCTTCCATGGAGCCAGATTTTCTTTCTTTCCAAATTGGTCTTTAGCAATAATTCTCCTGGCTTTCTGAAGTTTTTTCAGTTGTTTTCTTTGCACAGTTATTCGACCTGGCCACTTTCAGAAGATGATTTGTTGTTGTTGTTGCTGTGGTTTATTTTGATTTGTGTTTACTTATTAGGCCACACAAATGAGACTATGAATTGTTCATTCATAAAAAGGTACCTTGCTGACAGAATTAACTAACCAGTGTTTGTCTACATATAACAGAGAAATGAACAAAGAACTAACTTTTGTATCTTTAGGCACTTTGTTACTGAGAGCCTTGTGGAAAAACAGTTCCTGAAGACCACTTAAAGATATTAGAAGAAAGCTAGCTAAGACAGTTCAGATTGTGTTGGAGAATAAAGGTGGTCACACCAAATATTGGCTTTGAAGCTTTGATAAAGTGATAGAGTAGGAAGCCCGGGACATAGAGGGGGGTTGTGGTTAAATTAATATTACATCATACCGTAATACAGAAATTCCCTGCTTTCTCAATAGTGAAGTGATAGCTGGTACTTATTTTTTATCTTAGTAGGAGTAAGGAAACTTCGGGGAAATTCAAGAGCGACAATGCCAAGCCTGGTATAATTATTTTTGCTCTAACAATAAAAGGATGTCGCTGAATCACAAAAGAACGCACACTTCATCGAACAGCTCATCCTGGTTACCTCCCTTTTTTCACCAAGCAGAAGCAAGAATGTTTCTCTAGAGGTAAGCATTTAACATCTAGAAATATAAAGAATGCTTCCTGCTTAAAGTACTACGACAGCTTCGTTTTCATATTCTACTTAATAATTCCATTCTCGCCGTTTCTGTTGTAATACTATATATGCAATAGTGCATATGTAAAACAGTCTTCAAGGTTTTCTGACTGCCCCTTTTCTGTTTCTTTGTCTCATCCACTACATTGGACAACGGCAAGTTTTATACCAATGTACTACAGCTTGATCAAAACATGAATTGAAGTTGAATATGTTGAGCTCGAATTCCACACAATGGTAGTATGTATATGAAACCTCATACCTTAATTTTTAAAAGAGTAGAAGAATATAGGTGCAGATAAACAGAATCATTTTTCTAAGCATAATTCCACGATCGTTGTTGGTTATATTCTGTAATATCATTTCCTGCAACTTCATCTGAATAATGTTTGATAATTAAAAAATAAATTCAATGTCAAACAGATGTTTAAGTGTTTAAACAGATAATTATAATTACTGACTGAAATAAGCTATGCGGCTGGTTAAGCACAGAGAGTGTGCCCTCTATTGATTAGGTGCAACAGCCAACAGTGATCATACCCCGGAGCCCACAGCTGCATTACATTAGTCAGGTGGTACATCTATTTTCCTAAAACACATTTTCAGCTTTGCAGTTCTTACTGTCTCTTACTGGGGGATGCTGGGCGAGCCAGAGCGATGAAAGTGAATGTTCTGCCACTTTCCATCACGGCGGTGCCAAACTCGGGTCTCCTCAGACTGCATGGTGCGAGGCATGCCACTGCCATCCATGTATTGGGTCAGCCGAATATAGGCAATACATGCTGCATTTTCCCCAATAAGGTGCACATGTGGGTTCAATAGGATGGTGTGAACTGGCTTATTCCCTTTGGACAATGCTGCAAATGAAACAGAGAAAGATGCCACACAATATGTGAATGTTATGGGTAGTATTTCCCCACTTTCCACACAGAGTTGGCTAAGAATTGCTCCTTTTTATGTTAATATTATACAGCAGATACAGTTGCATCAAAAACAAAATGCTGATTCTTCTTTGGAGTATTAACTGATATGAAATCAGAGCAAGTGAAGTCTCCATATGTTGATGCTGGATAGTGGACAAGCATGGGGTTGCCAAGTGATTGAGGTTTCTGGGACATATCTGGTTTATCTGAACTATTTTTACCCAGACTGAGGACATTCTGCCATTTATAGCAGTCATTATTCATGAGTGATTTTTTTTTTTTTGCTCCAAGGTTAGTCAATGCCCTTGTAGTTTAGCAGCAAATATGAACAAACTGAACTAAATATTGATATAGGACAAACAATCCAGTCCAACTCCAGTAATGTTCCTATAATATTGTCTTTCAACAATCCGAATAACTACTTGGTTGTGAACTGGACTTTGTTATTTTAGGTATCTTAATCATATTATCCCTTTTTTGTGCATTATGTCCTCCAAATAAACGTTTCCATAGCTCTGTGCACACATTTATCATTTTGACAAGCTTAAGTCAACTATTTACAAATTTATGAACTGGTGTTGACATGCACAGATGTACTTGATAGTGTGAATGTTGAAAAGAAGATTAATATGTCATACATTTGTTTTCCTCAAGTAGGGCTGGGCCATATTATACCGTTCACGGTAATACCGGTATAATGTTAGGCAACGATAGGAAAATGAAATATCGCGATAGAATATGAGTAAAACGCGCATGCGCAGTGCCTTTGTTTTCATACGCACATGGCCGATTGTTGAGTGAAACAGATGAACCAGAATTGGTTTGTAAAAATGGTGCAACTTCCGTGATGTGGAACTGGTTTGGTGTTTGTCCGTCAGATACACGACAAAGCACATTTTTTTGCAGAACATGCAAGCGGCCATCATTATTGTCGTATTTGTCGGACTAAGATGCTCTTAAATCTGGGAGTAATCTGGGTCCTAAACTCCGTATACTTCAGGTCAAACGAACACTGCAGCATCACTAAGAGTTAAAAACTGTCTAAATTCTTTCATCTTTAATAAAACGATCAGCATTGCTGCTTTACCAGGTGTAACTATGAAGTTTAACTTCCAGGCATCCATGAAAACAAAATGTATTACATTTAACGGAGTTAGAAGCTAGCAGGAAGCTAGCGGAAGTTAGCTCGCTAGTTTCGCTAGTTACCTAAGCATGATATAGCATGTTCTGACTGAGAGATTTCTGAAAAAAATCAAACGTACAGCTCTGCTATCACTTCCAACATAAATGAAGACAGAAAACTAAACAGTAGTGACGTTTGTAGGGTTACTGAAGTTGGGCTAGCTGGTATATAATGATGTGCTACGTGATCGCTAGCGACACAGCTATGTTAGCATAACATAAACAGTGAAGCTGGAGGACCAACACTAACACTTTTCCACTTATAAAAGTTAACGTTAAGGTTCCTCATGGTTAGAGACAAATGCAATCGCATGGCAGGATGCTGTAAAAGGACCAATCTTCAGTCAGGAGAACAACTGAGATAATCCATCCACAATACGAGGTTAGTCATTAGTATACTGCAACAACATGGGAATAGAGCCGCTGCCAGAGAATTCAACATTAATGAATCAATGGTACAGAATTGGAGGAAGCAAGAAGAATGAGTTTAATAAAGTTTGATTTATCTGACTGCTTTGTTTCGCTTAATGTGCCTTATAATCCCGTGCACCTTATGGTCCGAAAAATACGTACTGCACACTGCAGTTTAATGTTGCAAAGCACCTCTTTTTAACTTCAGTGGATATTATACATGGTTATGCTCAGGATATGTCAGCCCATTTCTACTGGAAATGCCTTTTGGTTAAACTTTCAGCAAGGAATTTGCATTTGCACTGTTACATTTTTATAAAGCTTTAATGTACATAAAAACCAGCTTCTTGTTTAAGTGAAAATAAATGGAAGGTTGTCTTTTTGCGCTAGTAATGTTGTGGAGTTGTATTTTGTCTCGCATCAATTATATCGTCAGTTATATCGTTATCGCAAATTTTCAAATATATATCGTGATAAATATTTTTGGCCATATCGCCCTGCTCTATCCTCAAGGTCTTTTTTTATTTGGCTTGTTTCTGTTTTATCAGCTCCCTAAAGAGGGATTTCTATTGACAGCTCAGATTAGTAGTTGCAGTTATTTAGAATAGAAATATCCTTTATTGTCCCTCATTGGTGAAATTTAGCTGTTCCAGCAGCAAAGTAACCACCAGATGGAGAATGCAGATTCAAAAAAATTAGTTAGCAGTCTTAATGTTCGACTTTGTATTAAAACAAACTACAAAATGAAATTTTTTGTTCCTCCAGTGTAGTATATTGATTGTGTTTGGTCTCTTCAACCATATGTTTTCATCAGAACATTTAATGTAAACATGCAAGTTCTCCCCTGCTGAAAAATCAACAGTTCTCCAGACTGTGACTGAGATAAACGACTTGTGCATTAGTTCATTCATCTTGTCATACCAATGTAAGCAAACATATTTATACTAACTCTCTGTGTTTAACCTCCTAAGACCCGAACTCTTTCATGGTATGCATTTTTAATTTCTCTTTGCTATTTGGGCTGATTGGGACCTGATGAATGTAAAAACAAAGAATTACCAGATTTTTTTTACCTGACTTTTGTTTCTGAGAAAAATGAGATCAACATATGAGGACATTCGTTTTAAATTTTGATAGAACAGTGGCAGTAGAATGGCCTCGTACGTGGATATCAGGCCCTGGTAGAGCAAAATTTTGTATTTTGGTCTAGACAACCCAAAATGTGATGTCCACATATGTGGACACCAGGTCCTAGGAGGTTAAAGACTCCAGTACTGTTACTTAAACATAATCCTTAATTACTCCTAGTATCAAATGCTGATTCGAGGTCAGCCAGCTGTTTCTAACTCTTACACTAAAAGCTGGTAGATTTTAGTTGCAGATATCTTTTGCATAAGCAAAAGTTCTCTTCAAATTCTCTTTTTAATTCTGCAAATTCTCTTTCTAATTCCATTTTAATTTGTCAAATGTTACCCAGGTTGTTAGTAGTTTATCGATTTTCTTTTGAAATGCAGAAATTGCAGGCAATTCTCCATATGAGTCCTCAAGATACTGCTAGAGCAGCTTTTTTTCTAAAGTTAGAATTAATCGTCTTGAACCTACCATTTTCAAAATAAAAGCGATGGAAGTCATGTCCTTCCACGAGGTTGCCCAGGGCCTCAGGCTCAAAGGAAGTCAAACCAGGATCACAAATTTTCCTGTTCCACCAGAAACATAATGTAGCATCAGCAAAGAAGACAAGCAAATAAGTCTATGAAATTATATATATATATATTTATTTATTAGGGGTGCAACGATACTCGTATCGATATTGAACCGTTCAATACAGTGCTTTCGGTTCAGTACACATATGTATCGAACAATACAAAATAAATTTTTAATTTATTTTATCAACTTTCCTTCTGACGATGCTGTCTGTGTTGAGCGCTCAGTGGTTCAGCGCTCGACAGTGCAGCCTAGGCGGAGTAGTCAAACGCAGATTCACTGAGTGCAGGGCAAGCTAGCAGACAGAAGTTAAGCTCTCCTTGCAACATGGCACCCTCATTCAGATCTGGCGTTTGGAACTATTTTGGTTTTCATGTGACGTATGACCCTGAAGGTAAGCGCGTCATGGACTAAAGTAAAACAGTATGTTGGATGTGCCAGGCAATGCTCAATTACATGGGTGGGAGCTAGTGTGTTAGCACAGTTAGCTCGTTAACGTGTTGGCCGTCCAGCCCCATGCAAGGGCGATCCGTAGTAGCTCGTTAACGGAGATTTGCCGTGTTGTGGCGTTAACGTCATTTCAACGAGATTTACGCTGACAGCACTAGTGGGAACACAACAAATATGACTGCACATTTACGCCGACATCATCCTAGTGCAAAGACAAGTGGAAGCAGACAAAAACAACAAGCACGCATGCTACAAACTTTACCCGAGTCATTTAGACAGCCGTTAGCACTTGATTCTCCTTATGGGGACCTGATATGTTTAATATGCTGCTGAGAATATAGCCCAGAAGAAGCGTATAGTATAGCTTTTATTTTGGAAAGAGCCATTTCTCTGTAATAAACTCTCTTTTCCAAAGATGAGTGATTCCTCAATCAGATACAGGGCTCGCAAAATCGAATGCCCGACGTCCTGGGGCTAGTGATTTTTCCAGTCGGGCTACCAAAATCTATCTCTGCCCTGTCCGTCGGCCTATCGTAGGAAGGAAAAATATATGTCAATGCTTTTGCATTCTTTCGGAAATGTAGCTGGGTAATTATGTCATTGGCATCGGTGAGCCACTGTCAATATGTGACATATTGAAATCGCGTTTGAATTTGCGCTTGTTTTTTTGCTTTCACTTTGCAATCGCGCAAACTGTGTATAGAGAGCGACAGCACTGATTGGTGAGTGATGATAATTTGCGCACCAATTTCTCTGACATGTCTTATCAATCGTTAGCTTACTATGCAAACATGACAAGTGAAATCTCCCGCAGCAAGCTTAAACATGTGAGAGGTTGATCGCGCAGAGAATCGCTGAGCGTTATGTTAGTGCGTGTGTAAAAGGAGCAGGATATATATTGTAGTGGGTCAGGGCTGTTCGGGGTTCTGTTTGTACAGTTATGTTTTGTTTATGTTGCCATAGTGACGGGTGACGCCCTCTCGCTGCGACAGTGTGTCCTTCCGGGGTCAGAGGGCGCCCTGTGTGTTGTTGTTGTTGTTGTTGTTGCTGTGCTGTTGCCGCGCTGAGCAGTTAGCTAGCGGCAGTGTTCTTCTGCAGATGTCAATAAACGGCTGTGCTCCCTGGCTAGCTCACGGGAAGCAAGACCAAACGATACCTCCGTCTCCTCCTTGTCTGAGCTCGCCACAATATTTTAGTTCTGCTGAGCCAAATAAGACAGGTCAGGGTGAAGAAGTGAGAGCCAAAGAAAAGCTTACCACAAAACGGAAAAGTTATGACAAATCAGACTATAAGGCAAAAAGAAAGTGCAGCTTTATGGTTTCATGGACAAAATAATTTCTGTGGCTGCAATATGACGAGCTATATAACCAGGGCTGCACATAAGTGGTCCGCAGGTGTGCATTCGCTGTCAAAATAAAAAACAGGCACAAGATAAGAAGTTGCAAAGCATGTTTGCATACATCCGATTTTCAGGAGGAGGACATACATTTGTTTAGAACTATTTTAAAGATGTCGAAGAAGCTCCTTTAAGCAATTACTTTGGTGTTCCTCCACCTCCAAAGAAATGTCAGAAGGAGTCCGAACCACAAAAGAAGCGCGTATTCTCGGAAAAGTAGTTGCAGGAGGTGAGCTGGCTTCAAACAAATGATGAACGCACAGAGATGTGGTGCGGAATGTGCCATGAAAATTTAATAAATGACAAATTAAAAAGGCATGAACATTTTTTTTGTATCGAAAAAATATCGAACCGTGACACCAAAGTATCGAACCGAACCGTGAATTTTGTGTATGGTTGCACCCCTAATAAATATATAAATATATATATATATATATATTATTTGAGGGCGCCTTTCAAAAACCCAAGGTCACCTTACAAAAGAATAGAATTAATAAAAGAAGCAATAGTCATAGAATACATACAATAAGTTAAAATTGCAAAGCAGAACTTGACAACAGATAAAATCAGCACTAAAGCGAATAAGCCAGTTTGAACAGATGTGTTTTGAGCTGTGACTTAAATGCGGGAAGAGAGTCTGTGTTTATTAGGCCACATTATATACACATTATAGTTATGTTACTGGGAAAACGTGAACAGAAGGGAACTTACGCGTAGGCCTCAAAGTCTCCATTGTTGATAGATTCAATTAACTGCTCAGTAACTTTGATGATTTCTTGTTTTCGAGCTAAAACACAAGATCACAGAAAATCATCAGCTAAACTGGCATAATAAATGTGTTGTTACTATATTTCAGGCAAATGTTCAGAGTGCAGCTACAAATCAGCTTCAGATGAGTTCTACTCTACGGATTTGCAGGATTTTAAGATTATTAGAAATGGAAGGCGCTCAAGAAAGGATTTCACAACATTTTTGATCATTCATGTCTGAGTCCAAAAAAAAAAAAGCTGGAAGAAAGCCTCCCATGACTAATAGTGATATCAGGCAGGAAAAATGCAGGATGACAATATATTTCACCCAACAAAGCTCAAATGAATCAAGACAAACCAATGTCAGATGCAAGTATTTGCTGTAAAAACGATTTAAACTAAGTAATATTGACAGTTACCTTTATTGTTATTGGTGCAGGCTGGGGGATATTGAAAAAATTACTCAATTTGTGAAACAACAGACATGTTAAATAATATTTTTTTTTAAAAACTGTAAGAAGTCCTTCACCTTCAGACGAAAGGAGCAAATAGGGTCATAAACAGAGGTTTCATTTTATTGAAGAAGGGATAGTCACTGAGGAGTAACTTTCTTAAATCACAGACTACTGCAAACACCCAGTGGTCTAAGAAAAGGATATGATCTGAACATCACGAGCATGGCATTTGAGACACTTTATATATAAGGAACACTACCTCACAGGGATGACTGGGTAAGCAAAATAGGGCATCTTCCCCATTGTGGAGGACTTACTCTGAATTGAGGAGTTGGGAGTCTGTCTTGAGTCAGACATCTGTGAGGAACGGCTCTTAGAACTCAAGATACCACTCACTAAGCTGCCCAGACGAAGGGCTGAGATGGGATGATTGAATGATTGAATGATTGGGTGTCCAGTGTGTATAAAGGGCAGAAGACGTAACAAAGATAATCATGTATGGTGAGAGACATAGCGAAAAAAAGATTTTCTCAACAAAAACACATAAAAGGAGAGTAAAAAAAATGCTGAGTGGAAACATTTAATAATAAAAACATAAAATGGTGGGCACAAAAGCAGCATGTGTTCCCATTTTTGTATTAACCTAGGAGTACATGGATGCAGTTGGAGGAGAAGACAACGAAAGAACAGAACAATTTCCATTTTGCAAGAGTTAAAAGCTAAATGGGAGCAGGAGTAGTTAACCTGCTGTTAACTGCGTAACAAAGCAGGATTTAGAAAAACACAGATGGGAGTGACCAGTCTGACTGGAAATCATGAGGACTGACTAACATTACCAGTGTAGCAGAGATCTGCAAGTCTGTAAACCATACAGTTTTTACTACCTTTCACATCTTCATCTTCAATGGTGGTGTTGGCACTCTCAATTGACTCCTGACAAAAATGACAAAAAGATTATGGACACATAATACATGCTTCTTTAATGATATCATGCAACATGCATTTGTAATACAATTAAGTCTTAAATGGAGAGTTTTAAAAGCTAAATGGTCTCATAAACTCTGATTTATGAGCAAATTTGCTTTATTCTTGTTGGTAAATTGGAAAACATTCCTGTTAGCTCTTACTAAGAAAGTCTATAGTACAGGAGCAAACAGACTTAATATTAAATGTAGCCATCAGTGAAAGTGAACTTTGTTTATGTTATACCTTGTTTCCATCCACAGGGTTGTGTATCACAGTTGTCTGTGGTTCCTAAGAAAAACATATAATAGGCACTTGTGGGAGCAAATACTTCAACAATGCAAGAAAAGTTATGATTGGGCAGATACCTCTGAAGAAAATGTATTTTGTGTATTTTCTAAAACTGACGGTCAAGAAGATGGCCAACCACTTACATCAATTACTCATTACAATCTTTAACTTTGTCTATCTGTAAATCTATTCATCACAATGTATCTGAGACCAAATTCAAATGTGTGCGTCAATTTCTTGTTTATTGTATTTCTCATTCTTTCCACTCTTTCTGTATTGTGTGGTCTTTTTTGCATCTGATTTTCTCTCAGCAGCCCTAGCCAGTGCCCTCACTTGGTAATCACATGTCTGGGTTTTTGTAGAATTGATCCTGGTGACCAGCTCAGTCTTTCTAATCACTCACCCAGATTACATAAGATTATAACATCAGCGGCCTTGTGTGAGTGTGAGTGTGTATGTGTGTTGGGGGTGGGCGTGTGTGTGTGATGATGGAGTGAGAAAGAGAGGAAAGACAGATGTCATGTGCATGTGTTCATGCGTAATCAACTTGACAGCAAATGGGAGGACAGAAAGTCTTTGACATCATGCATAGTGGCAGTCATGTGGCCTGACGTAGACAGCAGACACCATGCCCAAAGAACAACTATCCTCACAATCCTTACAGTCATGCACAGACCAACTATGCCAGTAACAAATCCTACAAAATGCACATGTGGATTACTGTCAGCAATTTTACTTTTAATTGCATATCTAACAGATGTACAGTACAATGACATGAAAGGACTTCATGCATGGTACAAATGAAAAGAGCAAGAAAAGAAGAAGAGTTTCTTAAGAAATACAAGAACACAAGAAGTGGGGGGGTTGAGGTAGAGGTTACCCTAACCACAGAACTTCATGTTCATTAGAGCTTAATCCAAACGTGTGTGTGTGTGTGCGTGTGTATATAAAGACTTAACTTGCTTTAACCCAACATTAACGGTGCATAAATTCAGCAAATCCAAACTGGCCAAGCGGTATATATCCCATGCATGCACTGCTAATTCAGATGAATGAATTCATAAATACATCAATCTGAATTATAAATATCTTTCATAGATAGCTTGATGAAAAAATCTGGAGCTGGGACATGCTGCACAGTTACAAAGGTCTATATGCACTATTTCATTCAGGGATAGTCTATTATTGGTGCTAGACATGTATTTCACCCCACGTTACTACAATATCCTTACATGTCTTTTTTAAAAGTTGAAATCTTCTTATCAAAGGTTGAGATCAAAAAGAATATGATCTTACAATGTGGAAAGGGTGAACCTGAACCTCCTCCACAGGATGTGAGGCAGGTACATATAGAAGTTTTGTGAAAGAAGCTGTGAGTGTAGATGAGAATGTGTGTGTATACCAGTGCAGGGGCAGGGCCAGTGTCTTTAGGACTGGTCACTGTGTTGGCTTTGTTGTTGACCTGCAGGGGGGCAGTGTAGAGGGGAGGGACATGACACATACACACTTCTCAGACACACACACTCTCTCACATTCTTGACTTTATGTGAAGAATGCGGGGACAGCGCATCCTTTGTTCATACAAATACCAGATGGCCTGGTTGTAAACCTTTTCAAAGTTTCCACAATGTACATATACATTCCAAAATATCCCATGTACGCAAGATGGTCAAACTCCCATGATCCTTCTTGAAAGTTTTGCAAAGGTGAAGAATGGAATCAGCAATCAGCCGGAGCCTCCTGTTCAGCACCCTGTTATAGACTTTCTCCAGGAGACTGGGCAGTGTGATACCCCAATAACTGGAGAACAATTTCCGGTCCCTCATTTTGAAAATGGAAACCCCCCCTCCTGCTGTCTTACACTCCGCCTCCAATCTTTAACAAGGCTCATTCGGACTTTGTGTCTCCAGACTCTCTGGGAAGCAAGAGGAATCCTTCCAGATTTAAACACACTACACACAGGGGCTTTCAACCAGATGTTCCCAGTTCACCCTCACTAGTCGTTTGGGTTTTTCCAGGTCTGTCTGAGAACCTTCCTCACCATCTGATCTGGCTCACTCCTAGGTGGTGATCAGTTGACAGCTGTGCTCCTTTTTGTGCTTTTTGTGTCCAAGACATACGGCCTTAGATCACATGATACAACAAGGGAGACTGTTATTGACCTTTGACCTAATGTGCTCTGATACCAAGCACACTGATAAACCGCGTATGCTAGAGCATCATGTTACTCTAAAGAAACACTATAAATGACTATGGAAAACATGAGTTTAGGTAAATTCAATAAATACAAAAACTAAAAAGATCAATAATTTAAAAAGAGGATGATGAGACCAGAAACATAAGCTACGAACAAGCTAAGAAAACTAGGAAAGCTAAGAAAATAATACCCATTTCCCACATCTTTGAGTGACTGTCCCTGAATGATAATGTTGTTAAGTGCAAAATGCATAATAACAGTAGTAATAATAATCAATATGGCTTCTCAGACACTAAACATTCCAACAAAAATAATGCAAGAAACAAAGCATTTTCTTCATTGTGCAAAGCAGCTCACCTTAACGCCATCTGGCTTCTTGTTGAGCAAAGTCTTAGCTGCTGTAGAAGGAAAGACAGAGACAACATTTCAGTATGAGGTTCAAGAGAGTCCTGTGCCAGAGGCTACACAAACATGCAGCAAGCATATCAATTTGTGCTTATCTCCAAACTCCAGGTGCAAGATCCAACTGCAAGATCCATAATGCAATCCAACTGAAGCTCCAAATAACATAACTTCTGCAAGGCTGTTATCCTACTACATACTTACTCACATGTCAGGGCTGAAGGGTGGGTGGTTAATTGGGTGTATATATAGCAGGTGATGAAAAGGTTAATCTAACCAACTATCTCCAACAGGCTCACACACAACATTCCTAAGTCGACATTTGCCCACATACCCATGCACTTGTATATTTGCACCTACGCATATGCTCCCACCACTATTCCTTAACTTTATTTTCCGATGTTACATAGAAACTTAACACTAAACTGCATTACAATAATCCATGCTGCATCTTTCTCTAAATTTCTCTGAGATTGTAAATTAGCACTTATGCAAGGATGAGATTCTGTAGTACACTTTAAAATGCCAAATGTCATACTTTCATGCATGCGCGATTGGCTATTCCACACTATTTCCAAAAATGTAGGGGCACAGTATAAACAGAAAATACAACCAGAATTAAATTATCAACAAATCATTTAGACTACACATGTAACTGAAAATAATACCAAGGCAATTTGACAATTTTTTTAAAATTGCTTTTCATTTATTACAAGCATATGCTTATTTGGAATTTGATGTCAGTTGGGAACTGAGGAGGAGTGAGACGTTATGTAGCTTTGAAGGTGAAATGTTTTCCTATTTGTTGCTTAATGTATGAGTTCAGCTTCTCATCAGTTTCTGGCTTCTTGTGTTGAATTCTTATGTGATTATATGCCAGAGGTTTTCAGTGGATAACATGTCAGGAGTGCAGGCAGCTCAGCTAAGCAAGTGGAAGGTGTTGTAATAGATGCTGTCTTTCTGAAATAAGCAAGAACTTTCCTGAAAACAATGTGATGCAGAGGGTCGTGAAAACTGCCCAGCGCATCGCCGGAGCACCACTTCCTGCCATAAAAGACATCTACAGGAAGCGGTGTCTGAAAAGGGCTGGGAAAATCATCAAAGACCCCAGTCACCCATCACATGGACTCTTCACCCTCCTGCCCTCTGGGAGGCGCCACAGGAGCCTCCGGACTAAGACCACCAGGTACCGGAACAGCTTCTTCCCCACAGCTGTCAGACTCCTGAACTCTGCCTCCTGACATCTGACCCACGTTAAACTCATGGACTGAACATACACACACCCACAATGGACAACTGTACCCTCAAACACAATAATAACATGGACTGAACCACCACTCACAACCACTAGCACTTTATATAGCCTCTGTAGAAACTATCTACACCCTCACTTATCTTAACTGCACTAATGTATAGCTCTGTGTAAATAATCATTCTGTACATTCGATAATCTTTAATCCTACAACTGTTTACAACTTGCATAGTTCCCATTTCTGTATAGCTGTATATCCCAGATTCTGTAAAGTTATTTATTTCATATTCTGTATAGTTTTTCATATTTATATCCTGTTCATATCCTGTACATAGCTTGTACTCACTACAGCCTGTACATACTTATAGTTATAGAATATTCACAACATACTTCATACCGTGTACATTATAACATACCATAATAGACCCATTTCTGTAATATACTCACATATCTATATTATTGCTAATATATATTGTAATATATCTATATCACTAAAGCACTTCTGGATGGATGCAAACTGCATTTCGTTGCCCTGTACCTGTGCATGTGCAATGACAATAAAGTTGAATTCTATTCTATTCTATTCTATCTGGATGCGTTTCTCTAAAACACAACATTTTTCACCTTTAACATTTTATACATCTTTACACTACTGTCAGTTATATATATAAAAAAATGTTATTTGCATTTTACACAGTGTCCCAACATTTTTGGAAACATGACTCTAAATGAAAAATAAGACCTAAATGCCAATGCTTATTGGTTGGGCTCAACCTCATACATTTCACTGTCATTCCAAAAATCCTTACCTCAAATGGTTACCACAATTCAAACAAAAAAGGAAAGAAAATTGAAAAAGGAAGAAACTGATAAATAAAAAGAGACACAAATGAACAAATGCATTTCACTGTAGAATGAAAAGCAAAAGTAGTCTAATAAGAGCATGAAGAATATGAGATAGGTCAAAAGAAATGTATATTTAAAAAAAAGTTTGGCGTCAAAATAGAGAGAGAATGGTAGAAAAACAGCTTGAAAAATATAAATGACTCGTGTTTAGCAATGGCATTCTTATGCCTAGTTTCTTTTTTTAAAGTCTTCTAAAATTCAATTTTATTTCATTTTAAAACTTAGAGTTTCTCCATATTTTACCTTTTTATGGTGTAAGCAGCAGAAGATTCACTTTTCAGAGAGTACTTAACCAAATTATTATCAGTTATTAAGGTTTAATAATTCAGGTTAGTTTAAGTGGGCTTGAAATAGTTATCCATAGTCAGTGTACTACCTACAACATTCATAGTTTATTCCCCTAGTACTTCCGATACCATCACCAATATCCTGCTGTAGACAAGGCTGGTTACAACCATTTATACTCTATGTATCTACCTCTTGATTCGTTGGTCTACCACTGTCTTCACTGGTTAATATATACTAATGTGTGAATTTGGTGTTTTAATGCCTTAGATTGAATCTAACCCTTTAAACCCTTAAAGTTTTAAAGTTGAGGAAGGTTCTGCTCATTACTGTTTTTAATCAAACTTTACTAGCTTATTAAAAAAAGCAGTATAATAGCTTTATATCACCTCAGTAATTTGTTAATCTCATCCATAATAGTTTTAATTTGCCAGTACTCATGTCCGCATCCTCTACTGCAGGTATTACACTGATGGATAAGTTCATAAATTCCCACTTTTTTAAAGATCTCTTTAACAGCTGTAACGCCTTTTTAGCTTCCAGTTTTGTTTTTTCCTTCTTCTTTTTTTGTTTTTTAGGACAAATGCTTGTAATTTTTAACATAATATGTTTGGGAAAACCAGGTTTTGGACACCATGCTGAGAAAGACATACCTGAGAAGTTTCTTGTGACTAGCAAAGTGGTCAATATTGCTCCCTGCATTGACAGAAAAGAAGGAAAGAAGAAGGAAATGATGATGGGCGAAAGGAAGGAAGAGAAAGAAAGAAAGATTGATTAAAAGGTTGTAGCAAGAAAGAGCAGCATAGCAAAAGGACAACTCGAAGGCTTTACAGAACAAGCAATCATTTTAAGTTATAGTGAGAAGTCTTGAGCAAGGAAAACAGAAAAGGAGAGGAAAAAATGGCTGGATGGATTGTTCTATATAAACAGAAGCATGAAGGACTGCCAGAAGTCTCACCTTGAGTTTCCTCCTGGCATTGAATTTCTTCAGGCATTCCACAGTCTCCTGCCTGTGCATCATGGAAGCGACAGTGGACCGTTGCTGCAGGGAGAAGATGAGAGGATTTGAAGGAATGGAAACAATGGGTGAGAAGAATGTATGGCTGCGATTTTGTGGGCAGTGCAACTGTCACCTTTTGTGTGTGTTCATGCTTTTTTTTTTAATTTCTGTGTGCATCTGTGTGTGTGTGTGTGTTTGTGCAAATATTCCAACATCTGGGAGTGTGTTTGCCACATACGCAGATCCAGGGGTGTTTTAGGGCCTCTGCAGCAGTGATGCGTTTACTGGGGTTGATGGTTAGCATCTTGTTAATTAGATCTTTGGCCTCAGGAGTTACAGTGTCCCACTCCGGTGATGGGAACTGTAAAAAAAAAAAAAAAAAAAAAAAAAAAGTGTGTCATATATACAGCATATATACAAATACAAAACTACAGAGCTCTGAGGATTCTGTATTTGTAGCAAGCCAGGAAGAGAGGAGATAACATCAGAATTATTATCCAATTTTCAATTTCAGGTTTCAGATGTTATATTAGTGGAGAGAAAAATCTTTAAAGGCCTATACCAATTCAAAAATCACAGTGGCTGTGTCCTGAGCTCCCAATGATGCTACAGGAAAACTGAGCAGATGGCCAGATGATGAAATGATCCTATGTGCAAATTAACTAAAATAAAATGTCACTTTTTGTTTTGTCTGACTTTATTTACCATTTAGTTTTTTCAGTTTTGGATGATGTATATATGCTTACATCATAGGCCCCAGCCTTGATTTGTTGATAGAGGCGATGTTGATCCTCATCCCAGAAGGGAGGGTAGCCAACCAGCAGGATGTACAAAATAACACCTAGAACAAAGTGACATGCACACAAACCCATGCATTTTAGATCTTTATACTCAGATACTATTTGTTTATTTTAAAAAACAACATGAGGTTTCTTTATTTAGCACTCCACAAAACACTCAGAACAACTTAAAGTTTCAGTCCTTGTAAAAAAAAAAAAAAACAGATGTCTTTGGACCCAGTATTAGATCCAAGCAGCTACAGTGAGACAATTTGAATGTTATTTACCACAGGCCCACATGTCCACTGGTTTCCCATATGGGTCTTTCCTCAGAACTTCTGGAGATAAGTAGCCTGGGGTGCCTGCAAAACCTGGAGGAGTAATATGAAAGAATATTTGGAAAGGCAGGTTGGTGCAGGCCGTAAAATGACTGTGAGACAATGAGTGTTGTCTTATGCTGATTTTTGAAATTTCACTTTTTCTTATTTTGAATAAGAGACTCTGCTAAGAGACATCTGTTGTAACATTTTTATTCACAAGGAGTCAAGGCTTTGGCTGCCATTTACCCTCTGTGGATTTAGGGCGGTTCGTGTGAAACTCTTTATTCCTGCCAAATATTTTGTTGACAGTGTTCTTTGGAAAACTGAATAACTCCAATATGTCACATGAAATCTATTATCACGTTGTG
The DNA here is from genome assembly GCF_041146795.1 of Maylandia zebra. NCBI lineage: Eukaryota > Metazoa > Chordata > Actinopteri > Cichliformes > Cichlidae > Maylandia > Maylandia zebra. The sequence continues at coordinate 26,058,067 of NC_135172.1, read as the reverse complement.
CTTTGGCCAGGATGCTGTCCAGTTCATGAACAAAAAGAAGCCTACGAAAGGTTTCTATGGGACATTTAAACCAATTGGTGTATGTGCCCCTACTTGTCGAGATTAAAGAGATTCTCAACAGATTAACACTAAATCCCCCTTTATTAGTATTGCCCCAAAACTTCCCTAACATTGTCAAACATCTATATGGCTGACTTAATATTATTTATCATTACTGATTGCTTGCTTGACCAATCAGCTATTTCAAGTTGGAAAATGGATGGATGAATACTCACCAAACCATGCCTGCTGGTCCCCCTGTACCTCGATAGCCAGCCCAAAGTCAGCCAACTTGACCGCCGCCCCCTTCAGCTTACTGGCCAATAGAAGGTTCTCAGGCTGGGGGGGGCGGAGTCAAACAGGTTAGAGGTGAGAGGTCACACGCTCTGGGAACAAGCTGCCCACAGACACAGATCTAAGATCAGATTAGCCATAGCAATCCCAATCAAAGCCATTAGAGGTCAGTGACACTAAGCTGCTCTTAAATCAGTGTCTGAGGCAACTCCCTTTCTGCCACATCAATGACAGAGAACAAAAATGTGCACGGGACCAGATCTCTACGTGACCACGGACATGTTTCACACTGGAGCTGTGGACTTGCTCCCCCAGCCTCATGGATTCAAAGGGAGTAGAGGTGATGTGTAAATTAAAAAAAACACTCTACTATTAGAATCCATGAGCAGGAACAAAGTGCACACTGCAGGGAGATGGATACAGGGGGCAGCTGTGGTGGAACAGGAGACGTGGGTGTAAAAACAAGTGACTCTCAGCCACATATGTATAATGACACACACTGCACACTAAGACAATTTAGCACCATCATAAATTTATGAAAGCCAACAGCATGCACATATATGCACACACATTTAAACACATACGCACTAACAAAGGCGCAGGTGCAGAAAGGTCTTTGCTAACCTAAGGCCAGTTAGACAGTGTGCTCTAATGAATAATGCATTTCCTAACATTTAGAGACTCAAAACACAGGCAGCCTGTGTGCAGTCACTTTATGGCAGACGTATGACTCAACAGGACATAGACAGTAACTGACAACTAGACACAGCTACATAACGATTAACATAACGATGAATAAATCGTCCTAATTTTGAAGCATGTAAAAACCTGAAATTGCTTCAGCAAAGGAAATCCTAGTCACAGAATGGAAATCTCAAACTTGGTTATTCTTTCTGGGGTGTTTTTGCAGGCACAAGCTCACAATCCATTTAGTCACATTGAAAACAGCTTTTTTTTAGCATTCTCCTGCCTCTTTGCTTAACATCAAAATGCTAATGGCAAGTTGTGAGAATACGGGCTACCACTGGAATAGTCATGACCTTAAAAAAAATTTTCACATCTCAACATAATTTTTTACATAACTATGCGAATGGGGATCATTTCTGAGTGTCTGTCTTGTGATTGCCTCTATTTTTAACCAGCACTGCATTACATTACACAGTCATACATCTCACAAAATTACTGCCATGATAACATCAACATACTTTCAATCTGTCTTCAACATATTAGAGGTATTAGAAGAGGTTCCTCATTCTCTACACGAGCAGGCAGGGGGGTACTAGCCACGCATACTAACTTAACATAGAAGAAGACAAGCAGGCAAGAAGAAGTGTCGGAATCTGGTAGGCTCGAATCAAATATTTGCAATATATTGCCTTTTATTACTTTTATTGCCTTCAAAAGAAAGAATGAACAATGTAATAATTAAGAAGGTTGATAATGGAGAATTTAATTTATTTATTTTATAAAACAAAACATAAAAGAAGCAAAACAAAAATATGTAAAGGACAAAATGGAATTTTCTCTCTGTTGCTACCAAGTCAGGACTTTTTGTCTGTCTGTTTGGTCAACAAGGTTGCAGCAATGTCTGTGGTCATACAAACCTTCAGGTCCCTGTGAACGATTCCATTAACGTGGCAGTGATGGACACTCTCCAGGATCTGCTGTATGCAGTGGCTGAGGGTGGGAAAGTGGAGGAATGAGATGGATCAAATTAAAAGGAGAGAGAGGGGGAAAAAAATCAAGAAAAAATATATTTTAAAAGAGGATACTAGGGAAAATAACCAAGAAGAGAAGAATAACCTAATTCATAACACTGTTCTCGTCATCAAACTTTTTATGTGAGATTTATGTGATATTAAGCCTCATGATGGGAACTTATTTCTGCAAAAAGTTAAAGTTAAAGACATGCATAACATAAAGACATAGATATACACACACACCCCTTTCTTTCTCCCTCGAGATGCAGCTTTTCAGCATAAAGCTGGCAGTGTTAGGTAGGTTGTGTATGATTAATATTGCAGGCTTTATGTCATTAATCATCTTTATAAATAACTCCGAGATCCCTGAGACAAGGTAACTATATCACACCTCTGAGACAACCATATGTGAGACACACAAACACACATATAGGCACACACAGTTGTTCTTTCGGGTAACAGACAGAGATGCATAATGGCTGCTTTGCTCAGCAGCGTGTGTGTGTATGTGTTACCTGGCATCAGCCTCACTGTAGTACTCCCGGGCTACTATATCTTCAAACAACTCTCCTCCTGTCACCCTGGGAAGAGAGAATGAGATCATTATTTAGTGTATTCATGATTCTGGCTGTCATGAAAACTGAAACAGACTTGTCATTTTTTCTATGGACTCAATTACAAAAATCACTGGCAACTTCAACTATTACACCTCGGTAGTATCGACTCTGTACCCCTTTTTGCCATCAGTGCTGCCTTAATTCTGTCAGCTGTACAATCATCATGTGAATATCCCATTCCACCAAATACCAGTGGTGTTTTACTGGACCTGGTGACAGTGAACGCCCTTCATTGTCAAGTTCAAGAAACGAGTTTGAGATTATATTAACAGGGTGTGTTATCCTGTTGGAAGCAGCCATCAGAGGATGGACACATTGTGGTCATAAATGGATAAATTGTTTAGCAAAGATACTTAGCTGGGTTTCGCATTTATATCAGTTGATACTCGGGGGGCCTTGCTGATGCTGCTCAAGGGATAGCTTCTCTTTTTCGGACCATTCTCTGTAAACCCAATAGATGGTTTTGTGGCAAGATCTCAGCAGTTTCTGAAATTCTAAGATCAATAACTGTGCCATGTTGAAAGCCACTTGAATCATCTTTCAGACCTTTGCATTAACAAGCAGCTGAACAATCTGAGAAGCTTCTTCAGAACTGAAGAAGCTTCTCAGATGAGAGGTGAAACATCTTCAAGCAACTTAAAGAAGTCCAGACACTATTCTTTGAAAGCTCCTTTGACTACGATGACCTGGATGACTGAGAACCTTCACAGACAGCTGAATAATGCTATACTGGAATGTGGAACGTTCCAAACGAAAATAAGAAAAAAAATGTTTGCAAGTAACTCACCAAATTACAGTAACTGGCTATTAGCATTCTAACAAAAGGGTGCCATAATAATTGCCATAATAATTCTTTAACATAGTGGACTCTAATATAATTGGGTATTTACAGATATCTTGTTTGAATGTGTTTAACCCTGAATTTTTTTCCCCTCCAGTGGTCATGGCTTTCAGAGTAAAAACTGAGCTTCTTCTATACAGGGTGTTAACATTAATAAGAGATAGTATATAAAAATTGGTATGGTGAAGAGAATTGACAGAATGTGTGAATGAGTGTTACTCACAGATCAAACACCAGATAGTGGAAACCCTCTTCTGATATGCTGTCATGGAGTCTTACTGTGGAGGAGCGCAAATAAAAAAAAGGAGAGAAAAGTGTGACAGAGAAAAGAAAAATCAGCCAACAGAAACAGACCAGCAGTGTGCAGCGGTGTCAACAAAGTTACAATATAACACTTAAAACATCTCAGAACATGTTACTAATAATAGATGACTTCTAAGTTTTCATAGTAAAGCTGTCAATAGTGATGGCTGTCGTTTGATGAAATCTCGCTTTCCCATAATAAAACCTCAATTATTTTGGAAGTAGCTATATGTCTATGAAAATCTTTACAATACTAAAAATAAATTCAGTAAAATTATAATTCACATCACGGCAATTATGACACCCAGTTACGTCAATTGAAGGTTACTAGAACTAATATTGAATCATGTGCAACTTTGCCAAAACAATGTCAGACTCCATAGTTGGGACCACATGTTCTCCTTAAATTGCTGGCAGGAAACCTGTTCTTGGTAGGAGAGACGGCATCCATCCCACTTTGGATGGAGCAGCTGTCATTTCTAGAAATCTGGCCAAATTTATTAAACCCCCTAAGTCGTGACTATCCAGAGTTGGGACCAGGAAGCAGAGTTGCACTGTTACATGCCTCTCTGCAGCTTCTCTCCTCCCATCCCATCCCCCCCCTGAAAATACCATCTCTTTAGAGAGTGTGTCAACTCCCAAACAGTAAAAAAAACAAACTAAAAAGGAGCAAAAAATGACTTAACACAAAAAAATGACAAAGAAAGAACAATACAGTATCCACATTTTCACTGCTATGCAGATGACACACAACTTTATCTATCAATGAAGTCAGATAACACACACCAATTATTTTAAACTGCAGGAATGTCTTAAAGACATACATATCTGGATGTCCTCAAATTTTTGCTTTTAAATTCAGATAAAACTGAGGTTATTTTACTCGGCCCTGAAAATCTTAGGAATATGGTATGTAACCAGATACTTACTCTGGATGGCATTACCTTGGCCTCCAGTAACACTGTGAGGAACTCTGGAGTCATTTTTGACCAGGACATGTCCTTCAATGCATATATTAAACAAATATGTAGAACTGCTTTCTTCCATTTGCGCAATATCTCTAAAATTAGAAATATCCTGTCTCAGAGTGACCCTGAAAAACTAGTTCATACATTTATTACCTCTAGGCTGGACTACTGTAATTCATTATTATCAGGATGTCCTAAAAACTTCCTGAAAAGCCTTCAGTTAATCCAAAATGCTACAGCAAGAGTACTGACAGGGACTAGAAAGAGAGAGCATATTTCTCCTATATTGGCTTCCCTTCATTGGCTCCCTGTTAAATCCAGAATTGAATTCACAATCCTGCTCCTCACATACAAGGTCTTAAATAGTCAGTCCCCATCCACCCATCATCCATCTTCATCCGCTTTATCCGAGGCCGGGTCGCGGGGGCAGCAGCCTAAGCAGAGAGGCCCAGACCTCCCTTTCCCCAGCCACCTCCTCCAGCTTATCCGGGGGAACACCAAGGCGTTCCCAGGCCAGCCGAGAGATATAATCTCTCCAGCGTGTCGTGGGTCTGCCCCGGGGCCTCCTCCCGGTGGGACATGCCAGCTCACCCAGGAGGCGCCCAGGAGGCATCCTTGTCAGATGCCCGAACCACCTCAGCTGGCTCCTTTCGATGTGGAGGAGCAGCAGCTCTGCTCTGAGCCCCTCCTGGATGGCCGAATTTCTCACCCTATCTCTAAGGGAGAGGCCAGCCACCCTTCGGAGGAAGCTCATTTCTGCCGCTTGTATCCGCGATCTCGTTCTTTCGGTCACTACCCACAGCTCGTGGCCATAGGTGAGGGTAGGGACGTAGATCGACCGGTAAATTGAGAGCTTCGCTTTTACACTCAGCTCCCTCTTCACCACGACGGACCGGTGCAGCATCCGCATCACTGCAGCCGCAGTCAGTCCCCATCTTATCTTAATGACCTTGTAGTACCATATCACCCCATTAGAGCAGCTCATTCTCGCACTGCAGGTTTACTTGTTGTTCCTAGAGTATTTAAAAGTAGAATGGGAGGGAGAGCCTTCAGTTTTCAAGCCCCTCTTCTATGGAACCAGCTTCCAGTTTGGATTCGAGAGACAGACACTATCTCTACTTTTAAGATTAGGCTTAAAACTTTCCTTTTTGCTAAAGCATATAGTTAGGGCTGGACCAGGTGACCCTGAATCCTCCCTTGGTTATGCTGCAATAGGCGTAGGCTGCTGGTGGTTTCCCATGATGTACTGAGTATTTCTTCTTCAGTCACCTTTCTCACTCACTATGGCCTCAGTAGACCTCTCTGCATAGAATCATACTTTTATCCTGTCTTCCTTCACTCTCCTCAACCAGTCACGGCAGACAACCACCCCTTCTCTGAGCCTGGTTTTGCCGGAGGTAAACTGTTACTGTTAGAAAGTAAAGCATTACTACACTGCGTTTCAATATTAGGAAATTAGAAGAGTTTGACTTATATTATATATTATTGTCTTGATTTCAAAGCCACAGGATCAAAAACCTAACGCCATTGTTGCTCTCAAAATTTCAAATAGCAAGTACATCTCAGAAAACTACAAAGAAATTATTAGAGAAATATGAAACAACAGCAGTGAAGGGAAGAAAGAGCATGTGTCTATAAATGTGAAAACAAAGGAGGAGAGACCACTTCTTTCAGAGGTTTAATGAGAGGGGTGTAAAGGTTTAGAGAGCAGGTATATGGCTAGTGTATCTTTTTGATGACTCAGCTGCAAGAGCACACAGGTGCAGCATAATCATTACATACCGTACTAGAACACATACACACACACACACACACACAAACACACTTGGTTTCGTGGTCTCTCCTCCTTTCTCTCTCGTAACTGTGTCTAGAACATGAATATCCCTAGCAGAAATCAGTAGAGACCTGAAAAGACCTGTTTTAATTTGCACAAGTGTGTGTGTGTGTGTGTGTGTGTGTGTGTGTGTGTGTGTGTGTGTGTGTGTGTGTGTATTCCGAGATTTAGGACACAGCTCACCGATGTTGGGGTGCTTCAATAAACGACAAATCCTCGCCTCTCTCTCCAGCTTCTGATGATCTAAAAGAAAAATAGAGGAGACACAAACACAGAGATGGGTTATTTTAATGCTACTCATGATTCCCTCCTGTGATTGGCTTTATAAATAATAGAACGTGAAGTTGGATGCAACTTAGTTTTGACTCAGTGGAGGACACATTGCAGTATTTGGTTGTCAGCGTGTGTTGTGTCTGTCTGTCTGTCTGTCTGTCTGTCTGTGTGTGTGTGTGTGTGTGTGTGCGCGCGCGCGCGCTGGCATGGTGTCAGCCGGCTCTTTTCCTTATCAGAACTGAAATGCTTGACAAAAATAATGTGACCTGATATGTGCTCGGTAATATGCCACAAACAGGCAGGCGGCAGTGAACAACAAACACAGTGAACGGCCACAGAGGATTCATATTGACCTCTCGCGTCGGGCTCAGCATAAGCTCCTCCAATGTACTTTTAGGTCCTCTTTGGTGCCCTGAGGGAAATCTGAAATCTGTATTCCCAAAATATACACTGTGCGGCAGTTTTGCAGATGTATCATACAATAGATTTATACAGTAATCCTTTTGAATGTTTAAAAGAAAATCTCATACCGTTTTTTTCTTCATGTTTTTAATTAAAATTTGTGTTAAACAATTAATCTGGATAGAATATGTTAAAATTATTTATTTTCTACCCCCTTTTTTCAGACAAAGGGTATTTTGAAATAATATATAATCAGTAATACAAAAACAGCTATGTAATTCTGTATTACACCAATGATGAGATTTAATCAGAAACTTTATGATATTTGTAGATTTCTACATCACTGTAATGAAGTGCTTTAGGTTAAAATAAACTGTGACTTTTTTTTTTCCACACACACAGTAATATTATGCATACCATAAAACGATTTCACTCATATTCCGAAACCTTAAAGAAGTATATGCTCTACGGCAGTGACTATAATGTTCCACCTAAATACAACATCAGCTTTTGGTGAGCTTGTTTTAATAGTGGACCCTTAACTGATGCTGGGAGAACATGTACATGCTTCTTTACATGAAATCCACCAAATTTTATGCGGGGGGGAAAAGACGGTTTTTGGGAAGCAAAGAATAGAACAGCAGCAGGTATTAGATACTGCAAACTGTACTGCAACAAAAATCCCAGACAGGCAATATGGCAACCCAGACAGCATAACATATCTCTCCTCGTTGAGGCTCAGACTGATTTTATCTGACTTAGCAAACATGAAGTGACACTCAAATCTCTCTGTCAGAAGAAACCCAATGTCCAGTGACTCTGATTCAGAATAAGTGAGTCATTGCAATGAGTAAGACAATCCGGTGCTGAGGCGACCCATTTCAGCTTTGCCTCAGGACAGGAGGGAGAGAGAGAGAGAGCAGGAGGTTCTACATTTTTCCAAAATAAAATAGGACGCCTATTTTTCACTCTCATCTGCCTCCTTCTTCTTCTCTTCTTGGTGCTATGGAAACTGTGGGCTCAGTGCAGCACAGAGGCAAGACCAGCAAAGAACACTAGGCTGCTTGTTCTCATTATAGGTCCAGGTATCTGTTTGTTTCGTGTCAGTGTAACGCACCTATAGGAAAACAATAGGCAAGCACAACAACAAAGCTAGTGAGCTTTAAATGAGACGGACCTTGGCGTGCACTCAAATATGCAGCAAAATGCCAGTATAAAACATATTATGACAGAAAAGTACTTATCCCCAAAGAAAGGTGACAAAGATGTTTGTCAGCCCTAGTGACAAAGTTTAATCCAGAATAAAATATATAGCATGAGCAGACAAAACTACAAAAAAAAGAATGTTTAAAGGCAAAAGAAGAAGAGATAAAATGATGAAACTACAAAAAGGTCTACAATGAATTGATCTGATTACTGTTGCAAAAAAGCTTTCTCGTCCATCAGCCCAAGCATTAATTACCAAGAACAGCCACAATTAACTTCATTAACTTAAAAAATGCTGTTTCTTTTCTTTCAACAGTCATATTGGCTCCAGAGGCGGTGATGAAACTGTAAAAACTTCCGAAAGGACTTGCATGCCTTCCTGCATGCAGAATTTCTTGCAGCTCTTCTGTGTGGCTCCAAGTCTGCCATAATGCCCCTGAGAACATGCCAATTTCAATTTTGCTGAAGCATACTGCCGGCTGTAGAGACAAGCATAACAGCACAGAAGCCCACAAACAGCGCCAGAAACAAGGGCAGCCTAGCCATTACTGCATGATTAGCAGGATTCTCTGAGCAAGGTCACTAATCTCTCCATCTCTGTCTTTGCCTTATTATGTTGCTGAATGGCACATCCTTTTGTGTCAGTATAACACAAAACACATTTTGTCTTCCCTTTGCCAATATTGAGAGAATCATTACTCACAAATATCTAATTTTCACATTTGCATTTTCTGCTACATTAAGTAATTGTTTTTTTGTTTAGTTTTTTATAATACACCTGTGTTTACAGTACATCACTTAAGTCTACTAGCATCATAGCGTATTTTACACTGGTACAACAGCCAATTTGCTGTTCTTAAGGAATTTAACGGACTACTTTTCATTGTACTTTGCTTTATCAACATTGTTAAATTCCAGTAAAATAAAACAATACCCATAGTTTTAAGTATGTTTGCAGAACTTTTGTTAAAATGATAGTATGCACAATGCATTAATGCCATTATGTAACCATTATATTACAATTAACACACAATCTAGTGTTATTCTTTGTACACTAAGCAATAAAGTTATCTGACCTAATTATACCATACCTAGTAGCAATACTGAGGACATGGTTTAGGAAAGACTGCAGCACGTTTTCAGACCTCAAAAAAAAAATCAAACTCTGAAAATGATTTGAACCATTCTTCCATAATGCTCCATAATAGGTGGTCATGTTTGGCTGTGCCAGGGTGGTTGTATTTTTTTATTTTTTTTATTTGCAGTATTCATCGACTGTACTCTGTTATATGACAGCCTCGCTCCCTTTTTTCATCATTTTCCACCTCCACTTTTCTTTCTGTCTCTCTCCTCTCTCTCCCTCCTCCACAGGTAGTCCACCTCCTAGTCGGCTGGACATCTGTTGTCTAGCAACTCACGCACCAATCAGAGCGTCAGGCCTCTCCTCTCCTCTGCAGTGGAACCAGCCTTGAATGCAAATAGCAGATATTGAGAGTTCACACACAACTTTAAAACTCTGCAGAAATACAGTTAGAGCTACGTATGCTTATTTCCTAACTTAAACACGTCTAGTCTTGTAGATGAGGATGGAAAGTCAGAAATTGAGCTTTACAGATTCTGTAATGCAACAGTTGAGTCTCAAGATGCTTATGTACACAGAAAAAGTGCAGATAGTCTAAGGATTGATGAGTAGTGAACATTTGTCTGCAAAGGATGCGTTCATTTAGATAATATATTTTTTTGATAATATTAAAACTGTAGCTTTTTATTGGAAACCTCAGCAGCTACAAGATTAGAGAAAAATGCAACAACAAACACATGCAAAAGAGCTTAAGCATAACAAAGTTCTGTTCGTTCTGAAAAAGTGATACATGAATTTGTGACTTCCAGATTAGATTATTGTAACTCGCTGTACTCTGGACTCCAACTTGCTCACCTCCAAAGATTATAGCTCGTTCAGAATGCTGCGACTCGTCTCCTAACCGGAACTAGAAAGTTTGGCTCTATTACTCCAGTGCTCTCTGACTTCCATTGGCTGCCTATTAAAGTTCTGCTGCTTACTTTCAAATGCCTAAACAACCTTACCCCTGACTATCTCACCGACCTCCTCAGTCTCTATACTCCCAACTGTTCTTTACGATCTTCCAGTCAGTTACTTCTGGCCCAGCCCAGGCACCGTTTGAAGACTAGGGGTGATCGTGCTTTTGCCTCTATAGCACCAAACCTCTGGAATAGTCTTCCTGCTACCGTTCGTGCCTCTGACTCCATTCAATTCTTTAAAGCACGCTTGAAAACTTACCTATTCAACCTGGCTTTTTCCGGTTCACTAATTCTCAACGCACATTAATTGCTGTATCGCTACTCATTTCTCTGAATTATCATGATCTCTCCCTATCTCTACTTACTGCTTTTTGTTTGTTTTCTATACTTTCTCTATTTTACCTTGTTTTAATGACTTACTGTTCAGTGTAATCATTTACCGTTATTTTTACTGTGAAGCACTTTGGTGTACCCCCTGGTTTTAAATGTGCTATATAAATAAAATTGTATTGCATTGTACTGTACTGTAGTATGCTGTTGATTTTAGCAGAAAATCAAACCTTAATGTCAAACATCTTCAGTGTTGAGGGACTGCAGACAGTAACTGTAGAATGAGACAGTCCACAAGATTACTTGGTTTTCCTTTGAGAGCTTGTTTCTCATTTTTGCAAGCTTCATACAAGTTAACAGGATTGGAGCACAAAAGTGCACGAGCACAGGTGTGACTGCCTGCACTGGCATAACAGCGTGTTTTTATTTTTTAATGCATGAGTAAATCGCATTTTACCCATTCACTCTTCAGACTGTAGCTGCAAAAAAAGCTGACTCTCAAAATGTCGCAAACAATCAGTTATGACTGGCTGCAAAGCCTCACAATACTCAACTCTGCTTGCGCAAGCTTGAGTCCTGCTGTCACAGACACTAGTGAGAGTAATTTTGCTTATGTGGTTAAAACTGAAGCAACTGTGCCAACAAATGTGAATGTGCGGTCAGCTGTTTTCATTCAACCCTGTCTGGACCTTTTCTTGGCTTGATCTGGGCTGACCGTCTCTAAGTGTCCAAGTATGAGTGCTTCTCTGTCTGGCACAATAAAGACCACGATGATTGATAACTTCATTTAAAGTATACAAAAACATACCTATTCTTTTTTGTTCTCTTTTACTTTTATTATTTTAACTGTCATAATTTGTCTTTAATTAGCTGTGGTGTGAGAAAAAAATACAGCTACTTTGTTTGTAATGGCTGAAAAGTAGCCGTGTTCCTCTTCAATACCAAATGCACTTCTTTGTCTCATAAAACAATCCAACAAATTTGTTATATTTTTCCATGGCACAGTGCAATAGCCACAAAAAGATTGAAATATCTATTTAAGGTATTTACAACAGAAACAGTATCTTAAAAGTTTGTGGTGAGTATGTATTGCTATAGGTATAGATTTAACCTCCCCAAATGTAGAGTGATGCAAGGAGACTTTCAGTCAGCTCCTTTTCAGTCTACAGAAAAATACTGACTTGTTGTATTAGTCACTTCATAAATCTTAATGTCGTAAATAATCAATTTTCTATCATTAGCATTCCAAGTATGCTGCTCAGATTAGGCCTCCTACGCTTTGCACCATTTTAGAACAGATCACAAGTTACTTCTTTCAAAAGTCCATCCATCCATTTGCTTCTCCTTTTCAGGGTCGCGGGGGGTGCTGGAGCGTATCCCAGCTGTCATAGGGCGAGAGGCGGGGTACACCCTGGACAGCTCGCCAGTCTGTCGCAGGGCCAACACACAGAGACAGACAATCATTCGCGCTTGCATTCACACCTATGGGCAATTTGGAATTATCAATTAACCTATCCCCACAAACTGCATGTCTTTGGACTGTGGGAGGAAGCCGGAGTACCTGGAGGGAACCCATGCAAACACGGGGAGAACATGCAAACTCCACACAGAAAGACCCCGGCCTGATGCTGTGCGCCAACAGTGCAAACCACGGTGCCACCGTGCTGCCAAGTGAATGTATAAATATGCTAATTTGTTACTAGGGAATGTACAGAAACACAGCTCTTCAACCTGGACAAAGTGGGGACTGGCTGATAACCAGTTTGTCTGCTGTGTTGTGCATTTGCTCATTTTCTGTAATCTCCAGGTTTCTATTAGTAAAGGGTATGACTGTAAACCAAAGAGTTATAATAATAATAATAATAATAATAATAATAATAATAATATAATAATAAAATAATAATAATAATAATAATAATAATAATAATAATAATAATAATAATAATGGATTGCATTTATATAGCGCTTTTCGAGAACCTCAAAGCGCTTTACAATTCCACTATTCATTCACTCTCACATTCACACACTGGTGGAGGCAGCTACAGTTGTAGCCACAGCTGCCCTGGGGCAGACTGACAGAAGCGAGGCTGCCATATCGCGCCATCGGCCCCTCTGGCCAACACCAGTAGGCAAGTAGGGTAAAGTGTCTTGCCCAAGGACACAACGACCCGGACAGAGAGCCCAGGGATCGAACCGGCGACCCCCTGAGCCACGGTCGCCATGTGTTCTTTCATTCTGAGTTGTTCTTTCTGTTCCATTACCTGTACACTTCAGTTGCTTGAGTTGTGTATTATTATTCCTTACGTTAAATGGACACAGTTGCAAGTTGGAAAGAACCAACCGTTAGCAGTAGGTTGCAGTGGGTTGCTGGGGTAAATACGATCGACAGGTTAGCAAGTATCATTTGATGAATTGTTTCCAAAGTGATTAGTAAAAATCCCACTGAACCTACAGTAAAGGTACAAAAACATTTGCAACAGCAAGCCCATCTTCAGTTCACCCAGCTGCAGACCCCAGTGAACCTCCACCTCTACCCCACTTTGTTTCTTTCCACTGCTGCTTCTTTCTTTTTCAGTCTGTGTCTGAAGTGTCACATCTGCAACCGCACTGCAGCAGTATAGTGCTCTCTCTGTGAGTGTCTTTATAGTTTGATATCCTGCAAGTCCAACACAAGCAAATTTTGGGACAACATAACACGTCCAAACATTTTTATTAAAACTAAATAAATAAATAAAAACATTTTAAAAAGAACAAGGTAAAGAGGTCAGCTTTGAAACTAAAAAGCTAAATAGAGCCATCTTCACAGCAACAGAAGCAGACTGAGAACATGGCATGAATCTTTAAGTGAAATCATTCTGTGCTTAGTTTTATTATTATTGTTATTTTTTTTTAGTTTTTTACATCCTCGATGTTTTTGCATCCATGGTGACAACAACTATAATTTCAATTTCCAAATGATGAACTATTACTTCTTGATATGTAACATTTCTGTTTTCTGTATAAAGTATGAGGTAATTTTACTTTCATTACATGTAGATCTGTAGTTAATGTTACTACTGACTTCAGTGTTAAGCGGTGACTTAATTAACAGGCTAGTATTGACAGTCTGACCTTTATGTCATAGTAAAACCACAGCACTAGTGGCTACATGTAAAGAGTGTAGTATCTATTACAAGGGAGGAAAAGAAAAGAAAAGACTTATTTAACATTTGGCTCTTACATAGTTTTGACCTACAAAGAATATTTCCAGTATAGTGTGCCTGTGTAAGAGTGCAAAATGCAAATGAGGAAAAAAATAATGGAAGGCATCCATGACAATTGTTATGTTTTTTTTGTGTTTTTTTTACATTTTATCCTTCAAAATAAATTATTGTAGGCGCTTTTATGTAAAAAACCAAACAAACAAACAAAACTGATATGTGAAAACACATTTTCTGTTTAAATTAGGTATCATGCATGTTTGGGAAGCTAAAAGGTCACTTGAGTGGTCTTTCATCAAATGTGACTCAGACTCCAGTTTTGCATGGTGACTCTCCAACTTTATCAGTAGCTGATAGGCCAAGTATGAAAAGCAGCACACTGGCTGACCCGTTCTTTCCAAAGTATATATTGCCAGTCATCAGGGGAGCTAATATCAAAATATTTTTGGAAGTGGGTTGAACAGAAAATGGCTCCTAAGCTAAAAAAAAGAACCAATACTAGCTAACTCTAGCTTTGTACCAAAAAAAGAGTCATGAATAAGTAGTGATGCAGTTATCGATGATAATATGCCAGTTTATAATGGAAATAACATCCTTAAGACTAATTTCTTATATTTGCAATGATCATTACAAATATCTGGGGAATTTATACATATGTCCTGCCTTACTGGCTAAAAATATTGCTGTTACCAGTATAAAATATGCTAATTCTATATACCAGTCAACAATAACAAATTCTGATAATCAATTAAAAACTTAGGTAATCAATTAAGTAAAAATTCCAAATTTTGTTGGTTATAGCTCTTTGGATGTTTTGAGTGTTGGTCAGAAAAATGAGCAGCTGAAACCATCCTCTGGAAATGCCAATACATATTCAATTAACCCTATTAAACAATCAATAGTTTAACCACCAACGACGACAAACGTTTTCTGAAGTCTTAACGCTGATACAGACGCAAATGTTCAAACCACACACAAATGTACACACACAGACAGCGACACACCGCAACGGGGTCCTGGAATTGCGCTGCTCCATTTAATTAAGAGTTTTAATTAAAAAGATGTAGTGGAGTGAATGTAACATCCTCTGCTGCCAGCGGCTAAGTAGTCCTCTTCCATACCGTTCCCAGGGATCTAATGAAACCATCCAGGATGCTGAGACACCGTCACCCTCTGTTAGTTTGCAATAGAGGAAGAATTAAGAAACTGATAACTCCCTGGCTTTCTCTTCTGAAGAGAAACAAAAGGTAGCTGGTGTCAAGAGATAAAACTGCCCCAAGAGTCTTGTAACATACGGTAATGTCCGCATTTATCTTATACACTGTAATGCAGAGATATACCACACACACATTAGACTGATGTGTAAAAGTGGTTTAATCTGAGCTGCATTTTCTGAAAACACCTCAACAAGGAGAGACTCTCAAAATACTAGTTATAATCACAGACAAAGACCCCATTTTATTGCAGCAATCAAGCCCTACTGTGCTGCACATTCTTTATTTTGATTACAGCTACAGTACTGTGGTAGGAATTGTGTCCTGCAGCTCAGGAGAACTGGCAGCACCAAGGTACCAAAATACACAGTACAAAAGATTCAACTTGAGAATTTAATTTTTGCAACAAGAACAGGAATAATATAACCTGACCTGTTATTTAAGAAACAGAAAAGCCCCATGGAAAAAAATTATACATTTTATAAAATACAAATTAAACAGAAAAGTTGCAGCTCTCCATTTGCAATGCATGTCATATGATCAAGCTTTGTAAGAAATATATTAGTAAATATAAATACATGAATGGGTGTGCAGGTACATATGTGCAATCTGTGTGAACCATGAAACAGCATAAAAAGATTAGTCAACACTTAAAATTCTTTAATACAACTACCAGACCTAATTTATTCTGCATTTCTCTGCAATGCCTCCAATACACCCACAGAGAACTTGACTGAACCATCCAGTTTTCCCGTTTTTATTAGCTAGGGAAGCAATAGTTTTAATGTAGAAGAGAAGCAATTTAATGGAGCTACTTTTTTTCTGGGGGAAAAAACACTGGAATGTCTTTTTTTCTAGTTTTAATTTTGGAACAAAGTGCAACAAGTATCTTGTGGGAAAATTGCATTACAAAGTAAAGAACTTGAGTCACTTGGGGAAAACCAAGCCAGGCCATGCACTGCAGACTCTCCAGTTAGACATGCCAGGAGCAGACTGGAGGCAGATGTTGTAGGAGTGTTTAGCTTATTTTAGAGTTTAGAAATGTGTTAACATAGAATGTAGAACTATTGTAGAGACATTGACACTGCCCTCAATGTAATAAAGGCCTCATTGTGTTGTGAACTTAGGAGTAGATTGTAGGAGACCCCTCCCCCACTTGAACTGTGAAAGTAAAACAGAGAGGAGTTAATGCTGAGTGGAAATTCCCCAGAGAATGTTTGGGTGGGGGTCTCAACATTTGTAACTGGATAACTGTGGTCTGGAAGGGAGATGGGTTTTATGACCTAGGGAGTCACCTACACCCACAGTGTTTTAACTGTCACGCACACACATCCACACGCACACTCACACACGAGCACTCACATAGACACGTGGGAACGCGCACATGTAGGCATTCATGTGCTTGTGCACATAGACACAGACACAGAGTTTGCAGCACACCGTGGGGGGTTTTATGATAGCGTCGCCCCTACAAAACTGTGTTTCACAGACAAAGGAGTGAAGATTTAGAGAGGGACACACCGGCCTCGTCTTCCCTTCTAGAAGTGCATGCTTAAATGAAGATGAATAAAGATGAATAAAGGTTTTGTGAAATGACTACTGAGTTCCGGTGCCGTCTCTGGATGCCTCGACGAATAAAAGAACCGGGGTAAAACTGATTTCGCAACAATGTCTGGACCACTTGAACTGCCTTTTCAATGTGGAGGAGCAATTCCTCTACTATGAGACCTTCCACTGACTGAACTCCTCACTCTATCTCCAAGAGTGAGCCCAGAGATGTCAAAATCATCACAGCGAAATGCAAATTGTGTCTGGGTGATAAGTATTTCCAGGCTGTGAAGTGCTCCACTTCAAACTGAAAAAGCACCTGCAAGTTAAGCATGGCTTAACACAACACTGCTGATGAGGCCTACTGAAGACAATAACAATGCAGGACCTATAGTTCAGACGCAGTCATGGCTAGCATTTAGTGTGGCTAAAATTGCCACTTCAAAGGAAACTGCTGGTTAAGTGATGTAGTAGATGCTTCTGCTCAACTGTCTATGCAATGAGGCAGTGTCAATACACTCATGACAGATGTACAGTTTTCTATGCCAAAAGTAGAAAATGCATTTGCAACTTTGCAGCTGTGCTAATCCATCTATGAAGTGACATCATTTTGAACTACAATGCACACTTTTACATATTTTATTATGAATTTTGTCTTCTAAGATTGTTTAAATATATTTATGTCTGTGACAATCTAATCAATATTCAATTTGTCAATGTTGAAATCATTTGGTACATGGCTGATGACTAAATGGTCATAAATATGTTCAGTGTCACACAACAGCTCTTTGTAGGAAGTAGGACAGTAACAATATGAACCGTACACAGTTTACCTGCAGCAGGAGTTCAGACTAAATATTCTAAGACTCTGAGAAAGTAAGAAAAAAAATTAACATATAAAAGCACAGAGAAAAGGAGGGAGGTAGGCGATGCATTCAAATGTAATCTAATCTGTAACTAAGAATACCCTTGCTTTGTTGCACACATTGTACTGAACATTTTTTTAACCTTAAGTCAAAATTTTGTGATTTTAAAAGAGTGAGAGCTGCATCACTTATTTTTCACTTTCACTGAATGCATACATTGAATTTAATGGACAAAGTTGGTTCACGTTTCACATCTGCAAATCTAGAGCAGACTCTGTGCTGATGACTGCCATCAGTCTAATGTCTATTCATAGTGGTAGGACACATTTGAATAATAAGGTCCATGATACAGTATGTGGCAGACGGCTCTGTAAGAAATTTGGCATAATGCATCAAATTAATTTGATAACTTGATGCATTATTATACAGGAAAAAATATTTTTAAAACTAAGACTTAAAGTGGGATCTACAAACACACATTTGCTGTCCAGTGCTTTGTTAATTTGCCAAACAGCTAAACACTAGGGGTGCAACGATATTCGTATCGATATTGAACCGTTCGATACAGTGCTTTCGGTTCGGTACGCATATGTATCGAACAATACAACATTTGTAATTTATTTTATCAACTTTCCTTCTGACGATGCTGTCTGTGTGGAGCGCTCAGTGAATCTGCGTTCGACTACTCCGCCTAGGCTGCACTGTCGAGCGCAGATCCACTGAGTGCTCCACACAGACAGCATCGTCAGAAGGAAGCGCGCAGGGCACCTCCCCCACCCTCATTCAGATCTGGCGTTTGGAATTATTTTGGTTTTCATGTGACGTATGACCCTGAAGGTAAGCGAGTCATGGACTAAAGTAAAACAGTATGTTGGATGTGCCACGCAATGCTCAATTACATGGGTGGGAACTAGTGTGTTAGCGCAGTTAGCTCGTTAACGTGTTGGCCGTCTAGCCCCATGCAAGGGGCGATCGGCGGTAGCTCGTTAACGGAGATTTGCCGTGTTGTGGTGTTAAGGTCATTTCAACGAGATTAACCTGAAAGCACTAGTGGGAACACAACGAATATGACTGCACATTTACGCCGACATCATCCTAGTGCAAAGACAAAAACAACAAGCATGCTACTAACTTTAGCCGAGTCATTTAGACAGCTGTTAGCACATGATTCTCCTTATGCTGCTGAGAATATAGCCCAGAAGAAGCGGATAGTATAGCTTTTATTTTGGAAAGAGACATTTCTCTGTAATAAACTCTCTTTTCCAAAGATGAGTGATTCCTCAATCAGATACAGGGCTTGCAATATCGCTAGCCTGACGTCCTGGGGCTAGCGATTTTTTCAGTCGGGCTACCCTGCCCGTCGGGCTATTGTAGGAAGGAAAAATATATGTCAATGCTTTTGCATTCTTTCAGAAATGTAGCTGGGTAATTATGTCATTGGCATCGGTGAGCCACTGTCAATATGTGACATATTGAAATCGCGTTTGAATTTGCGCTTGTTTTTTTGCTTTCACTTTGCAATCGCGCGAACTGTGTATAGAGAGCGACAGCACTGATCTGTGAGTGATGATAATTTGCGCACCAATTCCTCTGACATCGTCTTATTAATCGTTAGCTTACTACGCAAACATGACAAGTGAAATCTCCCGCAGCTTAAACATGTGAGAGGTTGATCGTGCAGAGAATCGCTGAGCTTATGTGAGTGCGTGTGTAAAAGCATTTCAGTTCTGCTGAGCCAAACAAGACAGGTCAGGGTGAAGAAGTGACAGCCAAAGAAAAGCTTACCACAAAACGGAGAAGTTATGACAAATCAGACTATAAGGCAAAAAGAAAGTGCAGCTTTATGGTTTCATGGACAAAATAATTTCTGTGGCTGCAATATGACGAGCTAAATAACCAGGGCTGCACATAAGTGGTCCGCAGGTGCGCATTCGCTGTCAAAATAAAAAACACGCACAAGGGTTAGGGTTAAATTTAAAAACTGTACTTTTGAGTTAAAATATATATTTATAATTTTAATAAATGACAAATTAAAAAGGCATGAACATTTTTTTTGTATCGAAAAAATATCGAACCGTGACACCAAAGTATCGAACCGAACCGAACCGTGAATTTTGTGTATCGTTGCACCCCTACTAAACACTCACAAAAAACAGAAAAAAAGAATATTTTCAATACTGAGTGTATGTCAGGGTGTGAGAGCACAAGCAATATATTTTTAGCCTTTGAGTACCCAGTGAGTCATGTGATCCCCTTCTTCTGACTGATCCCTCCTTCCTTTCCTTCTCTCCTGCGTGCATATCTGTGTATCTTAACCACAGTCCTCTCCCCTTTCTCTCTGTTTTTAGTCCTACAGACCTATTGATTAATTTCTTTTTTTTATTATTATGATTATTTTTGTCAAATGGCTCAGCTGTCTCTTTATTGTCATCTCCTCACATATAGTACAGACTTTCGTCAAACATGTGCCAGGTGAAAGAAGATAGAAGAAGATAAACCACCATCTCTAATTTGCTGGAAATGATTTCCAGATTCACAGCCCATCTCCTTATCACCATGCCATGCTCAAAACAATGCAATGAGCATACTGGGGTATCAATCAATACTTAAAAATTTTCTAAAATTTCTATATCAACAAAGCTGAAAGCACACAACCCCTGATTAGCTTGAGTGCCAAATTCTGTATTTTTTAAAGATACCAACCAATTGCATTGGTATTAATGAGTACCAATTCTCACTAAATCAATTGGTTTCAAATTTCAAAACATCTGAGTTAGAGGAAGAAAGACAGCGAGACAGTGTGATGTCACTCCTACAACATTTTCAAGTACAATGATGGTGGTGTCAGCAAGGAGACAAAAGTAATCTCAGGGGTGGTTACACTTTTCAAAATGCAATGCAGACGACAGACTCTGCAACATAGCATTTTTGTACTGGCTACAGTAACACTTCTTTTGAAATCACCATGCTGTGCACATTTAAAGAACACGTTTTGTGAGATTGTATGTCTGAAAAAATAGTATGTAATCACAACCAATAATAGTATAACGTTACTATTTAGTACAGTCGTTCACAAACAGTGTCACATGACAGACATTGTCAGTGACCAAGGCAGTGTGCAAATGGTTATAGATACATAACAAAATATATCAACTGGGAAGTATGGACTTATTTTGTAATATATAATTTATTGTTTTAAAACAAGAATATGATAATTGAGTATCATAACATTTAATGTTTGCAATTTAACTATTAGCAGTTAATTGATAGCACCATTAGCTGTCTGTTAAGTTATGATTAAGGCAGCGGCTAATTGCTATGACTAATAATAAATTAATAACATTAACATGGAGAAATAGGCATCAAAGATTATCAATCCTGCCAGTATGTAGCCTTAATACAGGCTCCTGGTAATTTAACAGGATCACATTCTCTTTTGTCTAAAAACTGTCATGTTTCTCTGAAAGTACCAGAACGAAGGTGAGAAAAGTCTGCACCAAGTAGAAACAAAGGCAGTCTACCTTTCCAACTCTGTTTGATCAGCAATGACAATACTTTGGGGTTTTTTGCACTACCTAAAAGAATCTTAAATTTGTTTGTTTGTATTATGCTAATCTATATATTTTTTAACCAACTTTTAGTTTAATTTTTTTTGTCATTTTTCCTCTGATATCAAAACTGGCATTGAATATTAAGTATTTACTTGGATATCAGTATCGACAACCCAAGAGCACATCTTTTAAAAATTAAAAGTACAAACCAACACAACTAGGCAAGCTTTTAGCTATGAGAAATACAGAATGCACAAACACACACTTAAATACTGACTGACCATCTTCTCTATCTCACTCTGATTTTCTGTCTCTCTCCCTCTGCTTCCTTTCCTTTTCTTCCATTCTGTTTCTCCACTCTTATTCACTAACTCATCTGCTGCTCTAAATCAAATGCTGCATAATCAGGACTGCAGATTTTAGGAATCTGGCTGGTTCAATAGGCCCACCACATGTGTGCCTACTTAACTAGAAGCAGCAAACACACACGCAGTGCCTTGATCTGCCTGCATTCCAGACACCAATCCTATCCTAAACCCCTTTCAATTATATATAATCACACACACACGCATGCACTTGCATACACAAACACAGAGAACAGAAGAGAGGAGTAGGGGGAAGGTCATGATCCTGCCAGAGAAAAGGGAATCAGAGTTGCAATTCTAGGGCTTATCGCGGAAAGAGGGTAAGTCCATATTTGACACGCCAGCATGCAGAGTATATAAACCTCTATATGAACACACATAAGAAAGAGGAAGGGCAAGTACGTATGCACTTCGAGACCCACATGCACAAGTGGTGAGATAATTCTTTGCAGTATTTTTGGAAAATCTGTCCACGCAAGTGTCAAGACACTGATCCGTCTCCCAAGGTGTCTATTACAAACACTACACTCAGCAACGTGCAAAAGACTGTTAGGATATGGAGGAGAAGATAGAGATATGCTGCAATAGATAGATGGATTGACAGATAGAGCACATACTAACCTTCTTAGTTACTATTCAGTCAGTACTCACACATTTAAATATTACATTTTGGGTAAGAATTCGATGAGCATTTTAATTTATGACTTTAAGAACTGAGAAATAACTGAGTATAACACTAAACATTTAATGTGCACTGTGTAACATATAATATACATTTTATGGAAATGAACAGCACCAGTAAATGCATAATGAAAAATGTAGCAACAACAATCCAGGAGACTGTCTATCTAATATTGAGCATATTCTATCTGAGTGAGCACCTATGTGGCTAGTTTTGGCATGTTTCAAATGGCAATATGTAGATCAACTTGTTATTATGATATTTCAAGAAAATCAGGTTGGTTGAGTCATTTGCTTACAGTTGAGTTACACAACACCAGGTGCTAGTGTTTTTTTCTTTTACTTTTTTTTTTGGTTGGTCGGTTTTTAGGTAGTATAGCATCATCAGAGGGCATCTTGCTCTCAGACATGCCCGGGGTTGTCTCATTCTTGTGCGCACTAGGGAATGCAAATGCATGGGGTTGCTCTAGCAGTGATATTACAATATGACAGTCTTACATCATGTATGAGATACAAACTGGTATGGTTTTAAGTCACTGAATGTGAAGAGAAGTGATTGTCTGTAGTGTTTGCATGTCATCTGGAAATGATACAATTCTTGGATTTCCTTTGAAATTACTATCTAATAACAGTAGGCACCAATTTTAAATGTTATATATTGACAGCATGATATGGCAGCAAAACTGTCATTAAAAATTATGTGTCAATACTGTTTTGTGTTGCCTGTCTGCTACCTGCCTTTATGTAAACCAACAACATCCTGCATCTTTCCATACGCCTTCCTGGTCGAAGAAGTGTAAAATATAACTTCTGTAGTCATCATCAAAGTATTTACTATTAGCTAACGATGACAAGTGGTTTGACTTGCGGGCAAATGTTATAGAACTATTCCTTTAGTAAAAGGTAGTAGCAAACACTAAACACCTCACGAGACATAAAACACAATTATTGTCATACAATCAACAAACAACCAAAAGAAAAAGCGCATATTCCCCAGAAATTGTTCCCCATCGCGTTTTATGGAACAATATTATTTTTGCAGATGGTTAAGTCTCAGCTCATTTTCAATACTTCATTCTCTATTTAATCTAATGTAATGATTCATAGTATATAAAATCACATTTTTGTAGTGTGGTTGTGAATAAGGACCACAAATCTTCAAATAAACGTTTTTTAATGAGCTCAGGAACACAGTATATCAAATATATATTTATTTTTTAAATGACAGCTGTCTGCACTGTCTGACATGGTAAACCGTCAATATCTACTGAGGGATTCAAAATATTAATTAAAAATGCAAAACAGCTGATTAAAGTTTATTCTGTCAACCCTGTGAGTTCACATACATGTTATTCTGAAAGAGCTGCTGGGTTCTTAATTTGTTAAACTTGTTTTATTAAACCAGAGATGGCAACAGCTGATGTCCTCTGTCCATTATCAAGGCTTTCTGCAAAAGAAGTTATGAAAAACTTTTTTCACACTACACTATAACTCCTTACACCTTGCATGTTTGCAAAGGTGGTTATGTAAGGAAAACTTGTACTTGTTCTGATTCTGTAGGCGCAAGCAACCAGAAAAAGCTGCTGGGCCCTTAACTGACGATCTCAGGCTATTGTTAACAGAACAAGACCATGTCTTCAAAACACTGGCCCTGTACAGATTTTAGTAGCATTGTAGTGAAGTGGGCTTAATCCTGCTTCCAGAGACAATAGCAAACTGTGGCCACAAGATGGCAGTAATAGAGAGGACAGATGCAAATGGGCATGAAAATAAAAAAGAACTCAAAATAAATATATAAACATGTCCTTTTTAAGATTTCATTAGACAACTGCTACTTCCCTTGCTTGCTTAGTAAGTGATATGGATATGGTGACACAGACAGAATGAAAGTTACCATGGTGTCACTGGTCCACTGGTTTCTTTAGTCCCGTTTTGAAATCTTGAGATGAGTGTTTTCACTGTCACCATCTTAGCTTAAGAAAACTAGATGTAACAAGCAAGAGCGGGACTTACTACATAAGTCATCTGCCAGTGACCATACTACAGATAATCCTGCATTTTGAAACACAGTATGACCAAGATTTACAAAAGTGTTTACAGAGGTTAAATCAGAAAACTGTTTACACAGGTTTATATGTGTTATGGGTAGACACCAAGATACATCTATCTTAAATTTGAGGCAGCCCCCAATGAGAGTGCAGGATATCACTGATTGGCATATCACATGACAGTAAATACATCATTGGGGCACCCAGGCAACCGTATCTGGAAAGTCTGAAAGTAACTAGCTGTCAGCTCCAAAGTGTGTCCAACAAGCAGTTTACTTCCAGTGAGTTGCTTTTATCCTTCAACAACCAATCAAAACTTAGTGCCTCTTCTGATTTACTTAGGGGTGGTCCTAAGCAACAGACCACACATTTGATTCATCACAGTCAAAATGTACACAAATATAACATGTGCACTCCAGTCACTTTAATTTCAAGTAAATTATTGCAAACTAAATTGTAGTTTGGAAAGAATGGTTCACATATACATAAATCTGACATTTTCTGTAGTAGACAGCAGTCACTGATTATCACAAACAAGCACACTGCAACAAAATCTATTGGCTGAAGAAATGGAACTGTAAAAGCACAACACATCACTGGATAGTAATCACAGATAGACTCTTAATGGCTCCTGGGTCACATATGTGGCTGCGCATGCATACGTTTGTGAGCGTGTATGTTTGCATCCCAAGCCTGAGGCAACCAGGCCAGCAGCTACAATTACAGTGATGGATATGAAAGAACTGGGTCGGCTTCACAAGAGATCTGCCCCTGGGACAACAAGACCAGCCAGAGCCCTGAATCAATAAGGAACACACTCACACGGACGCACATACGTACACACAAGGTTGTATGGGACAAACATTTGCATAGAAACTAGAGGACAAATATGAAAGCCATAAAAGGAGGGAGAACTGTACATCACAAAAAGTGCAACAGAACAATTACAGCATGACACATCACTTGACACGTATTCAGTTGTTTTTTTCTACAAACATAGAAAACATAACTATCCAAAATGCAGATGAGTCTCTTCCCTTCTGTGTGACTGTCTGTCAGTCACTCACTGAGTTTAATCAGATGCACACAAACATGTGTCCTAAAGCCTGTTTCAGAGTGAGCAATGCTCAGCTCATAGGTCAGTAACACTCAGGGAATGTTTCAGCTTGTGTTGTTGTATGTGCTTGAAAATGTTTGTGGTTCCTACCTCTGGCAGATAGCTTCTTAGTGTTGATGATTTTGGCAGCATACTCCTGACCAGATGAGATCTTTACGCACCTCCTGACCACAGAGAAGGCGCCCCTAAAATGGACATGCACACAAAAATACTTAGGGTTTTTATTCTCAACAGGTAAAAATAAGAGATATAATCCATACCAGTCAACATACAACAAAACAAGTTCAGAAAAATTGAGCTTAATTTTAAAAGACTAGCTTGAGTGAGCCTATGAATGTCAGCCAGATACCCTGAAAAAGGCTGCAAATATATCTGACTAAAATAATCTTGCTTTATTAAAAATCCAGCTGACGTTATAGTTAAGTTAATTAAACAATAGTGAAATTTCAATGTAAATTAGTTAGTAGTACTAAGTCTAGGTGCAGCAGTAACTCACTCTCACACACCACACCTGCAGTACACGTTCCCTAAACCGTCACACCCGTTAGCACCTGCAGACATGCCAACTAGCCTTCTTTTGTTTCAGTCACGTGCTGCTCTGGAGTTTCAGGCACATGTATGAAGATCAAAAAACTAGGTCAGCTATATTTGAAGGAGAGGAGCAGAGTGCTGCATCTCTCATCTGTAAATGCAGCCAAGGAGTGGTCCACCTGCCTCAGATCTGCTCAGCACTGCAGCCATGCCTGCGGCTTTGCTACTCAAGCTTTTTCTCTGTCTATCTATGCTTTTTCTTAACAATAAAATGTTCTCCTTCGTACCAAACCTCCTGTCTAATTCCATATAACATCAGAGACGTCAGTAAGAGTCAGTAAGAAGTAAGTAAGTATTGCCAAGATGATGCTGAGAATAGCCATTATCTCAAAAGAACTCTGGCCTTTCACTTAATTTAGTGCTAATTGTACATCATGTGATTTGATGAAATCAGTTTTACAAGAAAGAGCTGACTCTTGTCTTTGGTGTGTTTAATGACTGGCTGTTGAGTATATAGTGATGTGTACCATAAACATGTTATCTAACATCCTCTTGAGAGCGCAGCCTGCCACTAAAGCTTACCTCTAATTTATAGGGATTTGTTGAAGGAAATGATCATAGCATGACATGTTACATAAGAATTTTAGTTGACTGTCCAGTATGGTTAAGTCGCGTGGCACTATTGCACGCATATGTCAAGTGCATCTATACAGTCCTGCGGGACAAAATATACAGTAGCTGCAGAGTGAAACTGCCTGCAGTTACTAAATTCAGAGAAAATAAAAGGCAATAGCAGAAATGTGGTTCTGGGTTAAACACTGAACACTTTCCCATGATATTTTGGGTTCTTCAAAATATATAGTTCCAAATATAAATGTAATATACTGTTGGTCTCTGGTATGGACCATCTTATTGTGTAACTATGTAAAAATGCTTAACAAAGATGAAAATTGTCTTGGTGAAGAAATGCTCAGATAGGAGTTTCTATGTCACTGAAGTTCACAGAAGATAGTAAACGGATATAAGACTTCTACCATCAATGACAGGACAGTGCTTTTGATTTAAAATGTATTTTTGTTATTGAACTGAAATGTTTATATGTATCATTCCAATCATCCCAATCACAACGCACTTTTTTGCAAATGACGTCACCATTTTTTATATTAAATTTTTTTTTTCTTTACCTGAAAATCGATGTAAATCCAATTCATGGGTGTAAAATAACAGACTGTTATACTTTATATGCAGCTTAAAACTAACAGACATTAAAGCAAACTTAAATCCTTTCTGTGATGGCTTACACAGCAAAAGATGCTTGAACAGGAAGGGGATATACATACTTTTTTTTTTTTTATGCAGTCCAATAGATAAACTGTGACAGGCACGTGTGGTCCTTTAACAGCCAAATCTGAGTTGTTGTGGGGTTTTTTTGCCATATTCCCTTTACTAACTTGTCTAATGGAACGCTATCATTGTATTGTAAACAGACAGTAGAGAGATGTCTAATGCCTGTGTGGGTGAAACTGTGCTTAAAGTATCAGTGAGTTAAATGGTAATATGAAAGCAATACGGGTGCATTATTAATGCCAGATGGTGTAAGATGAATACTGCAGAGGATCATAATTGAAGGGAGCTGTGGCTTCGGTGGAGACTTGAAATCCAGGTTTCCTTTCAGTGATCAACTCTTCCAGTAAAAATACTCGGTGAGAGCTACTGGGAGGACATTCTTATACAGTTTTTGCTGTCAGTAAAATTCAACGCTGGTTTCAGACATCTTGAACTGTGTACACTGACTACTGGGTGCCGACCAGACTGCAGGTCAGTCAGCTGCATGACCACAAACATACACACACATATATTTTCATATAAACCAAGCCAGCCACCTTAAAAACATATACATATGTGTGCACAAGTATGCAGGTACGTGGATCTTTCTTTCACACCTCTCGCTCTCTCTCAATGGTGAGGAATTCCCTGCCTGGGTCTAAGAGTGATCACGGTTCGGTTGCTTGGCTGTGGAGTGTGTCATCTCCATCTCGCCTACATGGTCTGCTGTCGCATTACTGAGTGTGTATTTCTGTCACGAGGGAAGAGGAGGAGGAGGAGGAGGGCTTTGGAATGGGGGGGTCGAGGCAGAAAGGGAGGGGTGTTTTAGCAAATCTCAGGCTTTCACCCACAGTAATGCATCTTTCCCTGGTTTCGCTTTTCAAAGAAAAAAAAAGGTCCTCGCCCTGCTGTGGAACCTCTAAGGTCGAGGCATCAAAGACTGCACAGGATAGAGGCAGATGACGACACGCTCCATACGCGTCTTCTTTCGTAAGCACAAAACGTAAGCAGGGCTTCAGATGTTGGATTAAAACAAATAGGATCCCATCGCACAGGCCTGCATGATATACATCAGAGTGTTTTACCCCTCTGCATCAGGCTTCATCGCCGCACTTATCAGCAGCGCGCACAAGCACACTCACAAAAACACACTCAGCCTGAAATCCGCGTCCCTAAACCAAGGCGGCCTATTACATAACAAGCTGACATTTCAAAAGGGATGATGCCAGATGATTGAAACAAAAAGGAAGAAGAACGCGTTTCCTTACTTCCCCAGCTCCTCGAACAGCTGATATTCGTCAGTGAATCTCGTGCAGATCGTTAACGCCATCCTGAAGGAGGTGCCAAGGACTGTGCGGAGACGCGGATAAGGTGCACTCACAAACTGTATATACCACACACAGTCAGCACCGCCCGGTTTTGTTCTGAACCTGCAAACCAAACGAAGGGACTCATGCAGAGCTAAAGCGCATCGACAAGAGCTTTAGTGGAATGATTTCTGCGGCAGAAACGCAGCCTGCTAGAGCGTACTCAATCTGGAGGCGTTATCGTCAGCCGGTCCTTTATTTTCTTCACATCCAGCGGCTTGTTACAGCTCGTGGACGCAGCATTTTGTGTGTATGTCGGTTATCTCCTGTGTGTCCTGTGCTGTAAGTGTTGTCTTTCTGCACGCATCGTACGCCGCACTACCGCACCTACCCCCGGCTGTGCGCTCAGTCCCGCCCCTTTGCCTGCATCCTCACGCAAGCCACTGGCAAACAAAAATAACAACATTAATAAATGTAACGTTGTAAATATTAACAGCATTTGGATGCACGAGTATTTTTGGCGTGTCTGCAAAACCTTTCTGAAATTAAAAAATCGCGCAAATGAAATGTAAGGTCATACATAAGCTAGAAACTGAATCATCCCTTCTTCTGTTTTATTTACATTCTTGATTTATTGATGATTAATTGTGAAGCATCAGTGGCAAAACAGTTGTGACAGTGCTGGCAGATTATAGGAAAGTGAAGCTGATGGTTGGTTGGCATTTTGTTTCTATTTACTAGAGATGGCACGATACCACTTTTTTATGTCCGATACCGATACCGATATCATAAATTTGGATATCTGCCGATACCGATATGAATCCGATATAGTGTTTTTTAATCAACAAAACTGTTTTTTAAAATATCTTGCTGCATTTTGCAAGTCTGCAAGTTCATACTCAAGTTTAAAACAACAACTACACTAAAGCTATTCTGTTATACCTGTATACAAAAAAAATATTTCATAGTTCAGCAATACTGATCAATCTAATTTAGTATTTAGTATTTATTTATTTATTGTCATTGTCAAGAACAATGAAATTGCGTTTGGGGCTTCCATACAACCCAAAAAAAAGAAGAAAATAATAAATACCCCTTAAAACCCAAGTGTACATATTTAACCCAGTGTGACTCCAATGCAATAAGACAATCCTTAGCAATAATGTTTGTAGAAATTCAGACAAAGACCTGAGAAACATGACAAAATACAACAATGCAACCCATTCAATATTATTGTACTGTGAGATATGATATCAGATATGATAGTTATCTATTTAAGAAAGAGGGGGGGGGGGGGGGGGGCAGGAGGGGGAAGAGAATAAAGATATGATGCACCAATGCAGACCAGTTCATTGCTATTAAGAAGTTGGATATGGTTATTGTCCGTGAGAGGGGGGCAGAGAGTTCAGGAGCCTCACAGCCTGTGGATAATAAACTTAGACCTACACCATCCTCCCTATTTCTAGTGTGGTTCCCCAGCTGCACCAAGGCCGATCAGCAAGCACTCCAGCGGGTGGTGAAAGAAGCTGGCAGAATTATTGGAACAAGTCTGCCAGAGATCAGTAATATCTTCCCCACTCGCTGTCTGAGGAGGGTGCACAGTATCCTGCGGGACCAACATCACCCTGCCCGCCACCTTTTCCATCTGCTGCCCTCAGGGAGAAGGTACAGGTCTATACAGGCCAGAACATCCAGACTGGCCAACAGCCTGTATCCACAGGCTGTGAGGCTCCTGAACTCTCTGCCCCCCCTCTCACGGACAATAACCATATCCAACTTCTTAATAGCAATGAACTGGTCTGCATTGGTGCATCATATCTTTATTCTCTTCCCCCTCCTGCCCCCCCCCCCCCCTTTCTTAAATAGATAACTATCATATCTGATATCATATCTCACAGTACAATAATATTGAATGGGTTGCATTGTTGTATTTTGTCATGTTTCTCAGGTCTTTGTCTGAATTTCTACGAACATTATTGCTAAGGATTGTCTTATTGCATTGGAGTCACACTGGGTTAAATATGTACACTTGGGTTTTAAGGGGTATTTATTATTTTCTTCTTTTTTGGGGGTTGTATGGAAGCCCCAAACGCAATTTCATTGTTCTTGACAATGACAATAAATAAATAAATACTAAATACTAAAATACTAATTCTGGTATTTTAAAGAGTACTTAGCGTAAATATTAAGCAACCTAACTAATAGGGTTCCAACTCCCAGCAACAACAAAAATAAATAAATAAAAAATAGGGAACCACCCCTCACGCGCCACCTCATGATGCTTAATCGACGTAATCAACCTTAATTTGATGCAGTGTGAAAAAAAATGCACAGAAATCAATTATTTTTCAAGAAATATTAAATAGATTCAACATCTTTCTTCAACAAAATTGCAGACTGCACAGATGGTACCTTCCCAAAGGAAAAAGTACTATAGCTTACTAGGGTATATATATTAGACTTAATAGTCACTATATACAGTAATTGACTTCTATTCATTTTACATCAAATTAAAACTTTGGCTGTCAGATAATTATTTATTAAAAGCTAGACATTTTAAATGAGAATAAGAAAGAAAAGTATGTCTTTGTGCCCCCTTTTCCCAGTTAATGCCCTATCGGCCCCCCTGGCTAAACTTTGCTAGATCCGCCCCTGCACAGTTACCAGCGTCAGCTACGTAGAAAAAGATCCTGGTGTAGAAAGTAATATTAAATAAATTCTAACAACAGCTTATCAAGCTTAAACGTGCTGCTGTTGTTCAGCCGCTGGTTTCCTCTTTCTGGTGCAAAGTGGGCCAAAAACAAAGACGGACTCGCAACAGAAAAGCCGATCAGCTGATCATTAAGCAGTTTCACGATTGAAGTAGCAGCCGGAGAGCGAGAGGCAGTCGCTCGTTAAGCTTAACGCAGGAATGCTTTACAAACATTCAGAGATGGACTTACACACTTGCTTTACTTCTCTCGGGGATAACTTTGTCGGAGATGAAATGCCGGGTTGCTAGCGAAGCTCCACATGCTATCCAGACCACCGACAGGTCCTGCATGCCACAGCCGCTCTATCACGTGATGCATACTGCGCCGACGTGCTAACGTTCTGAGGTGAGTTACGGCGTGTTGCAAGTTTTGTGAGGTGCTTTCGTGATATTTAATGGATCGGATTACATTTTTTATTTTTCTCCGATATCCGATCCAGTCATTTAGGTCAGTATCGGACCGATACCGATACGTAATATCGGATCGGTCCATCTCTACTATTTACATCCCACACAAGCCCTGCATAGGCATACAGAGCTAGAGGGTTCTGCACAGTATCACAGCTGATCCTAGGATTGCACTCTTCGATTCAGATATTGTAAGTGGAATTTGCTGAAGTCACTGTCTTAGTATGGGGGGCATCAAGTAGCAAAAACAATCCTGATAGATGCACATGCTGTGATTTAAGATAAGCAACAGCCTTCTAGTATTAAACAGACACAAACAAATCATACAACTAACCAGAAGGAAGCTTTCTGTGTTTACTCTGCACAGATGCTATTTATAGGGCTGCTAACATGCTACTAGCTGCTAGCAGCCTTGACGGTACATGGGGGAAAGATGGCAGAGCTAATGCAATATAATGATTTATTTAACCACAGAGGTAACTAGGCAAACAAATCCAGAAATTCACTGAATTTAGATCTTTGGCGTGTTTATTGAGATGGTAATAAACACACCAAAAGGTCTAAATTCAGTTAGATAAGGCAAAGAACCAAACAGGTGGAAGTTCCACCTTCAGTTTTTTGGGTACTCACATCTCCACCAACCTCATCTGGACCCAGAACACCAGGTAAAGAAAGCCCTGCAGCGTTTGCACTTCCTCTGTGCCTTGAGGAAGAATAACCTGGACCAGAAGCTGCTGCTACCCAAAAGAGTCATTGGCTGCACCTCCCAGAAGCTGCTGTTTCAGGAAAACCAGGGTCATCACAGGTGACCCCGTGCATCCCACGCAACAGCTGTTTGACCTGCTGCCCTCTGGATGGCGCCTAAGGTCAATCAGGTCCCAAACCTCAACACTGGCAAACAGCTTCTTCCCTTGGACCACTCATAATGTCAGGAAAGACTATCCCCCCACACCCCACCCCTGGCCACCCACTCACTAATCTGAGCCATGATCTGAGTAACCCTCATCACTCAGGTCACTCACACACAGACTCAGACCGAGTCCATTACACTACTTTCAAGTACTTTGTAAACTATCCTCTAATGCCTTTCTGCTGTGTGGCTTCCTCTTGTTTTGTATATATATTCCTCTTTTTTACATATTCTTGCTGTCTTGTTATTTATATGTTTTCTTTCCATGCAGAGTTGGTGTAGAGCACTCAAAATTTTGTTGTACATCAGTGAAAATGTTAGACCTTTATCTTTAATAGTTTTAAGATAATCGCGTTCAAACATAGCCTGACATTTCAATGTTTGAAAAAGAGACCTGAAAGTGGGTTGTTATCTTTAAAAAATCATGAAAAGTATTTGATATATGAAACTAAAATTTTACAGTACTCATTATGTATGTTCACATTTTGATTCAACCATTCCTTCTCACTTATCCAACTCATATTCACTACCTTTCCAAAGTATATGCTAACACAAAGTATGAAGGAGCCAAGGATTGTACTATCTCCTAAGAGATAGCCTATCCCAACACTGAAACTGGAAAAACTAATATACGGATTGTTTTCAATGCTTCAAATGAAATTCTTTGCAGTCTCTTTTTGGCTGAAGCCTAGAACAGATGGATATCTCCAGATGTTTTGTTTCATTCCGTGAGATGCTCTGCTAGGCCTGGCCTTTGCTGCAGCCACTTTTAGCTGCAGCTTCTTTGTTAGTCTCTCTGGCTTTGTATGTAATAACCAAAAGCATCCATTTTATTTGTATTCTGCCAGGTTTCAGGCCTTTTGGTGTCACTGAGGTGACCAGTACTTTCCTTCTTTAAAAGAATGTATTGATTTGGCCACCCCTTTTCCTTTTTTCAGCCTGTTATTGGCCCTTCACTTCCATCCACATCTGTTTTGCTCTTATTGAGAATTCTAGTGAAAAATACCACGTGTTAGTTCAACACTTGGAATCAACTTCACTTCTTTGGAATTGGCTACATGGCTATGGGAAATATGCACTTTGTTTGATTAAAAATTGAATTAAAAAATAAAATAAAATAAGAAATCAGGGCTGATTAGGAAGTGTTATGCACGGGGCGATCATGGCTCAAGAGTTGGGAGTTCACCTTGTAATCGGAAGGTTTCCAGTCTCGGTCGTTGTGTCCTTGGGCAAGACACTTCACCCGCTGCCTACTGGTGGTGGTCAGAGGGCCCAGTGGCGCGAGTGTCCGGCAGCCTCGCCTCTGTCAGTGCGCCCCAGGGTGGCTGTGGCTACAATGTAGCCATCACCAGTGTGTGTGAATGGGTGGATGACTGGATGTGTAAAGTGCTTTGGGGTCCTTAAGGACTAATAAAGCGCTATACAAATACAGGCCATTTACCATGCAGGCCAGCAGAGATTAGAAACCAGGAGGGGCTGATGAAAAATGGGAACTTCTGGGTCAGTGAGATAATAACAACAGGAAGAAAAATCCAAGGACATGTGTTCAGTAGAAAGGCAAAGATAAAAGCAAGAATGTGGTTTGGCAAAAGTGAGCATGCCCTGAAAAGCAGATTATAACACATATACCTGTGAAGTCAATTAACTTTTGAGGTAATTTTGTCTTGTGACCCCAACAAAAAAAAAATTGTATCGGTGGATCTCCTTGTCACATTTCAGATGACAGATGGCCTCATGACATTCTCATCAATAATAGATGTTCCCTCTAAAATTACAGTTTTAGGACCAAAGAGGAAAAACTAGTCATGGTCTGACAAAAAGCCAATTACTTGATTATTATGTATTATGCCATAAGTGGGAATCAGTGGACTACTTAATGTAGGTCCACTATAACTAGTTACAACAGTAAATAATTACTTAGACACAATATGCATCAGTAATAACAATCTATTAAAATATGTAATGTATGTCATATATGTTACTATATCATCGAATGGGTGTTTTTCCATACAGAATATTTACAATATCTGGCTGCTCCTATTATTGATATTGTCAGTTTTGCAATATAAAATGTAAGAAAGGGCAAACAAGCTATTTCAATTTGACATTTTATTTGACATTTTATTTCATAAATACAGAAAAAAAATTAAGCACTTATAATCATAAATACATAAATACATACACACAGGGAAATAGGTAGCCTCCCTTTCTTCATGACAGGAGAATACATGGAGAATACATATACTGAAGTAAAAAAAATAAGGTGTTTGATACAAACACTTCAATCAAAATTCTGTCATTTTTAACAGGTTTTCAGGCGAGTGGTACTGCTAGTTGCATATGATGACATTCATCTCGTGAAAGGAACACGGTGATTTCAGTGATTTTTGTTGGTTAAAAAACAGCTCGTTCATGAAGCACATCTCTTGTGTCGCTTCAGTTCTTCAGCTCAGGGTCTGCTGCTTGGACAAGAAACAGTAAAGAAGAATTAATTTGTGTGTCAAAAGTGGATTTTAACATTGTTTGATAATTTCTTAGTTTCTATTTCCTATTAAAAGAAAGACTGCTGTGTTGGCATACTTTTAGGTAAAATCTTACCTGGACATGATCTTGTTGATCACTTTCTTGACCCAGGGGGCCTCAGGATTAAGGCAAACCTCTTCACCTGTCCTTTTCAGTGTGGCACTGCAACACAAATCAGTGAAAAAAAACTAAAGTTTAGATAGAGAACTCGTGTTGAAGCCAACAAATCACAGTGACAAAATCAAGCAAAATTATCACTACTGAGATGGAAAGAAGACTTTGGCTCTTACATGATCTCCGTCTCCTCGCAGTGGGAGTTGGGAAGAATCAACTCCACCTTCTCGATGTGGCGGCCAATAGGTTTGCTTTCTGTCTGAATGCAACGGCAGTGCAGTTCCACTCCCATGCCTGTAAGAAGAAAGCAGTTGCACATGGTCACAAAGTGCATGCTGAAAACATTTAATGCAATGAAAAAGGATAGCATGAATAAAATTGCTTGTTACTGCTAAATTAAGCCATTAAATGACAAAAAAAAACATACCTTCACAGGTGGCCAGCAGGGTCAAAAGCACCACGATGGAGCTGACAATGATTCTGTTGCTTATCATTTTGCCTTTTAGAAATTCTGTAAAAACTAACAACGAAAAATAACAATGTTCTTCTGAAAGCTGATGAAGCCTGAAGCGCTAATCTACAACAGCTGTTTGTTTTTTCTTCTAGTCTGTTTGTCTTTCTTTCAGCTCCCGGTCCCCTCTCTTCTCTCAGTTCAGCTGCTCTGCTGTTTGACTCTATCCCTGAAGAGGCTCAGCTTTTAAAGCCAACTGAAAATGACTCACTTCTTGCAGATTGCGCAAGAGTGGACTTTCAGACCCGGTGTGGGAATTCACACTGAGAGCTCTAATAGTCTGATTTATCAAGATTTGTCACATATATCACCTTTGTGGAAAAACACTGTGACTAAAACTCTGTGATAATCGACTGATGCCACAGGAATGCTTCAGATTTTTTTTTTTTTTCATTAACCAACTACGTCTGCATTCCTGTATTGCACCAGCTCTTGCACGAAGCTTAAAGATTGACCAAGTGGTGACTGATTCACAGATATAATATAATTTACACCTGAATGTAATTTTTGAATGACTGGTTGATGAATGTTAGCCTCCGTTTGTTGGCATGTCTCTCACATACTCAGTCATCATGAAAGTTACCTATTTGCATAGTTTTCATAGAAAACAAAGTGAAAATGGGGAAAAATGCAAAAGTGGCTAAATTCCTAAGTAAAATGTAGTATCACATTCGCTCATCAAGTCTTATAAGAGCTACAGTATTTTTTATTCTTAAAGAATTTCATTTCTTTTCCATATGAGATGGTAATTGCCTCCTCAGTAATTAACTGCCAACTTAATTTCACTCAGTCCTTAAGAAGAAAAGCTAACTACCTGCTGTATTTCAACAGTGGGTATACTGTGAATATGTTGATCATGTACACATGCCATATATGCATTATAGTAAAAAAAAAATGCATATATGTTAAAAAGAGACAGAAAATCCTTTCCCAGAACTGATGACACTGAACCTTTGGCGTTTATGCACCCTAGATTACATTGGTGTCATTTTGGAAGGCACGATCGTCAGTTTATTACTTATGCGATTGATATTTCCTGAAGCAACAGTGGGTGAGCTGCCAAAAGTTGTTATTGGACTTGAGTCTGATGCAATCTCATCTAGCTCAAACATGTCTGCTGACATGACGTCGATTCAATCATTCTCACAAAGCAGAAGGAAGTCTGAGCAAGAGAAAAAGACTTTAACTGTTGCTTCACTTAACAAATTAATGCTGACTAAAGATTTTTTTTCTTTCAGAGGGCAAAAGTCTGTCATTTAAAGGCACAGATATTTCCATATTAGTTGTAATGAATTTTTTTTCTGTTTTGTTTTGTTTTTTAAAATTGATTTTTGGAAAAATTGGATGCAATGACCAAAGGTCTATAAACCTATTAACCGATGGTCCCTTTGTGGTCACACCCACCTTCGCTATATAGAAAGGGAAAGCAGTTATGGTTAAACACAGAGCATGTGATGGACCTCAACGGAAAGTTTTTAAGTTAACCATTACGATGCTGAAATTAAAACTAACATATGTAGTGAGACATGTGAAGAAAAGATGATATCCGGCATGTGACCACCAGCAAATGTTAGAAATCAAATGACAGTTTACATCATCTGGCTCCATGAAATTCCCCTAAAGAAATATTTATACATATATGAGTGACCAAACACTGTCTATTGCTTGAGTTTGAGTTCTGTGCATTTGAAGTATTTCATATTTCCTGCACACAACAAAGAAAAAAAATATTTCTACTGTTATATGCAAGATTTCATTTTGCAAAGCAAAACCTATTTTAAGGAGCGTACTTTCGTATATTAGTGAGGACATCTCATTGGCATAATGCTTTCATTTTCTGCCATCACAAAGATGTTTAAACATGTACACACACACACACACACACACACAAAATACAGGAACTAGACTTTTAATTAAGAGGAAGTATAACAAAATTTTTCCTAACAGCATGTTTCACAAAACAAAACTTCCACAACCTCATGTTGGCCCATCTTGAACCTAAAGCTAGAAGTTGAAGCAAAGAAATTCCCCTAAATGGAATAAATGAAATCAGACCATTTTAGGTGGTTAATGAAAATGATGAACTATTTTTAACACCTATTTTGGAATTATTGTTAAAAGATGACTCACACTGTCAACTCACAATGGCCAGGTTTGAAATGACAAAACAAATATTGGATGAAACTGCAGTGCCATTTAGTGTAGGTATCTAAGAGGTGAGAATAAACTCTACTAACTTTTATGCAAGCATTCCAGTTTTTGCGTCCTTGTGAATCATCTCACTATCTACTTGAATTACAGTACTTGCTGCCATGCTGGTGCATGCTGGTAGCAGGCACATTCATTGAGATTTGACAACAACTGGGGTGGGATGAACTGTGCTTAAAAATGACATATATGGTCATGTTTCCTCAGAATGAATAGTAGGAACGTCTGTAAACCTTCAACTTTATGTAGCTCACTGATTTTCCCACCAATTGTGTGTTTTCATTTACAGATTACCACATTCTAAGTGAAGTATATAATAAAAAATAGATATTTTCAAACATTAAAACAACTCCAATCACCTCCACATTCACTAAATGTATATTGCCAAAACTATTCACTCATCTGCCTTCACACACATATGAACTTGAGAGGCATCCCATTTTTAATTCCACAAGGTTTAATTTATTTGTGTTTATGAAAATTTTTGACCATCGTTCCACAAGTGCGTTTGTGAGGTCAGACAAGGAAGTTGGAGGAGAAGGCCTGGCTCCCACTCTTTAATTCATCCAAAAGGTGTTCAGTCAGGTTGAGGTCAGGACTCTGTGCAGGCAAGTCAACTTCTTTTACCCTCCAGCGAAGACGGACGAAGCTGATGAAGGCTGGAGCGGTCCCACTGACCCTCCAGCAGACGACGAAGGCTGGAGCGGTCCCTCGGACCCTCCAGCGAAGGCAGATGAAGACTGGAGCGGTCCCTCGGACCCTCCAGCGAAGGCGAATGAAGGCTGGAGCGGTCCCTCGGACCCTCCAGCGAAGGCAGACGAAGGCTGGAGCGGTGCCTCGGACCCTCCAGCGAAGACGGATGAAGTCTGGAGCGGTCCCACGGACCCTCCAGCGAAGACAAACGAAGGCTGGAGCGGTCCCACGGACCCTCCAGCGAAGACGGATGAAGTCTGGAGCGGTCCCACGGACCCTCCAGCGAAGACAAACGAAGGCTGGAGCGGTCCCACGGACCCTCCAGCGAAGGCAGACGAAGGCTGGAGCGGTGCCTCGGACCCTCCAGCGAAGACAAACGAAGGCTGAAGCGGTGCCTCGGACCCTCCAGCGAAGGCAGACAAAGGCTGGAGCGGTGCCTCGGACCCTCCAGCGAAGACAAACGAAGGCTGAAGCGGTCCCTCCAGCGAAGACGGACGAAGCTGATGAAGGCTGGAGCGGTTCCACTGACCCTCCAGCAGACGACGAAGGCTGGAGCGGTCCCTCGGACCCTCCAGCGAAGGCAGATGAAGACTGGAGCGGTCCCTCGGACCCTCCAGCGAAGGCGAATGAAGGCTGGAGCGGTCCCACGGACCCTCCAGCAGACGACAAAGGCTGGGGCGGTCCTCGGACCCCCCCAGCGAAGGCAATCCCGGACGAGCCCCCATATGTTACACCCCGGCCTAGGCAACCGGCGTGCAACGTATGAAAATAAAAATAAGAAAAAGACACACGAGAAAAAAACTAAAGCTCTCCACCAAAATCCCAAAACGAAGGTGTCTCAAACGAAAATATTAACAAACCCATTCACAGCTATTTACAACAGACTATTTATTTACAACAAAACACCAAACTATTTACAACACGGGGGAGATCGCGACCATGACACACTGAAACACAGGGTTTAAATACCTAGAAGGAGCAATCAGGGAATGGACCACAGGAGGGAAACACAGCTGGGGCAAATTAGACCTGACGAGACAGGGAAACGTAAACTGAAAACACTAAGATAACACAGACTTTCAAAGTAAAACAGGAAACACATAACAGTCACGCCAAAAACAACACACTGACAACACCGAAACGTAACATACGCCAAACTCTCTCATCATGTACTATGCACCTAAGCATCCACTGACCCTGCTCTGTGACTTTAGTTGGTTTGGGGCATATCTCAGTGTGCTGTTAGAGTGTGCTGAGAGTGTCACCAAAAAATTAAGGAAATTTGTTAAGTGGAGGACAAAACATGCCAGGTCTAAAAAACTACACATATCTACTGCAGATAAACAGTAACTGAAAGCCATGCCCTAAAGAAATAGAGGAAGAAATCACAAAAAAAAAAAAAGACAAAGGGAATGCAAGATATATCTGTCCCTTCTATTCCCTGAGGTCTCATCAGAAATTGTTTCAGTGGGAGTGTGGCAGTTAAAAAGCCATTTTTAAGGGGGGGAACCGGGAAGAAAAGGCTAATATGCTGTGCCAAAATAAACAAGAATGGACTCAAACTCAGTGGCAACAGGTCTTGTGAAGTGAGTGTCAACAGCCACTGCTAAAACTTGCTGAAAGATTTGTCATGGTTTGGGAATCTTGTCAAAATTCATTTAATTATGAATGCAAAAAAGTAACATCAGATTATAAACCATCATTCACTAACATCTGGAACTCATCTGATTGCTGTGTCAGTGATCACCGTCACTGTCAAAACATTATTGATGCACAAAAGGCACTGAATAGAAAACACACAATGGAACATAATCTGTCATGGGTTGAAAAGCCAGACTTCAACATGATTTAAGCAGTGTGGGATTACCTTGACAGAGACTTTTAAAGAAGGCAGCTAACATCCAAAGAAGAGCTTTGAATGTCCTTCAAGAAGCCTGTAGTCATTTCATTAACGAAAAGAAATAGCAAGGAAGCTTGCCTAAGCAAGTTGAGGTCGTGTGAAGAATAAAGGTTTACCTTACCTAAACCAAATATTGACTTTTAAGTTCTTTAGAATTGTGCAGACTGTTTTTACTGTCAACACTGTATTTCCATTTATGCTGAAAATGTGTAATACAGTAAAAAGTTAAACTGTTATTTTATCAGTATAGTAGACATGTATATTAAATGCATAGATGCTGACATTGCACCTTTTCACTGTTAAAGCAATGTAGAAAGATGAAATATTTTGGAAAGAAGTCAAGACAACATGCAGGAAATCTATTTCCTGTTCATAGACTCAAAGATATATACACACAGTATATACAGTGTGTGTATATACACGCATCATGGACATGAATGTCATGGCAACAAGGATTTCTTTGAACTGTTCTTTTTCCAGCGTGGAGTGATTGTACAGTGTACATATTTAATTACTAAAAAATTTTTGATTGAACAAGTTTGAATTTATTTTCTGATTTTCTCCAGTCCACACAGAGTCAGAATTATTCAGGATCAAACATATACATACACTCACTTAAATATTTTAATAAGTGGCGCTGAAAGTGCAACAGTGTCTTTCAAATTGACAAGGACAATGCCTATTAACTTGTGATTAGTGATTATGATTAAATGCGACTTGTAGTTTCTGTTTGCCAGCATTAAAAATGGATTTGTTTGACAGGACCTATTTGGTTGACCAACACAACATTGGGAAAGTAAAAAGAACTGAATAAAACCGGAAAAGGATAAGTTGGGAAGGTCTCTTGGAGCCAACAACTGCAGATCTCTCCATCATCAGTTCAAACAGTAGTGCATAAGTACAAGTTATTCTGATATGTCATCACTTTTTCAAGGTCTGGAAGAATACAAGAGATGATTAGTTAGCATGTTCAGAAACACCCCAGGAACCACCAAGGCTTAAAGCTGGTACAACAAACTAGATGAAGTAATAAAGGAGAAAGACTACCTCCAAGATTCTTCACCTCAAATCAAAACCCAGATAGTTTAAAACTTGGACACAAAAGCACCTGGTAAGGTGCAACTTGGAAAAATTTAACCAATTATTAGTGGGGGTGTATGTATATATTTGAGCCTGTGTGGATTAGAGAACCCCCCCCCCCCCCCCCTCTCCCCCCCAAAGAAAAAAAATCTAAAATCCTATACACCCAATTCTGGAATTTTAAAGTAATTAAAGATATATGGCGTCCAAAGCATTCCACCCTGAAAAAATAACAGTTCAAAGAAATCATTAAAAGCCCCAAATTACCATGAGGTTCATGGTAAGACTTAAAAACCTGAACTGGGAAAACAAGGACTGAATCATTTCCTTGCTGTTGGCCAATTGTTCATTGTTTGCGTTCTGCAAGCTGATGGGATGAAGTTTTACAATATAACTTGCCTCCATTGAGACTCAAATGTAAACATCCCCTGGATAGTCTGAAAAACGTCAGGATGTTTAACAAATAAAGAATTGTACAACCTCTCACCCATAAACAATGAATACTTTAATCTTGGATATCTGTTGGGGGATGGTCCCGAAGTACAATTTCACATGTGAAATCGCATCCCTCTGACTTTAATGTCATGCCAGGGCAAGCCTGCTGGCTTGTCATAAGCACCTTCTGTTTGAAAAGTTGGTATCTGCAAAGCCTTCACACATATATCTGGCTGAATATTAACAGGTTTGTGCTAGTTTTATTTATGTTTATAGAGGGAAACTGTTATGATCTATGTTTATTTATGCATATATGCAACACAAATTATACAAAGACAAGAAAGACAAATACAAAGTCTTTGGTTTGGCACAGATATCCATATTCCAGATAACTTGTTAGTACCATTTACTGGCTATAAAAAGGCTTTAAGAGGTTTAAGAAAAAAAAACCTTTTTCCATGGAAATCAGTTCTCTTGCGATGTACTTATCTTGGGACAGAGTCCAGGTATTTCCTTGCCAAAAGCCTGCTGCTGCAGCATGTATTTCTTATGTGATTCTTATTCTGTGCTCTCATTTTTTTTTTCAGTTGTGGTTATTGAGGGGGGAGAAAAAAGAGTTCATTGGAAAGAGGGAGCAAAGAGAGAAAGGGGGTCTGCAGAGCA
Organism: Maylandia zebra; assembly: GCF_041146795.1. Lineage (NCBI taxonomy): Eukaryota > Metazoa > Chordata > Actinopteri > Cichliformes > Cichlidae > Maylandia > Maylandia zebra. The sequence continues at coordinate 26,015,269 of NC_135172.1, read as the reverse complement.
GACTTCATCACAATCTTTCAAAGAAGAGGGCTGAGCTGATAGTCTACTCACTAATCATATTCTTCAGATATATATCGTATCTCTTAGATAGTTTAGTTTACAGTCAGTTGCAGAAGAAATGTCTACCATCGTTGTAGCACTCCTGGTTTTCCTGACTATCCATGGAGGTAAGTATAGCTGAACAACTGATGAAAATACAAAACATTTATTGCTCAGAAATGTGCATTTGACACCTAATGGCAGCAACAGAATTTTCATTTTTGTCACGTGCATGTGAATTTTAACCTGCAATAGATGCTTGCCTTACCTTGTTTGTCTCCAGACACTAAAATCATTCTCTAACTTATCTAAAAGCCTCAGGTATCAGTCCTAGATGCCAATGCCTCTTTAAGGAGAAAAGGCCAATTGGACGTTTCATAAGCACCGTGGATATTTACCCTGCAAACTCCTACTGCAAAAGCACTGAGATTATGTAAGTATTTCTATTGATTTGCCCTCATAAAACACTTGAACCATATGCATACATCTGCCGTCTCGTATCTGTCTTCGATCCTGCAGTGCTACTCTCAAGAAGGAGGGGCAAAAGATTTGTCTGGACCCCAATGCTCCATGGGTCAAACAAGTGCTTAAAAGTAAAAAGATTACGTGAGTGTAACTTTACTGTACTTTGGTAACTGTTGAATTGAATTGAATTGAATTGAATTGAATGAATGCTTTATTGGCCATATGCAGGTTGCCCCGCAGAGGAATAGTACCCCCCCCCCCCCCCCCCCCCCGACTTACACACACAACAAAGATATCACATGGGAATACAGTCGGAGATCGGCAGCGTTGCAGAGAAAACACTGAAAAATTACACAACAATGGGAAAAAGTACAAGAGGAAGAAAAGAGACCTCTTCTCACGCTGGGCACCTATGGGAGGACAGCATGAGAACAGGAAATAAAAAAAACTCCTCTGCACAGAGAGCACATTAATATCCACATCACAACATTAGAGCACGTGACTGGCCACAGGGGTGGATAGGGGGGTGGGGGGTAATCCGAAGGAACACAGCAGTCGTCCTACACAGCGCTACCATTTCAGCGCGGCACGCATACCCGCCGTCTTCCCCCGCAGGAAACAAGCATCGAAGGCGTTTGGAAAGGGAGGGGGAGTTAGTAGATACCAGTGCATATAAAACCTTATTTAAACAAGAAGCATATTACTTTTTTCAGAATCCGGATAAGCAGGGAGAGCAAGATGTCTGCAATGACTGAGAAACATATTTTAACACAACCCCACCTTCATTTTTTACATTAGGGTGAACTGGAAACCTTGTGTGGCTATTGTGTTTGCATGCTTAGTCATGGATCAGGAAAAGGTTCAATTTCTTACAAAAGGAATTAAAAGCACCCACTTCCCCTTAACATATACAATTACAGGAAGATATTCACGATACCAGGAAAACAGTTAATCGTTAATGATTAACTTGTCACTAGGAGTGTCACTTCCATTTTTTGCTTTTGTTAACAGGAAGTGGCTCCTACATTTTTGTTGGTTCTAATGAAAGAATAAAAAAATATACAATTGGTCATTTTATTGCATTCAAATTAATCAAAAAAATTTTGATTTTTTTTTTACATTTTTTTCTGTGAGCCAAGTGAAATAGTATTCCCCTTAAAACATGAACATTTTCTTTTCTGTAGGCAGACACCTTGAAGAATATACCTTCCCTGATTTGGCTAAGATGGACAGAGGATAGACACATGGAAAATAGAAGCACAGACTGCAGTTATAGAACATAAACTGGGTTTTGTTTGAAGGTGTAGAAGCAGGATTGTTTATACCCGTTTTCACTTTACAGCACTTAACTGTGTTCTCTTATTATTGATGTGAACTATCTGTGTTTGTATTTCCTTAAAAATATATCCTTATATACATTACATGTTCATTTATTAATACATTGTGGGGATAAACCTTATTAACTAACGGTAAGGAGGGACTAGATAGTGGGCAATGAGGACAGAGCACAACAGCAAGTCATGAAATGGGTTTAAAACTTTATTAGAAGAGTTGGCATTTAATGGTTTGTATATCACATATGACTGTGTGACTGTTCCATGTGCTGTGCTACATACCATACATTTTGTCAAGGACATTTTTGCTGCCTTTGAAATGTCAGGAAAAAATTGTGGAAAAATAAATCTATTCATCCATTTTCTTAACTGGTTATCCAATGCAGAGTCATGGTGGGGCTGGAATCCTGCCCAAAATGTCATAGGGTGAGAGGTTAACAGGTACAGTCTATTCAGGTATATTGTCCATTGCAGGGTAAAGCAAAAAGGAGAATTTCTTGGATTGTGTCATGTAGACTATGGCACACAGTGAGATTATATTTTCAATGGAAGGAGATTGCCACCTCTTGGACAAAGATGCATACCATTAGGATTGTCTCATTTACTGAATACCTCTATAGCAGCTGAAAGCAATTATGTTCTTTCAAAATTAAACAGTTTTTACTGTGCCCTTTTCAAGAAAAATCCTTAGCTGGTGTATAACCATAGTCATTTATGCTTCTTCTGAGCTGACTGCAGAACAACTAGTATTTTAGTTTTAAACACAGTAACAAAGTTAACAATTAAAAAAATGTACTATGTGCTTGTTTTGTATCATCACTGCTGCTTTGAATAAAGGCTTATGAATAAAGGAAATACAGTCACCTCTTTTTAGGACTGTGATTTCAAAAGCAACAGCAGATATTTGATCTTAGCCTATGAAAGTTATGCTGACATACCGAATGTCACAATATTAACCATTTCCCAGTTACACAGCTGCTTTTTATTCCCCCTTTGACTTTCCCTAACTCTCTACTCCCTTCAGATCTGTTCTCTGTGGTTCTGTAACTCCTGTTTTCCTACTTTTCCCACTGACTTACATGCAAATGTTAACACACTGGGATATCATGTTGATTTACTGCCAAACTGTAAATAATGTTGCAGTCTTGTTCTCAGTCTCCCAGTGCTTCCCATGTGAAAAAGAAATAGTAAAAACTTATATGTGATTACTCATGAAAGTGGCCACTTTCTAATTACTTTCATACATTGTTTTAGTAAGTATCCAAAACATACAAGTTTCATTATATAATTTTTCAAGGGATCTTATATCTGTTTTCACTCTTATATGCTTTTCATACAAGTTTCACACAAGACAGATACAAACTTTATAACATTTATATATATCGTTTCCATATGGGTTTTCTCAGCCATTATGTTGAATTATGCTTAGAAAGTAAAAAACAGAAAAAAGAAAAGAAAAAAAGAAATGTAGATCACATGCACGATATAAATCATCATATACAGTGGGGCAAAAAAGTATTTAGTCAGCCACCGATTGTGCAAGTTCCCCCACTTAAAATGATGACAGAGGTCAGTAATTTGCACCAGAGGTACACTTCAACTGTGAGAGACAGAATGTGAAAAAAAAATCCATGAATTCACATGGTAGGATTTGTAAAGAATTTATTCGTAAATTAGGGTGGAAAATAAGTAATCCAAATTTACCAGACAAAGAACAAAAAACAAAAACAAAATAATCATCACCATACAGGTCTTTAAGTGACTTATTGCCAAGGTCTAATAGTCTAACCTCTGACACTTTCAGCTCTTATATATTTATTGGAAGTTTTAGCAATAACATTTTTAGTGTTCATTAGAAGTTAGGAGTTCATGAAGAGTGTTCATTTACTTGGAATTAGCGGGGGAGGTTATATCAGTACAGAACTGAAACTGCTGGGTGACTCAAAGTCATCTAGTGCATCTAGGCAACATTTTTCTTTCTCTCTCTCTCTCTCTCTCTCTCTCTCTCTCTCTCTCTCTCTCTCTCTCTAAATAGCAATAATTAATATCAGCAGCATCATTCTGGCTTTTGATCCGCACTATGGACAACAGCCATAGTTAGAGACCAGGCAACAGACAAAATAATTGAAGCATAAGCCATAAACTCACACCACTCTTCAATTAGGCTATCACAAGCCCCAAACAGATTCAGCATTGACAAGGTAACCTAAAGACAAGTGTAATGTCCACAAGCCTGGAACAAAGAAGAGAGAGAAGCCCTTTTAAACCTCAGGTCTTCACAGAGAAGAAGCACATTCATTTATCTCCAAAAGTTGATTCTGTTCATCACAACGTAGCTTTTTAAGTGGGAGAAACGTTTTGTCACTCATCCAAGTGACTTCTTCAGTCTCAGCTGACTGCAGGTTTCCCCAATCTTATAAACAGTACATTTGCATAATGACTGAAACCAGCCCACTGAAGGAACAATGGGTTCATTTATAAAATTCTTTATTCAATAATAATTTCTGACCATCTTCTGTATTTCACACAAAAATATTGCAATATAAGTACATATTTTGTACTGAGACAGAGTCCAGCCCCTCTCCAGGAGACTGGTTCCAGAGCCCAAGCCATGCGTAGAGGTGAGCCCGACTATATCTAGCCGGTACCTCTCAACCTCACGCACTAACTCAGGCTCCTTCCCCACCAGAGAGGTGACATTCCATGTCCCTATTGCCAGTCTTGGCAGCCGGGGGTCAGTCCGCCAGGGCCTCCGCTCCTGGCCGCCACCCGGCACACAATGCACCCGACCCCTATGGCGCCTCCTGCGGGTGGTGGGCCTGTGGGAGGATGGGCCCATGTCTCCTCTTCGGGCTGTGCCCGGCCGGGCCCCATGGACTAAGGCCCGGCCACCAGACGCTCGCCCTCGGGCACCCTCCCCGGGCCTGGCTCCAGGGCGGGGCCCCGGTAACCCTATCCCGGGCAAGGTAAACTGTTCCCTCGATATCCTTTTCATAAGGGTCTTCTGAATCGCTCTTTGTCTGGTCCCTCACCCAGGACCAATTTGCCATGGGAGACCCTACCAGGGGGCAAAAGCCCCCAGACAACATAGCCCCTGGGATCCCTGGGACACACAAACCCCTCCACCACGATAAGGTAGCGATTCAAGGAGGAGAAAGGGAGCCACCAGGCTGAAGAAGGAGTCCTATCGGGCTTGGTTAGCCTGTGGGACTCCGGAGGCAGCCGACAGGTATCGACAGGCCAAGCGGAATGCGGCTCGGGCAGTGGCTGAAGCAAAAACTCGGGTGTGGGAGGAGTTCGGAGAGGCCATGGAAAAAGACTTTCGGACTGCCTCGAAGAGATTCTGGCAAACCGTCAGGCGTCTCAGAAGGGGAAAGCGGTGCTCTACCTGCACTGTGTATAGTGCTGGCGGAGCGCTGCTGACGTCGACTGAGAAAATTGTCAGGCAGTGGATGGAATACTTCAAGGACCTCCTTAATCCCACTGACACGTCTTCCGAGGAGGAAGCAGAGTCTGGGGATGAGGGGAATGACCCGCCAATTTCCGGGGGTGAGGTCACTGAGGCAGTTAAACAACTCCTTGGTGGCAGAGCCCCTGGTGTTGATGAAGTCCGCCCCGAGTTCCTGAAGGCTCTGGACGTTGTAGGGCTGTCCTGGTTGACACGCCTCTGCAATGTTGCGTGGAGATCAGGGGCAGTACCTGTGGACTGGCAGACCGGGGTGGTGGTCCCCATCTTTAAGAAGGGGGACCGGAGGGTGTGTTCCAACTACAGGGGGATCACACTCCACAGCCTCCCTGGGAAAGTCTATGCCAGGGTGCTGAAAAGGAGAGTTCGTCCGCTAGTCGAACCTCGGATACAGGAGGAACAATGCGGTTTTCGTCCTGGTCGCGGAACACTGGACCAGCTCTTTATCCTCTCAAGGATACCTGAGGGTGCATGGGAGTTTGCCCAACCAGTCTACATGTGTTTTGTGGACTTGGAGAAGGCATTCGACCGTGTCCCTCGGGGTGTCCTGTGGGAGGTGTTGCGGGAGTATGGGGTGTCTGGCCCATTGCTACGGGCCATTCGATCCCTATACAACCGTTGCAAGAGCTTGGTTCGCATTGCCGGCAATAAGTCGGACTCGTTCCCGGTGGGTGATGGGCTCCGCCAGGGCTGCCCTTTGTCTCCGGTTCTGTTCATAATTTTTATGGACAGGATTTCTAGGCGCAGCCAAGTGGCGGAGGGCTTTCGCTTTGGTGGCCTCAGAATCTCATCTCTGATTTTTGCGGATGATGTGGTTCTGTTGGCTTCATCGGGTGAGGGCCTCCAGCTCGCACTGGAACGGTTCGCAGCCGAGTGTGAAGCAGCGGGAATGAGGATCAGCACCTCCAAATCTGAGGCCATGGTTCTCAGCCGGAAAAGGGTGGAGTGCCCACTCCGGGTTGGGGATGAGTTCCTGCCCCAAGTGGAGGAGTTCAAGTATCTCGGGGTCTTGTTCGCGAGTGATGGGAGAAGGGAGCCGGAGATCGACAGACAGATTGGGGCTGCAGCTGCAGTGATGCGGACGCTGCACCGGTCCGTCGTGGTGAAGAGGGAGCTGAGTGTAAAAGCGAAGCTCTCAATTTACCGGTCGATCTACGTCCCTACCCTCACCTATGGCCATGAGCTGTGGGTAGTGACCGAAAGAACGAGATCGCGGATACAAGCGGCAGAAATGAGCTTCCTCCAAAGGGTGGCTGGCCTCTCCCTTAGAGATAGGGTGAGAAGTTCGGCCATCCGGGAGGGGCTCAGAGTAGAACAGCTGCTGCTCCACATCGAAAGGAGCCAGCTGAGGTGGTTCGGGCATCTGACAAGGATGCCCCCTGGGCGCCTCCTGGGTGAGGTGTTCCAGGCATGTCCCACCGGGAGGAGGCCCCGGGGCAGACCCAGGACACGCTGGAGAGATTATATCTCTCGGCTGGCCTGGGAACGCCTTGGTATTCCCCCGGATAAGCTGGAGGAGGTGGCTGGGGAGAGGGAGGTCTGGGCCTCTTTGCTTAGGCTGCTGCCCCCGCGACCCGGCCTCGGATAAAGCGGATGAAGATGGATGGATGGATGGATGGATGGAGTACATATTTTCTGTATATAAGTGGTAAAGTTTCAGTGCTTTAAACTTTTTTGCCCTAGTAGACCCATTGTCAACAAGTTCTGTTATGTAATGGACTGCTTTGATTCCTTCCAACATAAGTGAGGCTACTCATGTATACTCTTGACCTTATTCTATCATATACAGTGGCTTGCAAAAGTATTCAGCTCACTTGAACTTTCCTAAATTTTGTCACATTACAGCCACAAACATGAATCAATCTTATTGGAATTCCACGTGAAAGACCGATACAAAGTGGTGTACACGTGAGAAGTGGAACAAAAATCATACATGATTCCAAACATTTTTTACAAATAAATAACTGCAAAGTGGGGTGTGCGTAATTATTCAGCCCCCTTTGGTCTGAGTGCAGTCAGTTGCCCATAGACATTGCCTGATGAGTGCTAATGACTAAATAGAGTGCACCTATGTGTAATCTAATGTCAGTACAAATACAGCTGCTCTGTGACGGCCTCAGAGGTTGTCTAAGCGAATATTGGGAGCAACAACACCATGAACTCCAAAGAACACACCAGACAGGTCAGGGATAAAGTTATTGAGAAATGTAAAGCAGGCTTAGGCTACAAAAAGATTTCCCAAGCCTTGAACATCTCACGGTGCACTGTTCAAGCAGTCATTCTGAAATGGAAGGAGTATGGCACAACTGTAAACCTACCAAGACATAGCCGTCCGCCTAAACTCACAGGCCGAACAAGGAGAGCGCTGATCAGAAATGCAGCCAAGAGGCCCATGGTGACTCTGGACGAGCTGCAGAGATCTACAGCTCAGGTGGGGGAATCTGTCCATAGGACAACTATTAGTCATGCGCTGCACAAAGTTGGCCTTTATGGAAGAGTGGCAAGAAGAAAGCCATTGTTAACAGAAAACCATAAGAAGTCCCATTTACAGTTTGCCACAAGCCATGTGGGGGACACAGCAAACGTGTGGAAGAAGGTGCTCTGGTCAGATGAGACCAAAATGGAACTTTTTGGCCAAAATGCAAAACACTATATGTGGCGGAAAACTAACACTGCACATCACTCTGAACACACTCTGTCAAATATGGTGGTGGCAGCATCATGCCCTGGGGGTGCTTCTCTTCAGCAGGGACAGGGAAGCTGGTGAGAGTTGATGGGAAGATGGATGGAGCCAAATACAGGGCAATCTTGGAAGAAAACCTGTTGGAGTCTGCAAAAGACTTGAGACTGGGGCGGAGGTTCACCTTCCAGCAGGACAACGACCCTAAACATAAAGCCAGGGCAACAATGGAATGGTTTAAAACAAAACACATCCATGTGTTAGAATGGCCCAGTCAAAGTCCAGATCTAAATCCAATCGAGAATCTGTGGCAAGATCTGACAACTGCTGTTCACAAACGCTGTCCATCTAATCTGACTGAGCTGGAGCTGTTTTGCAAAGAAGAATGGGAAAGGATTTCAGTCTGTAGATGTGCAAAGCTGGTAGAGACATACCCTAAAAGACTGGCAGCTGTAATTGCAGCAAAAGGTGGTTCTACAAAGTATTGACTCAGGGGGCTGAATATTTACGCACACATTTATTAAAAAAATGTTTGGAATCATGTATGATTTTCGTTCCACTTCTCTCGTGTACACCACTTTGTATTGGTCTTTCACGTGGAATTCCAATAAAATTGATTCATGTTTGTGGCTGTAATGTGACAACATGTGGAAAAGTTCAAGGGGCCCGAATACTTTTGCAAGCCACTGTAGGTTCCCAGTTAATATTTATATTGAGGTTGCTGCCTTCTCCTGTTGTGAGCTTATTTTGCTCGCTATTTGCTCTGTGTAATATCCAAACACATAATTACCTCTCACTGCATTTGGAAAGATTTTGGCAAAATCCCATTGCAACCTCCATTAAATGTGCTGATGCATCAGTGCACATTCTCACAGATCTAAGATATCGTCAAGCATTATCAATTCAGTCAAACCTCTTATATTTACAGTCACTGAAGCATCTATTGGTTTTGTTTCATAGATAAAATTGAAAAGATAAGATTAACGGTCACAGCCTCTCTTCCTTGGGTGTTGCACTGACTCACCTTCAACTGGTTCTGTAAGGTATTTTCGTCTGAGCTGAGGGACATTGTGCAAGAAAATCCCCTTTTGCCCCTGTGATGCTGGGTCTTCTCATATCATACGGGATAGTGTAGATGCTAGTTTCAATCGAGTATCTGAAGAAGGTCAGCCTTTAAACAAAATAAATAAAAACCCACACCATCCTATCTCTAAATTACCACACATGTGAAAAATAATGGAAAAAGTTGTCATGTCACTACTGCTGCTTTCATGAACTCAAATGAGATACTATTACTGTCACATCCGCAGTGGCAGATGAGGGGAGGTTGGAAGTAGCACCCAAGATGCAAGCACTGACTTTGATGAGAGTGAGCTTTATTGTGACGGTGATAGAACAAACAGCAAAGGAGGTGGCAAGTGCTGAACCTAAGATTAACTAAACTGGAAAAACTAACACAAGCAGACCTGAAATGGAGACGCAGGGAGAATCAGGAAACCAACATAGGATGATGCAGGGAAATAACACAGATGAACCGGCAACAGGCAGGAGAACACACAGGGCTTAAATACACACAGCAGTAATCAAGGGACGAGAGACAAGAGGGGAACACACCTGGGAGAAATCAGAGCTGACGAGACAGGGGAAACGTAAACTGGACACACTCACATGAGACAGAGACCTTCAGAATAAAAAAGGAAACTCACAGACACAGAGAACCAGACAAGACACTGAACTTACCAGATAGATTTACAAGCAGACAGTGTGACACCATGGACAGACAGAGGGAACACAGAGAAGTGGGAGCAGGCAGGCATAGATCAAAACCCTAACAAATGGCAAACCTTAACAAAAGATATAACAGAATAAACAAGAACATAGAATAATATAAAGAAAAACAAAACACTGAGTCATCAGACTCAGGACCATGATAATTACTATTTTAGTCAGACTTCAGAGGCATTGATGCCCCTAAAACAGCTTTGTTGAATGTGACCAATGATCTGTCATTTAAAATAGTTTCAGGAAGTTGTGAAGACTTGATTCTGTTGGACCTCAGTACTGCTTTTGATACTGTAGATGACAAGTCTTTTTTGTAATTCCCTGTGGTTTGTCTTGAAATAACATTGGATGACTAATAACGTCTTCCAGTTAAACAGTGACAAACAATTTTTGCACCCTCCAGATCTCTTTCTCTGGAAATTGACCCTGTGCTCGAGAAAATGCTAACTTCCTGGTTTGAGACCGGGTGTGGGGTTGTACATTTCCAGTAGCTTTACTTTGCGGTCAATCGCTACTGCGAAGATATACTCCAAAATCATGTCCAAAACTCGAAAACGGAAAGATCGCGTTAAGTTACAAAGAGGAGAAGGTGGGAACACTCACCACTGTTGCGTCATAAAAAATCTAATGATCAATTTTGACGTTTAAAGAGTTTAGATCGATCAGTTGTTTACATCACTCAACACAAGCAGTACTGCATTACTGCATGCAGAAGACACATCGTCCACATTCAGAAGCACATCTCTGTATAGTGACTGGTCTTATGATTTAAACAGGAAAATGTTCAGCATTCAAACTACAGGACAAGAATAGTCAAACCAGATGTTTCCCCCATTATGTCGAGATCAGCTAGTCAAGTACACACCTACACAGCATGTTAACAAACCGTGAAAAAAGCCACACAAAAATGAGTGATTGCTGGTAACGGTTTCTATACATTAGTATGTACGAAGGGTATGTTGTGACTTACCTTAAAAATTACAGTGGTCCCTCGCTAATAACGCGGTTCACCTTTCACCTCGCTGTTTCGCAGATTTTTTAGTGCAAGTTTGCATGCTTATTTTTTCTTACGTCACATTGTGTCCTGCGTCCTGATCGCTGCAGACGATCTCATCCGTGCCGTCTCTCCTGTACAGTACAGAATCGCTGCATCGATCGCTAGCAGTGTGACTCTGAAGTGCAGTACTGTATGTCCACGATGCCCACGAAACGTTTTGCACCGTCAAAAAATAAAATTGGCTACTTGATTTCACCTATCGCTGGTTATTTTTAAAACATAACACCCGCGATAAACGAGGGACAGCTGAGAAATATAACATTTGAATCCATTTTCTCTTTTGCCCTGAGGCGCGGGGAAAAAATATCGACAAGTCGATGAACATCATTTACAGATATATTGTGTAAATGCCCAAGACATCTATAGAAATGTAAATCGCCGCTTAATTCATTCATTTGCTTAACTTGTTTTGGACCGTAAACAGGGCGCGAATAGGACACCGGAAACAAAGCTCCCCACAGGAGTTTCCGCACCGGAAGTAGCATATGCTAACGTGCACATAGTCAATTTAGGTAAATTCACCTCATATTTAAAGTCTTCAGTTGATCCAAAAAAAACTCCTATATTGACTTCATTTCATTGGCTCCCTGTTAAATCCAGAATTGAATTCAAAATCCTCACATACAATTTCTGGAATAATCAGGCTCCATCTTATCTTACTGACCTTATAGTACCATATCACCCCATTAGAGCAGCTCGCCTCTGAACTGCAGGCTTACTTGTTGTTCCCACAGTATTTAAAAGTAGAATGGTTGGCAGAGCCTTCGGTTTTCCAGCCCATTTTTTATGGAACCAGCTTCCATGGGACACGTGGATCTACATCAAAATGATATTTGCGATGAAGGGGGAAAATGCGCTGGATCTTGTTTACACAAACATTCCCCGTGCTGCAGAGTTTGCGTGCTTCATTAACAAGCTGTATTGCCTGATCTTCAGTGTCAACACTTGCTAGTCAGAGTTCAATGAAGAAGTTGGTCTTGATGAACATGATGGTTTCTTCATCAAAACTTCCTTCTCCTTCAACTGCAAGATGCTTGAGGCCATAGTTGGCAAAACCTGGAGAAGATGCTGCTCCAAATAAGTGTACCTTCATCCCGTAGACAGTGAATGGAGTTTCAAGGTCACTGGTCTACCACCACCAGAACCATAGGTAATCGTGGTCACAAGCATGCACATGGAATTGGTAGAACGATATCACACATGAAAGTTCCCTGGGCCTCTTTGGAAGCGACACAAGACTCCGAGCAAGGTGTTTGTTAGCTCTGGACCAGTCAGGAGATGGTCATTTAGTGAAGTGCCTTGGAACTTGGCAGAGGCATCAAAGACGATACGAATCTTTCCAGGTTTTTGTGGATGATACACACCATGGTGTGGGATGTACTAAGCTGGGCCCTATTTCAGGAAGCCGGTTTAGTGCAAACTCTGAGTAAGTATACCCTGAGTTAATGAAAACTCTGGGTTTTCGGTTTCACAAAGCGAGTTTAGATTAATTCTGAGTGAGTTACTATGACGACACACTCCGTGAAGCTAACCTGCCCCCTAGCAGGTTTACTTCAACTAACCCTGACTTTCTCCGCCTCTTTGTCAGAAACCTGACTGTAGGAAGTGTCAGACATGGCGTGCTCCTTCCTTGAAGAGCCAGTAGATGTTGAAGCCCAAATTCTCCGCAGAGCTCTCCGCCGGGAGAGAGTGATTAGAGCGCGTTCGGACATTTTATCATTTCCTGATGATCTCCTGTGTGAACGTTACCGTTTTTCAGCACAATCTATAATTTATTTGAATAAAATCCTCAGGCCTAATATTGCTCATGTGACACATCACGGACATTCTCTCAGTTCTGTACATATTATTTGTATTGTACTTCGGTTTTTTGCAAACGGGAGCTTTCTGTATAATATTGGTGACGCTGAGCACGTTTCCAAGGCTACCGTCTGTCGGGCAGTCAGGAATGTTACAGTTGCACTGAAACGTCTCCTGTACTCGTTTGTGGTGTTCCCCGGTCATAGACCCACAAGATTTATCAAAGAGGGATTCCACAAAATTGCAGGTATCAGGATGAACGAAACTTAATTCATGATGTGGTGATACTTGAACTACTACTTAAATTTTACATTTATTCTCACGGTTCCCAGGCGTGATTGGCTGTAGAGATGGCACTCACATTCCAATCATTGCTCCTTCAGTAAATGAAGGAGACTATGTGAACAGGAAGTCTTTCCACAGCATTAATGCACAGGTACATAGTTCCCTGTAGCATTTCAAACTAACAAATTATTTCATTATAGTAATGGATGCTAATTTGTGTTCTCTGCACTGTGAAGATCATATGTGATGCTGCCAACATTATCACAAATGTGGAAGCCAACTGCTCAGCCTCTGTGAGTGGTGGTGGTGGAGGACCCCCACCTGTTTTTCGGGCCTCCGCTTTTTTTTCTGTTGGCTATAACGGGTCACATTTGAGCATACAGAGTAAGCAAATATGTACTTGTAATGTGCTCAGATAATTTCAATAAGTGCTTACAGAAAGAAAATTAATGTAGCCTCTAACTGCAATTGATTTACATCGGACAAACAGACCAAGCACTATGGCTCATAATACAATTACACCTTACCTGTTTGGACTATATTTTTATATTTCATTTTTACTTGCTGCCAGGAACGTTTGGGGCCTGTTGGGTTGCACCTGCGCTCACATCACGTCACAAAATAAAATGTATAAAATACAAAATAAAATAAAATATAATAAAATAACGTGTTAAATGGGTGGAAATCCCTAGATCAATGTTTAAATTAACACTCACGCATTGACTCTGTCGGCTATGTTTTGCCATGCATCCTCCCTTTCTTTTGCAGCTGAGGCTGTGTTACTTTTTTTCTGCGGAATTTGCATGTTATCGGCATATGCTGCCATCAGAATTTCGGCCTCAAGCGCTGTAAAATACATTGACCGCGCCTTCTTTCCCTCCGTCTCCATGGTGACTCGCTTAATCTGTGCTCCACTAATCAGGGCTTTATGTATCCTCGTGCGCGCGCTTAACTTGGGGTTAAAGCAACTCCACGTTGACTGAACTAATTGTTATCAGCCTTTCTGAAACCGAATATTCTGAGTTGGACAGTTCGGGGTTACTTAACCCCGAGTATCGTTTTTCACTCTGAGTTTTCTAAACCGGCTTCCTGAAATAGGGCTCTGGTGTCTTGACAATGTGTTGCTCTGGGACCTTTTCAGCATCTCCATGGGCTAGGATCTCATCCATGAATTTCTTATAGTCCATGTAGTACTACTTGTTCTTCTTGAGCCTTTTTTCTAAACATTTGAGACGATGAATAGCACATGCCTTGTTGTTCAGCAGGTTAGGCCTTTCACTCTTGAATGGGAGTGGCATCTCAAAATGACCATCCTCCTTGTGCCTGATGGCAGTCTTATCTTTGTTAAAAATTTGAGATCTTCTTGAGAGACCTTTGTATCTTCTGCTGTTTCTCAACAAAGTCAGACTCCAACATCTTTAGGACCTCTGTGGAAGAGATCATTTCCTTTATTTGAGTTATGTAGACATAGTGAACCTTGTTGGTGAGGTTTGAAGAGGGCTGAATGTCAGGCACCACTTCCTTCACAATGACTTGGTGACTTACTTCGAAGGCATGTCCATAATCGAGACATGGATTTCCATAACCCACAATACTCCATCCCAGATCAGTTCTTTGTGCGAACGGCTGATTTTCCTTTCCAGACACAACCTCACAAGAAACAAGTGCTTGGGGGCAGTTTTACCCAATCAGCAGACCAACATCACAGCTTTGAAGTGGAGCGATCTCACTTGCAATGCATTTGAGATGAGGCCATGTCTGAATGTGATCTCGGTTTGCAGGTATACAATCTCTGGCATATGTTACTGGTAGGGAAATGGTCTTGAGTAGCACCCTCTGACTTGTAGACCTGAGAGCTTGCAACAGGACACAACTGTGTTTCTTGAAGACATGGTAGTGAACTTTAGCTGAGTCGATTCACCTTTGATATGCAGAGCTTGTGCAGTTTCTTCAAGAATAAAGGTTGTATCGCTCTGTGTATCAAGGAGTGCGTATGTAACCGGTTTCTGCTTCATCCCGCTGCAACAGTTCGGCCCAAACAGACTCCTCGACTCTGCGTTGTGTAGTGTTTTTAAAAAGACAAGGAGTCTCTGATCGTTCGTTGCCACTTTATTTCCTGAATTGAAACAACGGTGTATTATCAGTGCACAGGCTCGCCATACACCACTCCGCACAGCACACTCTCGTATGGCTACGGCAGACTGGCAGTGATTACTGCAGCAATATTACAATTTCTAATATACAATAAAATAACAGCAACAACAAATGATGTACCTGAATGGAAACAACGGTGTATTATCAGTGCACAGGCTCGCCATACACCACTCCACACAGCACACTACGGCAGAACATCTCATTAGCATTCCGCTTTAGCATACAGTTTCACACATTAATAAACAAATGAAAAGTACATAAAACTGGTGTTGGACATGTGTCCACTAAGCACTTATTACACTCGGTGCTCGTCAGCTAATCAAACATGTTTATGTGTCTGTACTACTTAGCTATATCGTGTGCGGAACAATACAACTCACCTCTCGTATGGCTACGGCAGACTGGCAGCGATTACTGCAGCCAGCCTCACCTAACCAGCCACACCGAGAGGGGGGCGCTGTTTCCCCATTACACTGATATTTGTGGCAAGTGGAATAATACCACATAAACACTGTTACATTCCCCCCCTGCTGAATTCCACTTGCACACTCAAATAAACAAACACCACAAACAAACAAAAAACACCCTTAAAAAAAAAATCAGGTACACCACAGTCACCATAACACAAACAGAGGACAAAAACCCAATAATCCTCAAAAAAAAAGAACAAGATAAAAAAAAAAAAATCCAATAGCTAATCCACAGCTATCAGCATGTGATAAATCTGTTCAGTAATACCAGGTCGTACAGTCACAAAGAAAATTCAGTCAGAGGACTATCCCCAAAGGAAGTAGAAGAAGAAGTTGGCCAGACCCCTTCCAAAAAAGAACAAAATATGCCAGTTACATATTTCATCACATCATAACTGTACACCACTCCGACACAGAAAAATCAACGACAAATAATCAGTTTCAATTCTAAAGATCAAAGTCCCACTTCAACAACAATAGAATCAACTCACAGTTATCAACAATATTTAAACTTTAACAGGTCTCTGATGCATCATTTCAATCAACCTGGAAACAGGCTTAAGTAACCGTCCCACTCTCGATCTAGCACGGGTCCCCACCATCCTGCTAACATCAATCGGGTCTGCGTTGGGTGGAACAACTGTGGTTGAGACATGACCCTCAATCGTAGCTTCATTGTCCTGGTCACTGTCAGTAATGGCTGCCAACTCCGAAACAGAGGAGGCTGCAACTGGGGCCACAGACATAAGCAGGTCAGAATGTTGACCACCAGAGGTGGCATCTACCTGCTCCTTAGTGTCAACAAGGGGGACACTGGTACAGGCAAGCTCTCGATCCACCATGCTGCCTTCTGGTTGAGTAACCTCTGTCATCAGCGAGTCGCTGGACACTGCAGACGGTAAGTCAGACACCCAAGCTCTCGTCCTGTATTCAGCCGTGCCCACTGATGAGTTGCAGACAGCTTCTCCGTCGCATCCAACCATCAGCGAGCCAGACTCAGAAAGCTCATCTCCATCATCCTGAACTGAAACACCACTGAGAGGGAGGAAGTTCACTGGCATTATCAGGTTGCGATGCACAACTTTCACTTCCCCTGTGGAATCATCCATCAGCTTAAAGGTGTGACTCTCATCATTTTTGTCAAAAACTGTATAGACAACACTCTCCCAGCGATCAGCAAGTTTTCTTTTGCCACGTCCCTTTTTGTTGGCCAAAAGGACGTGATCACCAATCGCTACTGGGGCTCCCCGCACTTTCCGGTTGTAGAGGTCCATGTGATGCTTCAAATTTTTGCGTGCCACCTCCTGCGCCAAATCCATGGCCTCTTTGAGGTCCCTCCTCAATGTCTGGACATATCGATCATAGTTCATGAGGTCTTGGTGCTCAATAACAGAGCCAAAGATCACATCAATCGGCAGTCTTGGCACTCTGCCAAACATCAGCAGAAATGGCGCATAGCCAGTTGTCTCATGGACTGTGCAGTTATAGGCGAATGTGAGAGCTTTCAGTGCCTCAGGCCACCTTTGCTTGGCTCTTGGGGGTAATGCACGAATCATGTTGCCCAAGGTACGGTTCATCCTCTCGCAGGAGCCGTTTCCCATCGGATGGTATGGGGTCGTGTGAGACTTCTGGACACCTGCCACATTCAATAGCTCGGCAATGAGCACACTCTCAAAATTAGCTCCTTGATCCGAGTGAAGGCGTTTCGGAAAGCCGTAGATGCAGAAGTAGTTATGCCAGAGTTGGTGTGCCACCGCCTTAGCAGACTGATTGGGGCATAGAAAGGCCTGAGCCATCTTAGTAAAGTGGTCTGTGACCACAAGCACATTCAGTGATTTGTTCGCCGAATCCTCTGCAGACCAAAAATCTATGCAGACCAGTTCAAGAGGCTCTGATGTTCTGATATTCTCCAAAGGTGCTCTCGCTCAGGCGACTTGCTAACAACACACCTTCTGCAGCACCGTACATACTCTGACACATGTTTGGCCATACCAGGCCAGTAGAATCTATGCCTGGCCAGATAAAGTGTTCGTTGTTGTCCCTGGTGACCGGCTTCATCATGGACGCCTTTCAGTACAGCGAGCCGCAAGGTTGGCAGAACAACATACAGATAAATCTTTGTCTTTGAGACGGGCTTCTTGGAGACTCGATACAGCACACCATCCCTCACAGTTAACTTGTCCCAAGCCCTTAGAAATCTCTTCGTATCAACCGGTTCACTTGCCCGCTCCCTCCTCGAGGGTCTCCGTCCCCTTTCCACATAGGAGATCACTCTGCACAGCACATCATCACGCCGCTGGTGTCCCACTAGGTCATCACGCAAGAAGGGTTCAGAGTCAGACTGGTTTGGCGTAAGCACAGTCTGAGAGCATTGGGGCAGAAGGAGAGCATGTGGCCACACCCTGGACTCATGTTCACTATGGGCCTGGAAGACAGCTCCCACCTCAGAAGATATCAGCATTCCTGTCTGTGCAACAGCTGTGCACTGCGAAACAACAGGCTGGTCATTGCTTGAGGCCTTATCAGCTGAGTGAACAGTCCATCTGAAGGCCTCCTGAACCCCACCAGTGGCGACTGCCTCTGCTTCTGCCAGAAGTTCCTTATATGGAACTCTTATCAAACGGTGTGAGGCCCTGGGGTGCACGAAGGGCTCCCTGCTCAGTGCGTCAGCAACCACATTTTTAGGACCAGGAATGTACTTTATGTCAAACTTGAAAGGCGCTAGCTTTGCGATCCACCTCTGCTCACATGCATCCAGTCTTGGCTTAGAAAGCATGTAAGTGAGAGGGTTATTATCCGTCCATACGGTAAACTGATGACCCCTCAACCAGTGATGGAACTTGTCGCACACCGCCCACTTCAATGCAAAGAACTCCAGCCTATGCGCTGGGTACTTGGACTGTGCATGATTGAGTGTCTTACTGGCAAAGGCAACAACACGGCACCAAGGCCACTGCTGGAGGCATCAACAGAGAGCAAAAAGGGCTCCTCAAAATTAGGATGGGCCAGGAGCACTCGATCCAACAAGGCCTGCTTCAGCTCATTGAAAGCTGCCCTGCATTCATCCGTCCAGTCCTCCTCACACAGCTTTGTACGCACCAGCCGGTGCTTTCGCCGTGAACCACAAGGGACTTTATCCCCAGATGTCAGCCGAAACAGAGGTTTTGCGATGGATGAGCAGTTCTCAATAAATTGTTGGTAGAACATTACCATCCCCAAAAATGAGCGGACCTTCTGTTGGGATGGGACACTCGAACCCTCTTCCATAAGGTCTGCCTCTGCAAGGGATGTAATGGATGCTATTTTGTCAGGGTCTGACTGTATCCCATCAGCATTTACAATGTGCCCCAGGAATTTCACAGACTGTCTCAGAAAATGGCACTTCTTTGGAGCCAACTTAAGGTTGTGAACCTGGAGTCTCTGGAACACCATATGCAAGCGCTCCAGTGCCAATTCTTCTGTCGGGGCAAAAACCAGAACATCGTCAAGATAACACAGCACACTGAGGAAGTTCTGATCCCCAAAAATGCCTAGCATCATCCTCATGAAGGTGGCCGGACTGTTGCACAGTCCTTGTGGCATACGATTATATTCGTACAACCCAAATGGAGACGTAAATGCCGTGTACTTACGGTCCTCCTCATGCACCTCCACATTATAATAACCCGAAGTCAAGTCCATTGTGGAGAACAATCCGTTCCCTCCCAAAGCAGCCAGTGCGTCAGTCGGATGCGGGAGTGGGTGAACATCTTTGACAGTTCTAGCATTAAGCCAGCAAAAGTCGTTACAGATTCTCAACTCACCGGACTAGTTCCAAACTAAGACCAGGGGTGATGCAAACTCACTGCAAGACTTCCAAATTATTTCCTGTTCCTCCATGTCATTCAAAGCCTGTCTTAGTTTTTCATAATGAGTCGGCGGCACACGTCGGCATGGCAACCGGAATGGCTTGTCGTCCACAACTCGAATTCGATGTAGGCAGCCTTGCCACAATCCAGCTTGTCTCTCGAGAAGATAGACTCAAACTGGGCTATGAGGCCAACCAGTTTTTCTTTGCCAGCCGGCGAAACTGCACATGAATCAATGTCGATATCAGACAGCCCCAGATTTTGCAGCACTGCATGTAGGGGGCTACAACCACTTGTCACCTCCTGTGAGGGTGAAACATCTGGCAAAGTGGAAACATCAGTGACTAGACTCTGCTCATCATGGCACCAAGCTGAGCCAGTAGACCGTTGCATGTTCTGTTGCAAGTAGGAGCCAGTGGGGCTGAAGTTCTCCACTGCTGTACAGGGGGACACGTCAGCCAACTTCATGTTCCGTTTCAGTGTTATCGGCTTGTCAAAGGGGTTCAGCACTTTCACAGGGAGCCACCCATCACTGTTTAGATGCGCTACAGTTCTTCCAACCATAACTGACCTCGGTCCAGACTTTGACCCGGTGGGCTCTACAACGACAGCACTGCCCACTTCCCCATTATTCATTAGCTGCAGCCTGCCCCAAACAAGGTGTTCTGTCAAAGGCTCTAATGTTACAGCTCTCTTTAGCTTGACAGTTCTGATCTTATCACCAACATGCCCTGGGGCCACCACTCCTGACATTGAACTCAGCAGATTTTTATTAAGCTGTTCTTCCGCACTCAGAGTCTTGCTGCATTCCTCTCCTAAATGTCCCTCTTCCCTCAGGTGATTACCCAGATACCTCATTAGGTTACTGCCCAAAATGAGGTCCTCACTCTGCCCTGCAATCACCAACATTGGCACAACAACTTTACAGCCATATATCTCCACTGTAATGTCACACACACCTGATGGAACTGTCCTCGAACCACCACAGCCAATCAGGACGACATCCGTGGGTTGCAAGGTGGGGGTCTGCAGCACTGCATGATGTAATAGTTGGGGCATCATATTGGTGCTGAGGGTGCAGGCCATAGAGCCACTGTCAAGCATGGCTTTAACAGACACTTTGCCACCCAGGGTCACATTTTCATAGAACAGCTCATCATGCTGTTTTAGTCTGTGTGTGTTCTGAAGAATGGGTCTCCGGCCTAGCTGGCGCTCCTCACAAACAGTGTGTAATACAGATTCTAAATCATCAAAATCATCCTCTTTGGGGGCGATTTCAGGCCTAACACTTGCCCCCTCCACATGTAGGCCATCTAGTTTCCCAGCTGCTGGGTGGCTGATTCAGGCCCCCTCACTCTGACAGACACGGCCCTGGGGCATTGAGCCCGTGTGTGGTCGCCAGCATGGCAGATGAAACATAGCTGATGGGCTCTACAGTGGTGATATGTAGAATGTTCAGTGTCAACACAAATCACGCAAGGCACAATTTTGTGTGTTTGGTTCCGGGGAACCCTTACATCATCTTTAGCAGGCAGCTTTGCTTGTCGAAGCTGTCCCTCCAGGACTTTCTCTAACAGGGCTATCACATGATCAAGACGATCAGTAGGTGGTTTTGCATGAAGGTCGGTAAGTGATGCTGAGGTAGAGGTTGGTGATGGTGTAATACACTTACTGTTGCCTGTCGCCTGCTGCACATTAGGACTCACCTCCTGTTGCTGAAAACTCAAGGCTGTCATGGCTTGCTGTGTGGCAGGCAGGATGAGGACCCAAAATGCAAACTCACGGACTCAGGGGATAAACTCAAAATCACAGCTTTAATGCTGGAAGGCAGATCACAGGAAATACAAAACTTAAACTGGGAACAATAAACTAACACTCGGAGAGAGACACAGGGAAATCCACGCAGCATGAGGGAGAACGCGACACAGAACTGAGGGAGACGCAGACATAAATACACCGAGGGTTAACGAGGGAAGTGGGAGCACATGGGGAACACAGGTGACACTGATAATCATAACGAGACAGGGCGGGGTGAACATAACATGACGTATACAGGTGCGGGAGTCCCAAAGTAAAACAGGAAGTACAGAGGTTCAAACAGGAGGAGAGAGAGCACGGGGAGAACACAGACATAACGGGCTGGGGAAAACAGAATAAAACACAAGGAGAGACGAGGGCTCACAGATACACAGGGGCACACAAGAGGTAATCAAATAAGGATCATCATAACTAAATAATCCTAGGAACCAAGGCATGACTAGGGAATGAAATACAAAACATACAAAAACTGAGAATACTGGGCCCACATGGCCCGGGACCATGACAAAGGCACTGACTGCACTAAACTGAGGGGTGCACTTCCGGTCCTTGCCATGCTCCAGCAATTTCTCGTGCACATCAGCAACCGTCCACTGCTGCAGGGGCTTGCACTTGAAAATAAGAGACAGTTCTGAGTCTGGACAGTGGCGGATAAACATAGCAGTCAGCTCTTTTGTCAGATATGCAAAGGACTTATTTTGTCTCTTCAGACAGTCTTCAGTCACCTCCATGGCTCTGTTCAACCTGAGCCAGTAATCAAACGGTGTTTCACCTGAGTTGGGTAGTGTTGCATAAAAATCAGCTAAAGGCATGCTTGAACAGGCAGTGTCACTGAAGTGCTGCTTTAAGATCTCAAAAATGGGCTCTGGGCCCCTCTCAAGACACACCGATGGCTTACTACGTATGCCCACCTTGACTATTTCTCGTGCCCTCCCCAGCAGTTTACTTAGCACATCATCAGCTTGTTCAGCAACTGGTACCCCTCTTCTCTTAAAAAAAGTCATCATCATTTCCTCCCATTCCTGAACACTGCATGTATCACAGCCATCCCCTCTAAAACACACAGGTTCTTTAACATCAGACTTTACAATCACATTCAATAGTGAGGGTTCAGATAACACATTGGCAGACCCAACAACACTGTTTCCCACTCCAGAGCCCAACCGAGATTCAAGACAAGAGGCAATGCTTTCCCCAATAGAAAACCCAATTTGCGTTGCAATCTCTGCATAAAGGTTCTCTTTTGTGGGACTGGTTTCTGATCTAGTATTTTGTAGATCATCACAGTTCCCAACAATAGGGTTTTCATTTAACTCAGCAAGGACAGGCTTAGGTGTGGAGGAAACTGGGGCTGTCAGCAACCTTGATCTGCCTCTGCCATATGAATGCAGAGGGGTAAAACCAACTGCCCCCCTTCCCCTGCCAAAACCGGGAAAATCTGCCATGGCTCAGCAATGTGTCCCTCCCTTTTTTTTTTCTTTTTTTTTTGTAACTCTCCAAAACAAAGAAAGCACAGAGCCCCGCCCCGATGTCTCTAAAGAACGCAGAAAATGGCGGGACTAAGAAAAGCCAGTCTCCCGCGACTTTTCCACCTTCCAGGAAGTAGACGGCCCCCGTTGCGGTCGCAGGATAGCAGGAGCTGGGGTCACGGCACCAGTGTAACCGGTTTCTGCTTCATCCCGCTGCAACAGTTCGGCCCAAACAGACTCCTCGACTCTGCGTTGTGTAGTGTTTTTAAAAAGACAAGGAGTCTCTGATCGATCGTTGCCACTTTATTTCCTGAATGGAAACAACGGTGTATTATCAGTGCACAGGCTCGCCATACACCACTCCGCACAGCACACTCTCGTATGGCTACGGCAGACTGGCAGCGATTACTGCAGCCAGCCTCACCTAACCAGCCACACCAAAAGGGGGGGCGCTGTTTCCCCATTACACTGATATTTGTGGCAAGTGGAATAATACCACATAAACACTGTTACACGTACACAAGAATTTCATGCTCTGGCTCACCTTTGGTTGAAACCCATACTGGAATAATGGAAGATGTGTGAGTGTTGTCAACATTCTGTGTGACTCTGTTAGAAGTTGCTTCACTTGTTGTTGGTGTGACACTGTCGTCTTGTGAGACGTCTGAGTTCATTTGTCTTGTCCTGTCACTGTTCTTGCTTTGATTTCTCCTTGTTCTCTCTTCCCTAGTACGATTGTCATGAAGACATGTTGGATGCCTTTTATTACATGTGTCACAGGTTTCTCTGCTTTCACAATCCTTGGAGCAATGACCAGATTTCAGATAGCCAAAACATAACTTTTTGTCTTGAGCAAACTTTAGTTTCTAGAATGCTCTCACTTTTGAACCTTCTACACTTAAGTAGGCTGTGACCCGACCTTTCACAGTACACACAACTAGCACTAACAGTTCTTTCATTTGAGTTAATTGCTAGCACCTTTGCTACATTGCTTCTGTTCCCCTTCAATTTCACTTGGCTTGAGAGCAAAGAGAGATGTTATAGGATTACAGGCACTTCAAACCCCTTCATTTGCAACATGGCTGTCTTGCAGCAGCAAAGGAAGTCAGCAAATGCTTGAAGTTCCATACTGCCTTTAGAGCTTATCTTAGGCCATGTGCCAAGTTTGTATCTGAAGGCCTTGGCTACGAGGAAGGGATTCCCATACCTCTCTTTGAGAACTGCCCATGCTGCATAGTATGCAGCCTCTGTGCCAAGTGGGAAGTAGCCTTCTATTGCCTTACTTGCACGTCCACTTACATATTTTCTCAGGTAATAAGTCTTCTCTTCAACTGGTATATTTTTCCTGTCGATCAGAGTCTGAAAGGAAATTTTCCAATCATTATATCTGATAGGATTGCCACTGAATATTGTTGGCTCTGGTACCGGAAGACGACTTGCATTAAGAGACACTGCAAATGCTTTAACCAGATCTTCTGTGTTCACCTTTCGTTGCGGTGGCGAGGAACACCGTTTGATATGCTGGTCATTTTTTCAGACTTGACTTCATTTTTCTTCTCAGATCTGTGGTGAAGTAGGTTGTATATTTCTTCATCTGAACATTCACTTTATTCATACACCTGCTGTCGAGCCTTTGCTGCAATCAGCTTTTTTACAGTAACAAGTCGTTCTACTTCTAGAGCCTTTTGTCTTTGTGCTATTTCTGCTTCTTGTCTTTCAGTTTTCTTCATATGGATATCTTGTTCAAGCAGAACTTGCAGAGCAGCCTCATTTGCTGTAACTTCAGCAGCTGCATCTTGTCTTTTAGCTGAGAGCCTGCTGGAGTGTCTGGAGGAAACCCTTGAATGAGAAGAGAGGTTAGTGTGGTGTGACTTGACACTCATCCTGTCTGAGGCTAACTTAGGCATAGACTCAGTCTCCTTCCATTGTTCATCCCTACTTTCCACATCTGAGGCTACTGACTTAGGTAAAGACTCAGTATCCTTCCAATGTTCTTCATCTCTTTGAACCTCCACTCTACTTGGGCTTGGGCACTTTCTTACAGATTCAACAATTGTCTTTGTTATGGCTTCACACATATCCATCCTCCATCTTGTGTCATTATCTGGAAATTCAATACGTCTCAACTCAACCATTCACAACCTTAGAAGCACTCAGAACCTTGGAAACATGTTCTTGTAGCAGATCCTTTGAGCACTGACCATCTATAGCTCCTTTGGCATCCTTAATGACAACGTTGACACTGCAGGTCTTAATGCTCAATTCCGATTTTTTGTCTGCTTGTTCACACCACAAATAAAATGTGACAGCAAACGCGCTCTAGTATGAACCCTCAAAGCGGCCCACATGCGCAAAAGAAGACATCACACACAATGCGCTCTGTTTAGACCCAGACCAAAACAGTACTGTTTGACTGATGGCCCTTACTATAAAGACTTATTTCTGACTTTACGTTTCCCAATTTTTCTTTAAGTTATAAAGTTATTTTTTTATTTACATATGGCCTAATAATGATCCTAATTGCTGTTTTAGAGAGGAGATTGTCATGAACCGAAGTTCCACGCACAAGCTGGACCCAGGAGCAGAACACACACACAGTGGTACGAGAGAACAAAAAATAAACTTTATTATAACTGAGGGTGTCCCGGGAGGGTAGAAGGGAAAAAACGCACGGAACCAGAGAAACCGAGGGACCGGGAGGCGAGTCGCGCTGGAACGCCGAGAGCGGGACTGTGGGAGGCTGAAACAGAAAAAGGAAAAAGGATTATTGGGGTGCGGGGAAAACGGCAGCATACGAGGGGAGGTAGAGTACGCGTCTTACGATGATAGCGGGGCCGAGGGAACCGGAGGGAGGGGTGAGGGTCCGTGGGGAGAAGCTCCAGAAAGGTCAAGGCGGCTGGGGCTGATCGGGATCCAAATTCCAGACGGGCAGGTGGACAGGCTGGTGGCTCAAACACGCCGAGCTGTGATCTGAGTACACAGGGCAGAGTTAGTGTTAGTTCACACGGATAGGTTTGCATAAGGGCTTTCCCGCAGGTGTACGTTACCGCTGAAGGACGACTACGGACTGGCGTGGAGCAGCAGGCTAGGCAGGATTAAATAGTCCACCTGGTGATCGCCTGGGATGGGATGCAGGTGTGGAGTTAGCAGCCACGCCCACGGGAGTCCCATCAGCACCTCGGACGCCGGGCCGCGGACCATGACAGGAGATTATACAGTACAAATAAAAGGTCCACGTTTCTCCAACGCTGTCTTCCCAACATTTTCACTGGATGGCCAAGAAGCATTCACAATGTCTTCTCGTGCACTTCTCCGGCGCTGATAATTGGCATCTAACTTGTGTCAGTGACGTAAAAGACGGATTTAGTGCGACATGACCGTTCAAACAGCAGTCGCTTTCTAAAACATCAGATATGTATCGGATTCAGTACCACATACAAAAGTGACCCAGATTGGATTTGAAAATATCGGATTTGTGCTGTTCACACTGTCATACCATGATAGGATATGGGTCGCATAGGTTCAAAAAAGTCAGATTTGATGCGCTTTTGCCTGCAGTGTGAATGTAGCCTATGTGCTTATCGTACAGTTCTTTGCCCTTTTCCGTCAACGTACGGACTCGTTGGCTCTGTCGTGCTCTTTGTGATAGTAGAAACATCATCAGCTGTGCCTTCAACTGCTTGTAGTTGCTCATCTGCAGAAAATTGTTCCACATCACCCTTTTCACTGATTTCTGGATTAGTCTCAAACTCTGCCATTGTTGGAGGGTTTTTTTTTTAAATTTGTATACTTAGCCTTAATGTAAACGTTAATGCAGCAGCTTAAATTTGATTTGGTAGTTGAGGAGCAAATGAATATTAATCTCAGCTTACTGTTACAACTTTAAAGCACAGTAATTACTGTTACTTTTTAAACATCACTTAACATGTATACTTAAGTCACCTTAGCTATAAGTCACCATTACATATCTTGTCCAAGCCAGTAATACTGTTTCTTACAGCAACTGCTGAAACCCACCATATGCACAATGCACAGGTTACTCATTACACATTAATTTAACACCGTATGAATACCAGTCACTTAAACAGTAGAAATGTAAACAGTGAGAAAAAATGATTTCAGTCCTTTGCTCATTTATAACATAATGGACCCAAAATAAATAAATGTACAAAAAATATGTCATTCTGTAACAATTGATTTAAATAGACCTCTAATGCATTTGCCATATCTGGCTTTTTGACATGTATTACTGAACAATCCCAACAGTCAGGAAGGAGTTTTCTTCAGTATCCAAAACTTGCTACAAACAGTGTAGGGTAACAGGTAATCAATACGGAACAAATCTCTCTTGCTCATAATTCGATAGGAACATTTCTATGATCACCAAAGTGGTTCTGGTTACCTGGCATGGAGATTGAAAACTGTGCAGCGCAACTCTACTGAAGAGATGCAGAAACCAAGGTCAGCTTTTCAAGACAGCCCCAAAATTCTTCACAACTTGTGTTCAAATGCGAGACAGTTGTCAGGTGATGACTGCAAGGAAGCTATGTCAGTGATGAGGCACTCAACTGACATGAAACTGTCAAAGAGAAAATGAAGGTGACATTTCAACATAGGCAAAAAGTGATTCAAGATCCAGCCACAGCTTCTTCTGTCCTGGACCTTTTCCCAAGATTTCTGGATACACCTGGCTTGGTAAGGCATAAAATGGTTTACTGACAGCTTTGTGGTTCCTTTGTTTGTTTGCCCTGGGAACAGCAAGGGCCAAACTGTCTCAAGACATCAGTGCAGCAAAGCAAGTACACGGCAGAAGAATCCATGGCCACTTCCTAGACAGTTGCATGTAGCAGGGCATCAAGGCCATCAGCAACTACAAGAAGAAGACACCTGGGGTTGATGGCGACGCCTCGCTAACAGATGCACTGAACAACGCACGGTTTGATGCTCAGAATGACATATTGGTGAGGAAGCCCAGAGGAGCAAATTTTAGCAGAATGCTCAGTCTTTTGCACAACCCACTGGCATTGTCACACTTTCTGTGTCTGCACTGCCATGTGTCTGTATCATTTTGTTTTTTCTGGTGTTACACTGTCTTTGTCTTGTTTTGTTTTTTTCAATTTTTGCACACTTGCCCTCTATGTAGCCCCGTGTTGATTGTCTGTTACATGTTATATGTAGCACCACAGTCTTGGAGGAACGTTGTACATACTGCACATGGTTGTATTGTGGTCGTATTGTCGTATTGTACTTCTGTTCTACTTCTGCACATGGTTGAAATGACAATAAAGCCACTTGACTTGACTTGACTTCCAGTTTGGATGCAGTACTAGCTCTACTTTTAAGATTAGGCTTAAAACTGGGGAATTCCCATGATGTATTCATTTCTTCTTCAGTCATCTTTCTCAATCACTATGTGTTAATAGAGATCTCTGCATTAAATCATACTTGTTATTAATCTCTGTCTCTCTTCCACAGCATGTATTTTATCCTGTCTTCCTTCTCTCACCCCAACCGGTCGCAGCAGATTGCTGACCCTTCCTGAGCCTGGTTCTGCTGGAGGTTTCTTCCTGTTAAAAGAGAGTTTTCCCTTCCCACTGTCACCAAAGTGCTTGCTCATAGGGAGTCATATGCTTGTTGGGTTTTTCTCTATATAATAATAATGGATTACATTTATATTGCGCTTTTCGAGACCCTCAAAGCGCTTTACAATTCCACTATTCATTCACTCTCACATTCACACACTGGTGGAGGCAAGCTAAAGTTGCAGCCACACCCTGGGGCAGACTGGCAGAAGCAAGGCTGCCATATCACGCCATCGGCCCCTCTGGCCAACACCAGTAGGTGGTAGGTGAAGTGTCTTGCTCAAGGACACAACGACCAAGACAGACAGAGGAAGGGATCAAACCGGCAACCTTCCAGTTACAAGATGACCTTCCCAATCCCCTGAACCACGGTCGCAATACTACAATAATATGTGTATTATTGTAGGGTCTACGTTACAATATAAAGCGCCTTGAGGGAACTGTTGTTGTGATTTGGCGCTGTATAAATAAAACTGAAAAATTCATATTTTGTAGTAGGAAAGTTGCTGCCACTCAGGCTGAAACTATTTTTTAATACGACTTTTCACTTGATAAGCTTTTCTTTGAAACCTTCACGTCTGCCTTCCTAACACTCCTCTCAGTGGCTTTAGTCGTCATAGCAACCGGTCCCCGCAGGTGCACTGTGAAGTCATGTTTTCTCTTTCAGGTTTTATGTTATGATACCACAGTTTTGTCCGTTTCCATATGTATGTAGAGCCTATGGAGACGGGTATTCAGCTTACACAAGCGTGCTCCCGTGCCGTTCTTTTGAAATCCAACAAGGAATAGTTTGGCATAGGCTGAACGCTGATTGGTTAATAAGTGGGCCAAAGCAGACCCGAGAAACACGATGAAGCTACCATGTGCTCATGTCCTTATCTTTCACAATAAAAGCCCCAGAGTCCTGAATGCTTTACAGTTTGACTGGAGCCATCATCCTGATAAGAAGCTGAATTTAATAGCTTACAAAGGTGAAGAGATTTGCAAGAGATTCTGGGGTATACATAAGAACCACATTATTGATTTAGAGTTATGAAATGAAAGACAGTAAATGATGTAACAGATTGGTGGCAGATGGAAGGGCATTAAAAGTGGTAATCTTTCTAAAGACAAGAGCAATATTAAATGTCAACAGGGTAACTGACTGAAATTAATATTTACCACATGTCAGAATAATTTATTAAATAAAATGTCTATTTGTGGTTGAGGTTCTGATCAAAATGTTTCAACAGTGACATCTGCAGGCTAGATGAGGTAGGGCAAGCCATGTGATTGTGCAGACAAGACTGGACTCTCACCTCTTCGGGATGTGATCTCTTACATGAATATAATGGACTTCCGTTTTTTCCATGCTAATACTTATTCTATAAGCTGTGAAGGACTGTTAAATTAGGAGAGAATGGATTTTGAATGGTGCATTAATCAGCAACAAAGCACTGCTGTGGGAAGGAAAGTGCTGCTTTTGTGGCAGAGTTGCAGGCCTCTCTGCCATAGCATTGGCACTGGATTTTGATATTGACAATGGACTGCTTCACTGTTATTTTGGTTGTGTATTGTGATAGTCTATCCAGTGATGTAAACACCAGTCCAAACTGTAACTTATCAAATAAAAAAAAGCATCTAACACATGAGAGAGAAAGAGACTGGTGGATGAGCTACAATGGCTTACATCAACAGAGAGAGAACTTTACTTTCATTAACCTATATTAATAGAAACTGCCTATACATTCAGAAAGAAAAAATGAAAGGTTTTTCTACTTTTGAGTGGAAATAAATAATGTACTTACTGTATTAAGTCCTTTCATCCTCATGCTAACCCTTTACTCACATTCTGTGCAGCCAGAAGCTACCAGAAAAACATCCATTAATTAGAGAGAACCTATTTGTTAACAGTTCAGTTTTTGTCCGCTCAGTGTGCAAATATCTCATAAACAGAGAAGCCATGCAAGTTCAGAGTGACCAAAACTCCACACTCCAGACTCAAACAAAGTAAAACATCATGCCCGTGTCACATGATATGCCATTCACACCAGTATACAACGCAAAGAAAAAAGAAAAAAAAAAGAAAATTTCTTCATCCTCTTCTCAATAACTGCTAATTTTATATATATTAGCCAGTATGTAACTGGTTAGGTAACAAATGATAACTTAATAAATGCTGTCTTTTACTGTTTTAGGAAAGAAAAACGCATTTAGTCTCACATTTGCTTCACTATTTATTTTGATAACTGATAATAAAACCTAAAGCAATATTTCTCACAGACTGCCAGAATAGGCCTATTGTTAAAGAGGCCCACTGACAATACTGTAACAGAATTAGCTAAAGGTGTGTTGAGTTTAGGCAATGGAAACCACAGGCATTATGGTTGGTAACCTACTGCTAGCTTTCTGTTTAATTTGTTCTGTTTTAAAACTTGCATCGTTGCATAACAAATAATCATATTTAGGCCTATGTTAAATTCCTTATGATTGTTCTGTCATTTTGCACATTTCAACAACAATTAAAACAGTTAGTATGTTTAAAAAAAATACACTGTCAGGTTGCTGGGGTTTTTTTTTTTTGTTGTTATTTCTCTCCAGTGCACTAGAAAGTAATGATAATAGTTTTGGTAAATGAAGAATGCACAAAGGATTTTTTTAATTGATAATATATAGTTAATATTGGGGTGCTGAGGTGGGATTAGCGGGGGGGGCACCAAATTAAATTCCACTTAAGGCACCATAAAACCTTGGCCCGGCTCTGAATTTGGGGTCTAACTAGTTAACGTTCTTCCCTATACTTCAGCTTCCCCTTGGATGCACCAAGGGGAAGCTGAAGTAAACGCCCACTTTTGGGAAGCGGAAGATGGGGATCTTGGGTTTCTTGCTGTAAACTGTAAGCAATCGTCTGAACTCCATTTATTTCGATGGTACATCTGCAGTAATTATGATAGCTGTGAACTCCGGAGGATGCGAGGACAAAGTCAGTGTCGCAGGCATGCAACGCCGGATAGATGGCTTGTCTAAACGTCGAGCCGACATGTGTTGACTATGGCAAACTGGTAAAAGGTAAGGACGTTTGGGCTAGCGTTAGTTACGCCGCTAGCTAACCGCGTTTAACTGTAGCAAACTTTCAGGGCAATATTACAGGCCCTTAGTGGCGATATCGTTTACCGCTACGCAAAATGAACAGTGAGATTACATAATTCATATCTAGTTTTCGCTGCATTTCGTTTTTCGGCTAAAATTAACGCTGGTCGTGGCGCCATTTGGTGTTGATGTGCGAATATTAAAAACGAAACGCAGTTGAATATCCTGTTGGGTAATATTGTTGTGTAACGGTTTGCGCTTCCTGTTGCTTTGAAATGCGCGTGCGTGTGCACGTGTGTCTGTCTCCAGGTATCCCTCCCATCGCGGTGCTAACCAGCCGGCGTCTCTGCTGCCATGGAGGTGGGCAGCCTCCCCGTGGAGCTGTGGAGGGTTATCTTAGCCTATCTCCCTCTCCCTGACCTGGGCCGCTGCTGCCAGGTGTGCCGTGCCTGGCGAGAGCTCATCCTCTCTCTGGATAACACCCGCTGGAGACAGCTCTGCCTGGGCTGCCCTGAGTGCCGACATCCCAACTGGCCTAGTCAACCTCATCTGGAGCCCCCTTCGTGGAGAGAGGCCCTGAAACAACATGCCCTTGCCACCCGCACCTGGACTCAAAATGGTCCAGAGCTCCAGTCCTCCGCCTGCCTTCTCTTCTTCCGTCGTCGGAAAGATCGCAGGGTTTGGCACGTGGGGCCGGGATGTGAGTTTGAGACCCTGCGCGGAGCCCTTGGGGTGGTGGGGCCTTACGACCGAGTGGTGCTCCATCCAGGGGTGTATGAGGAGCAGGCTGAGGTAGCGCTGAAAGTACCGGTGGAGCTGGTTGGGTTAGGCCGACTGGGCGAGGTGGCCCTCCTAGTGTGTATGGAACAGCAGTGCCCTACTGCCAGGCTGTGTAATCTGGTGTTCATGCCACCCTGGTTCTCCACGGTTGTCTACAAGGTGCAGCTTGTTTCCTAAGAGTCTCAGAGTCAGATTGGCCTAGTCTATACACTCCTATAAACACAAGAGAAAATAGAATCTAATTATATTTCTTTGTTTCTTTCTGTCTTGCTCTCCTCTAGACATCCTGGGGACATGTCCAACTAGATAACTGCAACTTTGAGGGGGCTCAGCTGCAAATCCGCGGGCCAGGAACCTGCCAGGCTCGATTTTGCTCCTTCTCCCAGGGCAGCTCTGCACACTTGCTGGGAGTTGTCCTGAGTTTATTTGACAGCTGTGACTTCTCAGGAAGTGACACAGCTTCAGTGACTGTGGAAGGTCCCCCGGTCTCAGAAAGGAACTGGGCTTGTAAACATTTGGCAGCTCTGGCTAGGACGTTCTCATCATGTGGCCTATCTGAGCATAATGGTTCTCCCAAAGGACATCCGGCTGCCTCCACTGGTGGACATCAACCTCCAGGTGCTAATGTTAAAAAGGAGAGCATAACCATAGGTGACTGGAAGAGGAGAACAGGGGTAGATGCGGTATGTCAGAGGACAGTGATTGAAGATGGCTGGAGTGATGGTGAGCGCAGTGAGGGAGAGGAGAACAGAGACGAGTGGGGGGCCAACAACACCAAAAAGCAGTTTACACTGGAGTACAAAATCCCATGTGACCATCATGGCCTATCACATTTGCTCAACCCCCGGCCAGATGGCTCTCTTCCACTTTCCTCTTCCCCAGATCCCCCTTCTATGATCCCTGACCCTCTCACCCTACAGCAGGAATTAGACAGAGACCCGGAGGCTCACATGTTGGCAGCATCGACACTTGGCTGCATCCTCAGACGATGCCTCTTCAGGGACGGGAAGGGCGGTGTGCATTTGTCCAATTATGGACAAGCTCGACTGGAGGAGAATGTTTTTCGTAGCCTGAACTACGCCGTGCGCTGCATCCAAAACTCCACAGTTAATAATGTTCCTAGTAACTTTGCTTCATACAAATGGCATGCATCTGCGATTGTGTATTGTGTGTATTTGGGAAACATATCAAGTTAAAGTAGCTCGTATCATTAGTAATTTAGCATCAGTGTCCTATTCAAGCTGCTACTTGATCACCTTCCTTTTCTATCTCTCCTGCTTCAGATCGTAATGCTGAGAAACGAGGTCTGCGAATGTCGTGCGTCAGGCGTGTTTCTGCGCCTCTCTGCTCAGGGCCTCATAGCAGAAAACAACATTCACTCGAACGGGGAGGCAGGGCTGGATATCCGAAAGGGGGCTAACCCAACCATTGTGGTAAATGCCACACAATTGCTGATTGGATTCCAACTTTTTAAAGATGCAAGCAAACAAAAAATTTCCTGTGATAGCATGTCCCAGAGCCTTTCAGCAGCATGCCCAGATATCATGGATGAGGAGATTTTTGTTCATTACTTTTCTAACTTACTCAACTTAAGAGCTTAAGATGCATAAAACAGACAGACCCAGAGTATGAATATTTATGATTTCCAGAAATGATCTATTCAGGCTTTCCAGATGAAACTAATTTCCTCAGTCTTTTTATCCATTATCAACTATTAATCCACAGTGCAACAAAATACACAGTGGTTTGCGCTCTGGGGTTGTTGTCCTTGGAAATGGAAAAGGTTCAATTCGAAGCAATCAGATTTACAACAACAAAGAAGCTGGGGTATATATTCTCTTCAGTGGAAATCCCGTGGTAAGGTAGGTTGGAGTCTGCAAGCAATTAATTTGGATATTATTCACTGTGTTCGTGTTTATCTTGAGACTGGAATTGTTTAAAAAGATAGAAATCTGGATTTTTGTAGAAAGCCTACAGCAGAGCTAGCTTCTTTTTTTTTTTTTTCTTTTGACACCACTTTTCTGTTCTCCTATTCATCATTTGCTCCGTGGGAACTTTTATCCCCCCCTTTTTTTTCTTTCTTTCTCAGTGGGAATCACATCTTCCAGGGCCAGGCTGCAGGGATTGCTATAAATGAGAACGGCAGAGGAACGATAACAGGTGTGTCAGTGGATCTGCTCCATTGTCTTATCCAGATGAACACACAAATTGACAAATGGCTTCTTTGTGTTTCTCCACTAATGTACACAGATAATAACTAATTTTAATTCCAGAGAATGTAATTCGAGAGAACCAATGGGGCGGTGTGGATATCCGCAGAGGAGGCGACCCTATCTTACGGAACAACTACATTTGTTACGGCTACTCAGATGGTGTTGTGGTGGGAGAGAGAGGACGTGGACTTATTGAGGGAAACCAGGTTTTTTGTATGTATTATTTATCTCTTAGAGGCTTCATTGTGTTTAATAGCTCATTTTCAACACCCCTGACTCAGAACAGTTTCAGTTCCCTCTTTCTCTGACTCCTTCAGGTAACAAAGGCTGCGGTGTGTGGGTTATGTCATCCAGCCTCCCACAGCTCCTAAGCAACTACATCATCCATAACTGTATGTATGGGCTGGCAGTGTTCTGCAGGAAGGACCCAGAGAACATTGAGGTCAGGGAGGGAAACTGGCCTGGGCAGGAAGGAATCGCTGGAGAAGGAGGCGGTGCAGACAGGAGGGGTGTAGAAGGAGAGGGACGTGAAGGGCAGGAGAACTTTAATGAAGAAGGTGAACTGTTTGCCTGGGACAGTGACCTGGACAGTGAAGATGAGCGCCACTCTGCTCGCCGCTCTATTAGCGTGGCCCTGGTGGAGAGCAACTGCATGAGCTACAATGGAGGTACTAAATTGATCTGTTTCATCAAATGCCGATAGAACGGGAGAATGAAAGACTGTTTGTCATTTCTCCATCTGTTTGTCCCTTCCTATAGCAGTTGGTCTGTATGTGAAGAGCACTGAGGCCCTGAATGTTTTCGCTAACCTGATAAACTGTAACCGTGGCCTTGGCATTGCCGTGCTGCAAAGCAGTCAGCTGACCCGACTTGCTACAAACTGCATTCTGGAAAATGGTCGAGGTGGTGTTGCGGTGGAGAAAGACTGCAGAGTGGAGCTTCGTGGTAATGGCATCTATGAAAACAGTGGCTATGGTGTCAGTTTCAGTGGTAATGGGCAGATTGTGGAGAATGATGTTGTTGGGAACCGTGGATGTGGAATCCAGGTCTGTGGAACTGCCGATATCAAGGTGGGATGGACTGAAGATCTCCAAACCTACTATTAGACCTGCATATTGTAGCTGTTTACTTTTATATTAACCATAACTTTATTACATTTGAGTTTTTAATAATTTTTTTGTCTTCAGGTAATGCGCAATCGTGTCCAACCCTCACAAGGCTGTGGGATTGCCGTGCTAGGGCCAGTTAAAGGTGTTGTCCATGACAACATCTTGTTCCAGGGTCACCGTGACAACAGAAAAGCGTTGCTACATATGGATCCTGGCAATGAGAGCTGTGTGCTGCGGAACAATAGCATTCTCAGGCATGATGACAGGTAATCAGTAGGCCCATTAAAAACTGGCAGACATTCAGTAGACCAGGGGTCTCCAACTCCAGGCCTCAAGGGCCGGTGTCCTGCAGGTTTTAGATCAACACACCTGAATCAAATGATTAGTTCATTACCAGCCTCTGGAGAACTTCAACACAAGCTGAGGAGGTAATTTAGCCATTTGAATCAGCTGTGTTGGATCAAGGACACATCTAAAACCTGCAGGACACCGGCCCTCGAGGCCTGGAGTTGGAGACCCCTGCAGTAGAC
Source organism: Maylandia zebra (assembly GCF_041146795.1). Classification (NCBI taxonomy): domain Eukaryota; kingdom Metazoa; phylum Chordata; class Actinopteri; order Cichliformes; family Cichlidae; genus Maylandia; species Maylandia zebra. The sequence continues at coordinate 25,979,319 of NC_135172.1, read as the reverse complement.
CATCAGTGGAATTAGTGTCGTCACTTTCTATCGCTTCTGCTGTCTGTGCAGTGTCTAATAAATTACTAATAAATAGTAAGTGATCTGAGTAAAAAATTACTCAGATCTGCAGGTTAACTTAAAGAACTTTTTGAGGTCATTGCTTTTAGTAGGAAAGCAGTGGCTTCGTGGTGTAGTGATCACATTTTCCTTACATGTGAAATGATCCCCCAGTTCAAGACCTAGAGCCCAACCTCAGAGGTTAGAAGATGGTGTACTTGGAGAAGTACTAAGGCAGGCCATCTAAATATCAGGATACCGCTTGAATCAGTTGCTGCTGCCTCATCTTATTAACTTGAGTTCTGTGTTTGGGGTTTGGCTCCTTAGAGGCTTTAGTCCTTGGTTCTTTACCGTGTTGGTAGTGCGTCCCACCACACTGCAGTTCTTTTACTGGTTTTATTACCTTGGTGGAGAGCAGTGGTTGTTTTTCTTAATCACATTCCCTCTCTATTTATTAGCTTTGCTGGGCTGGACCCATACATGTACTGCTACAGTTTACTCTAATAGCAACGTTTTTGAATGAAGCAGGTTTTTATGAGAAGAAAAAGCTCTAAAAATTCACCGTTTACTCAGAATTGTATAACAGTCAGTGACAGCTAGCTAGTGACATAAAAAATGGTGTGCAGCTTAAAGGTTATTTCCCTCAGGAACTGCTGAAGATGAAAATGGTTTAAAAAAAAAACAAATCGGGGTGGGGTGAAAAATAATCTTAAAGGGCACCTCCCAATTGCTGTTTACCCTTTCTCTCTTCATTTCATAGCTGTACATCTGTTCCCCCCTGGGTTATGGAAAACCCTCCTCCTCGCCCACTGGCCAGCTCCCCTGCTGGTCTCTCTTCATCCCAGTATCCCTCTGGACTTGGAATTTCCGTGACCACCAGGATCAGCGCAACTGTGGAAAGTGGTTGCCACAGCGGCAGCATGTTTTGCAGCATCCTGTGAATACTGGCAAGAACTTACAAGCCAATATGATAGCCAGGGTCAGGAGGTCAGCATCGGGTTGCACCTTAACTGCTGTAAACCATACACGTGGGGCACTGACTGTCAAAATAAGGGTTCGGTTAATTGTCCAAGTAGCTGGAGACGGCAACTGAAACATTAAAGGAGCCATCCACCATCATTTTTATTAAGGTGGAAGAAGATTTTGAAAATCTGAAATTAGACTTTTGTACTTCTACGATTAAAATGCTACTGTACTCATAAAACGTGGGCTATTGAAAACCGAAGCTGGAGTACAAGACATTCATACTTCTTTGGAATCTGTTTGAGACTAGAGCTTTGCCTAGTTTATCATTAGCTCATTTACTGCAGACTTGTTTGGTAGTCTTATTTTTGCTTATAGGGACTCGCTGGTTAGGAAGTGCACATTTCTAAATCCTAGCAGGAGTCAAAGGCTTCAGAAATGGTGGCTTTTACAGTGGGTCAAAGTAAAGCTGTGCCTTGGTTGACTATTTAAGGGATGCTGTAGCGAGGGAAGGTGTATTCATAGCGTGAGGGCTTTTATGCAATTAAGCCAAAATTAAGATTCTGTCTCTTTCTGTCCTGTTTGTTGGCGGGTCTCTTCTTGCGTAATGTCCTCTATGGTTTTTAAAACTTAATGCACTTCAGCTTTTGAGACATCTCATTATTTCAGATCCTGTCAACATGCTGCACAGAAAACTAAACAGATGTCTGCATATGATTATGCAAAAAAAACTGTTGGTAGTCTAAGCTTTATAGTTCCATTTGTAGTCCACCTGCACTTAAGTTCGACCAACCAATCACATTTGAGTAGGTTTCGGTTTCAGAAGAGGGTTCGCATTTGCTGAAATATAATCTCACAACCATCCACTATTGTCTGACGACAGTTTAGCTTTTGTAACAGCTTATTTAATTTGTCTGCATTTGTAAAAAATAAATCAAAAGCAAAAAAAAGACCAGCAGACAGAAGAGAGAGGCAGTTATCCAGATATCCTGTCCACACACTCAGAGAAGGGGAAGATATGTAGTGTGCAACATGTGATGTCTACAAACGTGCCTATACGTTCCTGCTAGATGTTCTGTCATCTAGAATTTGTTTACAGCTCTTTAGTCTTTTTTTTTTTTTTTTTCCTATCTTTAAATGTAAGTGTGTCACATACGCCTTGAAGTTCACTTTGTCTACAAAAGCATTAACAAACAAGCCTTGTTTAATGCAGCCATTTGTTTGATATTCATTTCTTTCTGTCCGGTTCTCGGTTCTCCTTCGCGTCCTCAGTGCATCTTTTTGCGTTTCCGTCTCTCAGTGAAGTGATCGTATTTGATCAGAGGCAGAACAAGGGCGGCCAGTCTGCTGTCATCTTGCAGTTCAATGTTATCACCCTTGCCTCGGGCTGGTTTCACCAAGGTCAGTCTCATTGACTTTGCGACTTCAGTCATCCTATAGGAGAGCACAAGAATCACAATAGTTTACAGTTTAAGCAAAAACTACAGAGTAAAGAAGGAGGATAGTAGTATCTGTGGTTAAGTCCACATTATTGACTTCATTAATGATTTTACTCTTTATTTAAACAATGTATGAAATGTAAGAAACGATTTTTAAAGGCTTCCTTTTTATTCCCCTGCTTACCTTGCCTCAGTGATTCCCAGGTCACGATGCAGTAATGTGAGGTCAGCTGTCATGTTACCCATATGCAGCAGCAGAGCTAAGCAGTATGCTGCTAGTTTGACCCGCATTGACGACGACACCATGTTCTGGATTCTAAACAGAAAAGTAAAGAAAGTGTGTCTTTTCAAAAGAATCAGTGCAGCAACAACTATACTTTTGTGGTCAGATGTTTACATAAACTCATCATGGCCATGAATGTCTGCCATAAATAATTTGGTGATTTTTAAAAAAACAAAACAAAAAACACTTATTTGAACTGCTTTCCAGAGTGAAATGATAGTAAAGCACGCACCTTTAATAACTTATAGTTAAACAAAAATTAGGTGCACAAGTTTAAATTTATTTGGGATTTTCTGAAATCCACACAGGTCAAAAGTATGCATACAGATTCAAATATACACACACATCCCCACTAATATTTGGTTAATGTCCCTTAGCAAGTTGTACTAATGAGATTTTTGGCAGCCCTCATGAAGCTTCTGGCTGAATATTTGACCACTCTTTTTGGTAGAAATGGTAAAGTTCACTTAAATTTGTTAGTTTCCTGGCATAGACCTGGCTTTAAAGCACACTGAACAAATTTAAACAGGGTTGAGTTGGGTTTTTGTTTTTTAAAAGGCAATTCCAGAGGCTTAATGTTAGCCTGCTTTATTCATGCTAAAACCAGTTTTAATGTGTGTTTGGGGCTTCTTTGTTGGTTGCCACCCTCTCAGTCCATGGCAATGAAAAAGGTGCTTCACTGTGGACAGTAATGCTGGTGTTCCAGCAGTTTGCAGTTCATGGCAGGCTTCAGCCATGGTGGTTTCTGGGTTGTTCCTGACTATCCTAGCTCACCTTCTCTCATATGAGGGTGACATTTTTGGCAAAGTGATGACAAATCAGCTGTTTAAACTGATGATGTTGGAATCTGTAGTTCTTTCGAGGGTCTCCAAGAAACTACAGATCTCCTTAGATCTTCAATTAGTTTCTTGGACTTTTGCATTATTCAATCCAGTTGGTGCTATCGAACAATCCATTCTTATGCTGCAAAGAGAAACTAAAAGATGTAGTCAATCACGATCACTATCGAGAAGCTAATAGGTCTTAACTTTGTTAAAATACATTGTAGAACCTTTAACAACACTTACTAAATTATTTAAGTGAGTATCTATACATTTGACCCCGTGTGGATTAGAGAAAATCCTAAATAAATTGAAACTTGTGCACCTAATTCTTGGTTTTTAAAATCATTAAAGGTGTATGCTGTACAATCATTCCACGCTGAGAAAAGAACAGTTCAAAGAAGTCATTAAAAGCCCAAAATTACCATGACATTCATGCTCATGATTCGTGTATATAAACTTCTTACAACTGTATATATTATTTAGCTTCCCTGTCTCGGTTTAGCATTTGGTAAATTTTTGAATTACTAATGAAATTATTAATTTAGTGAAACAAAATCAAATTCCAGATACATTTTTCTTCACTAGCTACATGTGTTTAACCACCATACCTGCCATTGTTGAAGGTCTCCACAGTGAACGTTTTAAACAGTTTGCCCTGGATGATGCGAGGGCAGCCTTCCTCTTGCCCAACTGTACATGCAAACATGAATTACTACAACCCTCTAATGGTGAAAGTTTGTATGCCACTTTCCACATCATAACACTAACAAAATTCACTCACACTTGCGGGTGACATTCCTCTCCCGAGCCAGTTTGAGGAGCAGAGAGAGGTAGAAAGCACAGCGTGCCGTTTTGTCTCGGTTTTCACTTTCAGTTGGCAGATTCTCTAGATGCTTCACAATACTCAGGCACCTTTAGGTTAAAGATAAAAACCACAAGATCAACCTCAAGTGCAAGAACACATTAATAAAATGTCTCTGAAGGTTTGGTTGCCTCTACCTTCCATCATCTTTCATCTTTTTCAGCTCTTCGGGGGTGAGTGCTGCCATTTTGGCACCACCCTGCTCCAAAGCACCAAACTCCACTGGGCTCAAGACTGCACATATTCGGTTAAGGGTCACCTGAACAAAGTCTGGTACGGCTCTAGATAAAAACCTGCAAACACATGCATACGCTAGTACCCCAGCTTGATATCTGGGATTCAAATGGATTCCTTGCCTTCCTATTTCCATAAACACATTCCTCCTCCAGCACAGGAATAAAAGATACGCTCATCAAATGGATAGACGTCCTCTCGTTTGTCTGCGTTTGCATTGCAGGGGGGAAGGTGCAGAGCCAGGTCTCCTTGCGACTCTGCGTCAGCCACTTCTTGCTGCAAAGCTGTGCAGAGAGGGAAGGTTAAGAAAAAAAAAAACCTGGAGAGAGAAACATTCAACTTCCAGATTTCTCCTAGGAGAGGCATCCACTGTGCAGCTTACCTTCCAGACCCTTCTCGCCAATCACAGTGTTGGCAGCCTTTGCCACTGCTTGCTGAAGGGTTTCACTGCCCACCTGATTCAGCCTGCGAGAGCTCAGAGCTCTCTTCTGCTTGTTGGTACCAAAGGCCTCAATCAGTAAGTCAACCTGAAAGGGAAACATTAAAGGTAATAACAAGATATTCACATTACACATAATTAAGCACAGATGTCTTGTAATGGACAGACAGTAGCAGCAAATGCACCTTTTCTCTGTAGGTCTGAGTAGTGTCCTGGGGTTTTGCACTGTCTGTTGTCTCTCCTGGTGACAAAAGTCAGAAAAAGTGACTCTCAGAAGGCACACAAAGCATTCCTTCCACAGCTTCTGGTCTTTATGGGCAGTTAGAAATAGCAACAGATATGTTATAGGTCTCTTACCTGGTATAACTGGTTGCATGTTGAAGAGCTGAGCTTCATGCACCTCCATCGTCATGGTCTGCTTGTTCAACACGCCCACATAATATCTAAAAAGATGCCAAACATCCTCCTTATCAATCTCCTCCTCGGTGACCATAACATGCCAAAATGTGCAGCAAAGACCTACTTGCAAAGATTATTGCACTTCATTGACCCCACTCCAAAGTTCTGCCCCACATAGGACAGTCTGTCTGACTCTGCAACCTAAATAAAAGAAACCAGGAAGAACACAGAGTATAGCAACATAGCCCGGAGAGTGCAGACACACGATAGATCCTCATCTTCCTCACCAGTATCCGCCTGGTCTTTTTCCTGGGGTTACTTTCCTCTGTGTTTTTAAACATGCTGAAATCCAGCTTGTCTTCATTTTGGACGCTGCCGTTGGAAAAGCGGACTGTGGGATTGGGACAGAAACACCGGGAATCAAAACCTCAAATGCGATCAAACCTCAATGACCGATGTGATTGTAGAGTGACACACGTGAGAGCCTCGGATACAACAACACAGTAGTGCCCACGTGTGCACCTAAATGCTTTAGAAATATAAACTCTACAAAGCCCAACCCAGAGTCATGTGTCATCATCATCATCCTCGTGAAAAATTCTACATAATAAACAAATGAGGACGACTCACCGACGACAGCTTTATCGGCTTCTTTCTCCTCTCCGCAGCACACAAACGAGCAGGAGGCGGCCATGACTGTTGTCATGATGAGTTTTCATGCAGGGCAAGAGTTTACTCCTCTGTACTTCCGTGTTCGCTTCGCCAAGCCGCTGCTCTAATTTCTCCAGTTTTGTTGTGGATACTTTACCTGGTGCCTTTCTTTATTTTGCCTGCACTGTTCCTTCTGCTATGTCTTTGTTCATTGGATTATCATTTATACGGGCTTTAACAAAATGAAAATGCCAAAGCATTTACCATCTCGATGCTGTTTATAATCTTTGGCTAACTGGCTATGTGTGGGGGTGCAGCAGCGACGCCTTGTGGTGAAACTGTAAAGCTGCAGCTTTTCACCTCGGGTGAGGTCATGGACGCGAAAAAGAGGTACAGCGCCGCCCCGTGAGTCTGGTTGGAAAAACCGTCTGTCGGCCGGGGGAAATATTAGAAAACACAACACAGCATGACGCTACCACTCACCAATAGATAGGAGGCATTAATATTATTCTAACGGTTATTCTGGCGCCGTGGCTGTGTGCTCAGCCTGGCAGCCGCTGGAGATCAACGGACACCGCGTCACCGTGCATCGCGGCCAGCTTTACGTTCCCACGGCCAAAACCAAACAAGCCGCTTCGGGGTCAAACCGTCAGGAAGTCGACCGCAGGGGGACGCGGGAGGTAGCAGCGGAAATGTTAGCTATCCACAGCTCGGCTTGAGGGGACATTTTGTCCAGTCTCGGTGACCGCATGCCGCTGCTTTTACTTTAGCTAACGGGCTATTTGTTGGGCTGATCGGGGCCCTGTTCTCCCTCTCGATACCTGCATTTTCCGGATCTTTCAAGGTAACCTAAAGTACCGCTGGCTCTCTGCTCTGACTTACAGCACCAGCAGAGTGCTTCTTTTGTGCCATTTTACCCAGTCGCATCCCATGCTATTGTGTTCCATTGCAGTTGTGACGTTAACTGTGTGTAAAGACGACGGTGTTCAATAAAGTTAGACCTGTTCGTCAATATATGACTTTATAGCAAGAAGGCAAAGACAGTGGAAAACGCAACATTTGGTGCACAGTAATCAGTAACCAAAATAAAACGACAGCACCACGGCATCCTGGCTGTTCGCTAGTAAATACAAAAACTGGTCCAACTTCACCCCCATCACCATTCAGACATCCTAGACTGCATCCACAGGTACTCAAAAATGCACAGTTTCATCACTCAAGTAGAAGTGAACATACTTGTTTCAAAAAATACTGAAGTGCTGGATCCAGACTCTGAAATGCAGTGAAAATGAGCTATTTGGAGGACATTTCTATCAGCTGTTTTGTGCAAAGCTAACTTAACTTCATTAATAATATAAAAATCAAATAATATTATGGGAGTACAAACATTATGTCAGCCCAAATTCAGATGCAAACTCGCTCTATGTGCTGATGTAGCTACACCTAAGCAGAAAAATGAGCATAATCGTGGGTTCAAGTTTGATTCGAGTAGGTGTGAGATCTCTAGTTTTGTAGTGCAGCATCACTTGGAAGTAATTTTTATTGTAAGCACAATGAAATTTTCTTTGTTTTCGGGCTGTGATCAGCTGACCTGAGTTTCTGCTCTTGTTGGCTGTCAGGGCAGATTTGTGACACCCCTACACACTATAAAGGTAGAATTCAGTGAATTAATCTCCTTTCCATAACTTTAAATTTACGTGTTTCCTTGTTACAGTAACCATAAACGCCACATCTGTTCTGCACTGTAAACATCCCCACAGTACCACAGATTAACCGGATTACCCTGCCATACACTGCCTTTTCATGCAACCTTGGAATAGCAAAAGTTAGTATACACTTCACATAAGCAACACATCAGGTATAGATCTGGTATCAGTTCAAAAGTGTCTAAAATGAATGAGGATGTTATGTTTCAGCTTTAACTTCCCAGTCTGTTAAATGTCACGGAGCAGTCCTTACCTTTTAAAATCTAACCTCTCTCCATCCTCTCCTGTCTTACTTTGATAAATAAGCGTTTTTTAACATTTTGAAGTGTGATGAGTGTTGTAGTAACACATGTTGTGATTTATCACTTTGTCCCCAATTGTTTTATCCATTAAGATAACTTGATCTTATTTAATTTTTGTTTTTTTTTCTCATGCATAATGGATTGTCAAAAAAGCAAGCTGCAACCAGTGTGCTACTCAATAATGTCAAGTTGGCAACTACATACAGTCTGTTTCTTGTAATACAGCAATTAACTTAGAACTATTGGTTTGGGCATTATGATGATAAGGGTAAGAGTACGTAGGGGCAGTAAACTGAATTTCCCAATTTGTTGAAGAACACTGAAGCTTGAAAAGCTCCAGGTCGCTGCTGATAGGTCAGATGCAGTGACATCAGTAGATCACCTGATCTTTGCTAACTGACTGTAGTTCTGCATAACTAACCTACCCTCTGCTCCTCTGTCTGCAGGGCCATGGATTTCCCAGGCCATTTTGAGCAGATCTTCCAGCAGCTGAACTATCAGCGTGTCCATGGTCAGCTTTGCGACTGTGTCATCGTGGTAGGCAGCCGACACTTTAAAGCCCACCGCTCCGTGCTGGCGGCCTGCAGCACCCACTTCAGAGCGCTGTTCACTGTCGCAGAGGGAGATGCTAGCATGAACATGATCCAGCTGGACAGCGAGGTTAGAAAGAAAATGCTGTCAAAAAAGCGAAAAAAGTGTTTTTAGTCATTCTAATGGTGATTGAAACCACTGTGTGCGTTCTGCAGGTGGTGACGGCCGAGGCCTTCGCTGCTCTCGTGGACATGATGTACACGTCAACACTGATGCTCGGCGAGAGCAATGTCATGGATGTTCTCCTCGCAGCTTCGCATCTGCACCTCAACAATGTGGTCAAGGCTTGCAAACACTACCTGACGACGCGCACGCTGCCCATGTCCCCCTCATCCGACAGAGCTGCCCATCACCACCCACAGCAGGAGCAGCAGAGGCACAGACAGCAGCAGCATCAGCAAGTAGCTGATTTAGCAGTGAACCCGATGTTAGCAGCTAATGCTAACCTTGCAGCAAATGCTGCCACTTCAAAGCTGCAGCGCTCCTTCTTACTGCAGCAGCTGGGGCTCAGCTTGGTGAGCTCTGCTTTGGGTGGGATGGAAGACGACCGGGCGGGAAATGTAGTTGGCAGTAGGGTGGTTGACCAGAGGGCCTCCTTCCCAATCCGACGCTTCCACAAACGGAAGCCCTCTCTGGCGCTGGGGATTTCAGAGGAGAGACCCAGACAGAGACAGCGTCCTTTGGCGCCTAACCTCGGGTTGTTAGGAGAAGAAGGGGTGAACGCAGAGCGGGAGGAGGGAGCACTTCTCTCCCCGGATTCCCACAAGATGGGGGACGAATCTAAACTTGACCCTCCAATCACTGGGTTAGCAGCTGCGTCCCAAGATGACCCTCAGATGCCGAGTCAGTCAGATAGTGGACGCTGCGAGGAGGAGAACTTGGGGAGAATTCAAGGAGTAAACAAAGAAGAGGACATGGATGACCAGGATCAGCAGGACAGCAGAGCAGGGGTGAAAATAAAATCAGGAACAGAGGAGGAGGAGAACGAAGAAGAGGAGCAGAAGGTAAAGCTACAGGTTTGTCTCTTCAGTGGGCAGGAATATTTTCATAGTTAAAACTCTCCAGACCTCTCAGGCTTGTCTGTATGAAGTAAACAAACTTAACAGAAATCGTTGGTTTGATTGTCATTAATGCAACCAGGGGTTAAGGGATTGGACAGAAGAGGGAAGTCATAAGATCGGGTGTAGCAGTGCAGCTGGGGAAAATGACTCACTTAGAAATAAGTCACACATAATTTCTGTTCTGAGGATTTGATTTCCTTGCGGACGGACTGTGACAGCTGACCTGTGCTGACTCTGAGGTCCACTGCTCTTTGTGGGTTTTGCTTGCTGCAATTTACGAGATATTAGCAGATGTTACATGAGCTGTCGTGGCCACTCTCCAACCTTTGGGCGGTGTAATGTCTAAAGGTGGAGATTGGCAGGTGAAGGGTAGTAAAGAATGTCATCAACTTACATTCAAACTAATGACTGTTACCCTGAAGCCTTGATTACATTTTTCTCATCGACTTGGATCCAAGAGACATAAATTTGACCAGTGTTTTTGTGGCCTCGTTAACTAATGTGCAGATAATTGACATTACAGTCCATGAACTAAACACACACACACACCCCAGGCAGAAGAGTTCAAGCAGACTTCAAAGGGGTATAACAGGTGGGACAACTCGGCCATCGAGTTTCAGCTGTCATAACCAGTCCTAACAGTGATCGTGAACACCCATCCTGCACTTCATTACTGTAAACTGTACCACAGTACTGCAGAGTACCTACTTTAGCCTGAAAAGACTGTCCAGTATAGTATAGACCCCCCCCCCCCCCCCCCCCCCCCCACTCTGCAGCAGCAGCAGTAATGGCAAGGAAGCCATTTCTTGCAAAAGTTAACATGTTAATTTTCCACTAAATGTTTCCATTTATAGGCTAGAGTTAGAAAAAAATATTTATGATTAACTTTAGAGGTTTTATTTGTTTTACAACTTATATACAGGGAGTGCAGAATTATTAGGTAAATGAGTATTTTGTCCACATCATCCTCTTCATGCATGTTGTCTTACTCCAAGCTGTATAGGCTCAAAAGCCTACTACCAATTAAGCATATTAGGTGATGTGCAACTCTGTAATGAGAAGGGGTGTGGTCTAATGACATCAACACCCTATATCAGGTGTGCATAATTATTAGGCAACGTCCTTTCCTTTGGCAAAATGGGTCAAAAGAAGGACTTGACAGGCTCAGAAAAGTCAAAAATAGTGAGATATCTTGCAGAGGGATGCAGCAGTCTCAAAATTGCAAAGCTTCTGAAGCGTGATCATCGAACAATCAAGCGTTTCATTCAAAATAGTCAACAGGGTCGCAAGAAGCGTGTGGAAAAACCAAGGCGCAAAATAACTGCCCATGAACTGAGAAAAGTCAAGCGTGCAGCTGCCAAGATGCCACTTGCCACCAGTTTGGCCATATTTCAGAGCTGCAACATCACTGGAGTGCCCAAAAGCACAAGGTGTGCAATACTCAGAGACATGGCCAAGGTAAGAAAGGCTGAAAGACGACCACCACTGAACAAGACACACAAGCTGAAACGTCAAGACTGGGCCAAGAAATATCTCAAGACTGGTTTTTCTAAGGTTTTATGGACTGATGAAATGAGAGTGAGTCTTGATGGGCCAGATGGATGGGCCCGTGGCTGGATTGGTAAAGGGCAGAGAGCTCCAGTCCGACTCAGACGCCAGCAAGGTGGAGGTGGAGTATTGGTTTGGGCTGGTATCATCAAAGATGAACTTGTGGGGCCTTTTCGGGTTGAGGATGGAGTCAAGCTCAACTCCCAGTCCTACTGCCAGTTTCTGGAAGACACCTTCTTCAAGCAGTGGTACAGGAAGAAGTCTGCATCCTTCAAGAAAAACATGATTTTCATGCAGGACAATGCTCCATCACACGCGTCCAAGTACTCCACAGCGTGGCTGGCAAGAAAGGGTATAAAAGAAGAAAAACTAATGACATGGCCACCTTGTTCACCTGATCTGAACCCCATTGAGAACCTGTGGTCCATCATCAAATGTGAGATTTACAAGGAGGGAAAACAGTACACCTCTCTGAACAGTGTCTGGGAGGCTGTGGTTGCTGCTGCACGCAATGTTGATGGTGAACAGATCAAAACACTGACAGAATCCATGGATGGCAGGCTTTTGAGTGTCCTTGCAAAGAAAGGTGGCTATATTGGTCACTGATTTGTTTTTGTTTTGTTTTTGAATGTCAGAAATGTATATTTGTGAATGTGGAGATGTTATATTGGTTTCACTGGTAAAAATAAATAATTGAAATGGGTATATATTTGTTTTTTGTTAAGTTGCCTAATAATTATGCACAGTAATAGTCACCTGCACACACAGATATCCCCCTAAAATAGCTAAAACTAAAAACTACTTCCAAAAACATTCAGCTTTGATATTAATGAGTTTTTTGGGTTCATTGAGAACATGGTTGTTGTTCAATAATAAAATTATGAAATGGGGAAATGGTTGGATGTTAATTCTTTATTTCGAAAGGACATGCTAGAAAAAATAAAACGTCTTAGTAAGGCAAAGCAGGCTTGTTCAAGAGATTATTTTAGAGCATCTGGTTTTACCCATTTGGGAGCTGGCTCTGAGGTTTCTGTGAGAAGTCTTTCCACAATAAAATTCTGTCCAACTGTGAGACCTTTAGCCAGTGTTGTGAATATTAATTCTTACATTAAAATTTGAGGTCTTATCTCCCTTGGCCTTAGATGAAACATTTCTTTCCTTTTCTTGCTTTTCTTAGGTGGTTGTTAAACGTGAGCCGCTAAGTTCGCCCGAGCCAGCTGATGAAATTAGCGACGTCACATCGCAGGCCGAAGGCAGTGATCGCCCCGAGCCTGGGTGCCAGGAGGACGAAGAGAAGGTGGAGCTGAGCCCAGAAAGCAGCGACCGCAGCTTCACTTCTGAACCCCAGCCCAGCTCCGACTCTCTTCTCCAGCCCAGCTCTCAGCTCATCCTCAAGGGCAGTATAGGAGGAGGAGGTGCGAACGGAGGTTTTGGGTGTAATAATGGACTGAGTGGCAAACCTGGTTTCAGCATTTCCAGCTTCCTCAGCCAAAAGGATTTTGCGACTGGCAGCTCGGGGATGGTTGCCGGAGAGGACGACCTTCCGAACACAACAACTGGGGATGCAGTAGCACATCGCTTTCTGCTGAGGCAGGAAGCTGCTGGGACTTCGAGCTCTGCTTCTTCCTCTCTTTTGCAATCAGGTCCACTCAGTGGTGAGAGTAGAAGCAGTTTTGGAGATAATCTGCAAGCCGATTCTCTGTTCCTCCGCCCCCTGCATGATGGTTTAGGAAGCCCCAGAGGAAATGGGGGAAATTCAAGAGGAGGACGTGGAGGAGTGGATCCTTTTGATTTAGAATTCCAGCGCTCAAGTTTGGGGCTTCATTCACTGGGACGGCCCTCAAGAGAGACAGGAGGAGCCAGCGGCACAGGTCTGAGTTATCCAGGCTACAGACGCATTGCTCCAAAAATGACCACTGGCATGGGAGGAGAAGAGGCAGTCGGGGGGATTCTTCAGGATGCTGCCTCTTCTTCCTCAAGTCTAGCGGGTCCCCTGCTCCTCAATGAGAACGGGGGGTATGAGATGAGTGGCAACAGGCCCACCTCCCTCCCCCCTCAGCTCACCCGGGCCTCAGCAGACGTTCTGTCCAAGTGCAAAAAGGCTCTCTCAGAGCACAATGTCCTAGTGGTTGAAGGGGCACGAAAATACGCCTGCAAAATCTGCTGCAAAACCTTCCTCACCCTGACTGACTGCAAGAAACACATCCGTGTCCACACGGGAGAGAAACCCTACGCGTGTCTGAAGTGTGGAAAACGCTTCAGCCAGTCGTCACACCTATACAAGCATTCCAAGACCACCTGTCTGCGCTGGCAGAACAGTAACATGTCCAATGGCTTGCTGTAGGAGCAGAGTGTGGAGATTAAAACACTAGGAATCAGTGTAGCTGCCTTTAAAGTCACAAAGCTGTTATAAAAATGTTTCTGAAACTCTGACTGAACGGCCAGTTTTGTTATCCGCTCTGTCTAAACTAACTGATCCTGATCACAGACCAAAGATGGGGATGAAAATGTAACTTAATATAAATATATAACGTGATCTTCTCCAGGACCAGTTGATAAAGTTTCTGTTAAAAAATTAACCCCATAGAAAGATTTTAGGGATGTAGGACATGCAAAATTAGCATATTTATTTATGTTAATTAATTGCAAAGTGTCAAAGTGCACCCTTTAAACTTTACTGTATTAGAGCCTGACTGATTTGTCTGCAGGCCGATATATCAGCAAATTACCATTTGGCATTGATAATGGCCAATATGTGAAAATTTAAAAAGGAAAAAAACATATTTTAACAATTTTGTGAGCATAACACAGCATAAAAGATGGACATAGCTGCTGTGACATCACCCTTTGGTTTGTGAACTCCCATTATGAAACTTCAAGATGAGCATGAGGTGATCCTTTAGTGGCGATTCATTGTTAGTGGTACACTTGGAATTAAATTAGATTCAGTCATTGCAACACTCAGAGGCAGCTGTGCAACATCAGCACTAACGACTGACATCATGTAAAATATTGTATTTAAATTCATATTCGGTGCATAATTGTAAAAACATGTAGCAGCTGACATTATTGACTGTGCCTTGTTCTGTGCACGGGCAGTCACATCCATTCACATTCATCCACGTTGGTCGCCATTATGAGTGTAAGTGCTAAAATCTAATGGTTTATTAGATGCAAGCAAAAAAGGTAGAGATAATCCAGTGTGTGGGAGAGACCTGGGTAATGCTGAAATCTGTAGCATTTTAACAGTTTAACCAGCTGAGAAGGCGACAGAGTATGTAGTGTTGTAACAGTGTTTTTATTCTGTCATGCGGTGAAATGTCATCAGTACTTTGTTAATTAATAGTCATCATGAGGAATCGAGCAGTGGACTTATTCAAGTCAAATTAACGTGACATGATCGTCGTCTGTGGTTGATTTTCAGTCTGTCGCTGACGTTGTTGCTGAGCTCATTTTAATGTTGAAAATATTTTTGGTTAAAGGCCAAATAATTCAAAATGTACTCATGGAGGCCTTCATGTGGCATATGTCTGCAAGAGTAACAGCCTCACTTTAAAACATTTATACTTGTAGGGGGAAAATTATGAATTAGCCTGATTACCCTTCCACCACAACTGTTTACCTTAGAGTGAAGTTTCATTGTTTACTGACGTAAAACTATTACGGCAATCAGGAGAAAAGTTTAAAAAAACAAACGCATTTTTCTGTCTAAATTCATAAAACAGTTTATTGTGATTGTAAAAGATATGGCACTACGTGACTTTCAGCCATAGCTCCTCGGTGTTGTGCGTTTATTGAAAGAACGGCGAAGTTTCAGTGACGAGTTCAGCATGTGTTGGAGGAAAAAAAAAAATATTTAGACATGTAAATACTGTATTGCACATTTCTGGTAAGTCTTTTGGAGAGGAGACAAAACAACTCCTAAAGATGTAAACATTGCGTGTCTGTTTGCTACTGTACTTGATATGAGTGCTTTATACGTGTCTCTTTACATATAATGTTGCGCCTGATACAAAAACACTGAGACAAATCAGTCTTTTTTTTTACAGCTAATAATGTTTACTGGAACGTTGAACTATGTGACGACATCTTCATTGTAATCCAACCATCCGGCTCACCCAGCTCTTATGATCTTCCTTCTTCCTTTGTTATTCTGTTGTGCTGGAAATGAAAACAAAGTTCCACTAGTCTAGAAAAATGTAACATCACTAAAGGAATATTTCACATGGAGAAAGTAATTTTAAAAAACAAGATTTTAATGTTTTCATTTTTTGTTAATTACAAGAAATTTTGTGTTTTATGTAGCTGTATTTTAATGTAACTTGATAAATGTTGGGGAATGCTGTAAGTTACAAGACAACTATGTTACAGCTGAGGATGTGTACGCTTAAAAAAAAAAATATAGACAGGATTTACAAAAATAATATCACATGAAGGTTTTCTGCTAGCAGACATCCTGCAGGTTGAAAAACAGCCTCTGGATGGCAGTATGTTTTTTGAAACAGTATTCATGCTGTGTTGTAGAGTTCTGTTTTAGTGAACTGGAATGGAAAAAAATAACACATTAATTAACATGTTTGCTTTTTGTATAGTTTAATGATTGGTGTATTGTGACACTTGAGCTGTCAGTGAGACAGGATCATTGCTTTCAATCCTAGTTGGCACCTTATTGTACTGTAGAGTCATCACACTGTTAGCCCTTTACAAAATGACACTTTTTAAAAAGGAAAAAAAAAGTTATTTAAAGTTATTTTCCCTGTAAATTTAATTCAGAACTCTATTAAAGTCATTTAAATGACCAGTGACGGTTCAGTCTTTAATCTGACTAAAATTTAGTCTGTTGCTCTGACTCTCACTCACATTCAGCTTCTTCTCTCGTCATGAAGCGAGGTAGCTGTAGCAGGCTTTTGAAAAATACAAAGGTAGATATGGGATCAGGCAAAGGTTTGACTGTTTACATGTCACACAAGCAGGTTAGGTGATGTCTTCTACAGCTGTTGTATTAATTATTAAATTATTATTAAAACTGCACTGACTGAACTACCCTCTGTATGAAGATGTTTGATTTCTTAGAAAGAAATGTGTATAAAAGTCTGAATTGATTATTAAAGTCACTGCCTTATGCCCTCTAGCTTGTAAAGCCGGACTTTTATTGATATGCCAAAATTGAAAGGTTTGGGGGGGGGTGTTAGTTTGTTTTTGTTTGTTTTTTTCTGTATAACGTCCGTAGTGTAACAATGAGGTGGCTAAATGTTTGTCTCTTTACTCTTGAGTACTTTGAAGATTGTATAGTATGTTCAGGTGTTGTATAGGCTGAATAAAAATGCTATGAAATTCAGTTTGTGTGCAACTTTCTTATCATATACAGTGCTGTGAAAAAGCCTTGGCCCCCTTCCTAATTTCGTATTTTTAAATATTTATCACACGTGTGTTAGATCATCAAACTAATTCTAACATAAGACAAAATAACCTGAGTAAATACAAAATTGTTTTTTGTTTGTTAAATTAAGAGATAACTGTGATTAACCACACTTTTGGGGAAAGCTGAGTTCAATTTCCGTATCCACACTCAGGCCTGATTACTGCAAGACCCGTTGATTCAAGAAATTGCTAACATAGAAGCTGTCTGACAAAGCTAACTAGGCTAAAAGTTCTCAAAAAGCAACGCAACATGCAATGAGCAGCTGAGAAGCAATGTCACTGACACCTATCAGAGTGGAAAGAGTTACAGAGCCATTTCTTAGGCTTGATCCTGAATCCTGAAGGAGAATGTCCGGCTATCAGCTTTTCCCCATGGTTGAGTTGTGCAGCAGTACAATGATCTGAGCCAGGTTGTTCATGCGCCAACCCTCCAATGTGGCTGAAATATAACAATTCTGCAAAGAGGAGTGAGCCGAAATTCCTCCACAGAGATGAGTAAAAATCTTTTTGCAGTTCTTGCTGCCAAAGTGTGGGAAACCAGTAGGTTTATAGGAGCAATCACTTTTTCACCCAGGGCCTGCTAGGTTTGAATCACTTTTTTTTCCATATAATTTGAAAATCAGAAAGGGGGCAAAAACTTTTTCACAGCACTCTAGAATCCCAAACTAAAAAATGTGAAACTGAAGACTAAAGAAAAAGGAGACAGTTGCAACACTGCAAGGATTTACTTCAGTCAGCAAAATATATTTTGAACAGTAAGTAGAACTAATCATCCACTATTTGATCATTTTTTCAGAGTGGAAGCTGTTTCTTCTTAAAGCTTGAGCTCTTTGATCATCGGCTGCCCTCGCAGGCCCAGGAGGAGGTTGTTTGCCGCCAGGGAAGACATAGCATCACGGGTAGTATAGGAGGCACTCGCAATATGGGGTAGAATCACTGCAGGAAGAGAAAATATTAAAACCTAATGATAGGCAGAGAGGACCAAGTGTGATTTAAAAACCTGTTCAAAGTAGCAGAATGCCCACCACAGTTTTTGAGCGTAAACAGTGGGTGGTTGGTTGGCAGCGGCTCAGGAACAGTAACATCTAATCCAGCTCCTGCGATCTGCCCTGTGGACAGAGCTTCATACAAGTCTTCCTGGTTCACCACCCCGCCTCTGCACAACAGCAAAGTCAGTTATAGACTCAAAGGGCAGAATCCTCTCTGCTGATTGCCTACAGTACATATCCATTTCTCCAGATGCAAGTCACCGAGAAGTTAAATGATTAGTCATTCTAATTTCCTGTGAGTGAACTAGTCAACTGTGGAGGTCATTTTGTGAAACTGCGAGCAATTCTAATATCTCAAATGTGAATATTTGGATTTGAGGAAACACAATGGTCATTTCTTAAAACCGCTACCTTGCATTTTGTGTATTAAATGGTGATCAGTGAAGGAAAATAACCTGTTAAACATCAGGTTAATCAGTAATTAATGAGCACAACACTCACAGACCACTCTTGGGGTCATGCATGTATCAGGTACCTGCTCGTGTTGATGAAGATGGAAGTCTTTTTCATCTTGGAGAAGAGGTTCTTATTGCAGATCTCCTTTGTCTCTGGTGTTAGAGCACAGCACACAGCCAGGAAATCTGACTGCTTTGCCAGCTCATCAAAAGAGACTAGAACAAGATACAGTGCAAGGTTATTAAAAATAAACTGAAAACTAAAATAAAACAAACCTTTTTAGCTGGTAGGAATCAGATGAAAACTAAACTAGATGCACTAATATCACTTTTATCATATTAGGTTTGTGGATGGCTCTTAGGACTTCAAGAAAGACTTATAAAAAGTCAAAAGGTTTTAAGTAGCCTTATCTTTTGACTAGCCCCTTAAACCTGCCTCTCATCTGCCCTGTTGGCAGGGGATCTTTTGTCCACATATCATAGAGTAACGTCCTTGCTGGGTCTTCCTTACCATATTCTGCATTGATGGCACTCGCCAACTCAGGCCTGGGGGCCACATCTGTGTAGATAAACTTCCTTACTTTGAAAGGTGCCAGACGCTCAGCAATGGCCACACCTTTGAGTACAATCACACACTGTAAAAAGCTCATAACTGACAGAAATGGCAGTTTGACGATACGCTGATGTAAAGGTTGTCTTAGTGACGTGCTGCTTACCGATCCTGCCTAGTCCGAGAATACCGACAGTGCTGTTGGCCAGCTCATAACCACACAGCCACAGCGTTCTCCACGTGCCCCAGCCGCCACTGGCATCAGTGAGAGAAAGAGAGAATTTGTTTTGCACAGTTTGCATTTTTGCATGTATGTTTTAGTAAGTTTTCCACACATGTGTGATCTTATTTTGTATATGACAGTACGTCTTGGCCTCATGTGTGGCCTCTATGAGCCTCCTGGAGGTCGCAAGCAGCAGAGCTACTGTCAACTCAGCAACAGCATCTGTCAGGACTTCAGGGGTATAACCTATACGGATTCCTCTGTAGGGGAACATAAACATTGCATACAACGTTACATGAATATTTCACTGCCTATTTGCATGTTAAGAACCTTTTTTCATAAAGGGAAGATCACTCTCAGTAGAGCCATGAACGGCATTCACACGTGTTACAATAAAATAAAACAGAAAGAGGGAACTCACCGTTTCTTCAGCTCATCCAAAGACAGATGATCGAATCCCACTGACATTGTACTGAGGACCTTCAGGTTTGGACCTGCAGGAATACATTACACATATAAAGACATGCAAGGCTGTTTGTTGCATTTAGGTTATTTGTCAAAGGCAAAGGGCAGACCTGCAGCGTCCAACAGTTCCGCATCAATTTTTTCTGTCAGCGTGCAAAGCAGACCATCTACACCTTTGACCTTCTGAAGGAGCTCCTTCCTGGGCACCGGTATGTCATCTGAGTCCCACAGCTCAAACTGCACCCTAGGGAAACAGAAATCACATGACTGAAGATTTAAATCAAATCCAGTTTTGAAAAAAACAAAAAAAATCCCAAATGCATGAGCACAGGTTTCACATTTATATACAGATAATGGTTCTTCTTAGAGATACATAATCTCAAAGTGCTTTTCATAGAAATCCTGGGATTTTAAGGTGCAGTGAAACATTTGTGCAGTTCTCTTTCTCAGGGAATACCCTTTAGACTATGTGCTTTATTTGACGAGACCTTAAGGCAAACATTAGCAGTCATGTTTGTTCAAAGTAAATGATGAACCTCAGACCAGACATTCAAACTGCTTAAAGTGATCACTGTCAAATCTCCTGCGGCACACATCGCGTAGTTACATAAAAACGCAAAAATTTGTTATTTTAAGTGACATAACAGGATACTAAAAAAATACTCACTGTCCGGATTTGCGGAGGATCTTCAGGCCCTCAGGTGGGATCTGTCGTGTGACGTAGACGCGTGGCAGGGTTGACATCTCCCTCTGGATGTTGCTTGTTAGACCCCCGGTAATGTTCAAAGGAGTAACGGCGATCTTCTGGAGCCGACGGAGTGCCATGCGACTGCACCACATTGCAGCGTAAGTGCGTGGGCAGAGTGTCCACAGTGTAGGATGAGTAGACTCTGGAGACTGTTGTGGGATTTGTGTGTGATTCTGGCTGCAGATCAAGGGGGAGGCTCCTTTGTGAACTAACCAATATGATAAAAGGGCGGGAGTCTGAAGGCCATTGCATAGTCTGAAGGTCTGAAGGTTAGAGATACTTATCCCTAGCCCCCCCCCAAAAAAAGAAGCAAAAATCGGTCCAATTTTGTCTCTGATTATGGAACTGGAGGCACAAGCATAACTACCTGCTGTGACAAAGACAGTACCAGAATTGTGTTTTCCATCGAGTTGTGGTGTAAATGTTTCACTTAGCTGGTGAACTTTGTTTCTTTAAATGAGGGGGGGGGGGGGGGGGGACCTGAACATTGTTTTTTATCTTCTGCTTTCACTGGTTGCGACCAGTTTTTATATCTGGCTTTTTCCAACACGAGCCTGCCTGCGTTGTCATGAAAATAGAAAAGTTGTTGCTTGGTTGATTGCTTATTTTTTCTCAAACTGAAAAATAAAATACCCCTAACCCGTAATGGCTGGAGGAGGTATTGTCACACCTCAAATCCAAAGCGATAAAGCAGACTCATCATCGACAAGGTTGATTTAAGATAAGGCAATATTTTCTGACATGTTTCTGCTGTTTCTGTCCTGCTTTCAGTTGGATGGACCTTAAAATCATTATTGTGTTACAGGTATTACTTTTGTGCTATCTTTTTCTTTTATGAATAGAATGCATTGTTGTCACCATATTCACATATACAATATACATCTATACGGTGAAAAGTCTTAAGACACTCTTAATCACTTTATATTTTTATAGGAAAACGCGAAATAGACTCAGCAACTTATTGAAACATGTGCAAACACACATAGAAATACAGTATATAAGGGGAAAAAATAGAGTTTGTACAATTCTAATGAGCTCGGAAGTCAGTACTTAGTATTATTGGTAGAACAGTGTGTTATTTATTCTTTAACACAGCCTGGACACTCTTAACCTTTATTTCTTTAATTGTGTAGTCTTCAGGAATAGTTCTCCAGGCTTCTTGTAGGACATTTAAAGCTCTTCTTGAAATGTTGACTTCCTTTTCTTCCCTTCTCTGTCAACATGATCCCACACTGCTTCGGTAATGTTGTGGTCCGGACTCTGAGGAGGCCAGTCCATGACTGATAGTGTGTGTTTTTCTAACCAGGTATGCTTTTACTGCATTAGCCATTGCCAATCATGAGCTTTTCTGTTGGTAGTTGTTCAAAATGTGTGTTGATAATTCAATTTGTTTTGACAAAATCCCCAACACAACTGTCTGAAGTGCAGATTGAAACCATGACAGAGTCTCCACTGTGTTTTACAGACCATCACTTATAATTTGTAAACACTGACTTAGACACTAACTGTTCTACCTCTCTTCCGACCTCTTCTGCACATACTGATGAGCTTTTCTCCCTGCTTCCCCTCCTTAAGACTGGCTTCTTTTTTCTTTTTTTTTTTTTTTTTTTGCCTGTCCCGTTTGGCTCTTTTGCCATCAGAATTGTTGTCTAAAGGCAAAGAAAGATGCCCAACGGATTTACTTTACCAAACGGACCATCCCAGCCTTGCCGTAATGGTCCATTTGATTCACCTTTTATTGTTTATTTTATTTTCACTTACTGAATACGGGACAGACTTGACTGGGGGAAAGAAGGGGAGAAAGAAAGAGGGAAAGAGAAACAGCTGAGAAGAGGGACGGGGGAGAAGGGCAAAAGACAAAAACCAACAGAACGGGCAGAGAAAAAAAATGCATATATCAATCACCTGGATCACCTGCTGAGAAAGAAAAAAGAAAGCAAGCAGAAGAGAACAAGAGTAATAGAATAAACAACATCACAATGATATATGGGAATATGACAGTAAATACTAGACTGGCTTCTTAACAGCCACTGAAACAGTGAACAGTAGATTTATTAAATCAAGAGTCAGAAGCATCTCCCAGGACCTGTGTCAGATATTTGTTAGATGCTTTACCTGTTTTTTATTTTTTTAAAAAATTGTTAATTTAATTTACTTATTTTTGTTTTTTTCCCACTTCTCAGTTTCTTCAATATTATTTAAAGACACACTGCACAACATGTTCAGATATGCCAAGTTTTCAGCAAATAAATCCTGTGTTTTTTGTGGGGGAGAAGGGGGGGGGGGGGGGGGGGGGGGGGGGTTTCTGCTTGTAACAAAGTGTCTAAAGATTCCATTTAAAATTGGTATTTTTCTAAGTTGTCTGTTACGTTTAGATCCTTGAATTTGGTGCCTTTTAGCTATTGAATGAGTCATGGATCAGTGTTAGGTTTTTTAAAAAGCAAGCAAAAAGAAATGGGTGGTAACTCAAGATTTACACCTCTGAAAACAAAATGGTGAAATTTTATTCTTTAGAAAAATGTCACCCGAAATCTAGTAAATCATCATAAATGTGTGTTATTTTATCAACA
This sequence comes from Maylandia zebra, assembly GCF_041146795.1. Lineage (NCBI taxonomy): Eukaryota > Metazoa > Chordata > Actinopteri > Cichliformes > Cichlidae > Maylandia > Maylandia zebra. The sequence goes on along the minus strand of NC_135172.1, from coordinate 25,956,557 downwards.
ACACAAAATAAGTAACGTTTATTCACAAATATAGTCCTAGAAGTTTCCGTGAAATGATTGGTTGACGTTGGCCACGTGAGTCGTTAACCCGGAAACACTCCAAGTTTTTTAACCAGTCACAGCCATTCATTCGCTGCAGCTCGCTGGGCTTACTGACAGGTACCTGCGTGTGATATTCTGACTAATTTAAGTACATTTATAGCAGTGTTTACATATTGCTTGATAGAAACAACTATTCCTTAAACATTTGTCTACTCCCTGGAGTTATTTGTAGCCTCGTGTTTTGTGTCGCCACTTTTAATGAGTTTATGAGAAGTGTCTCCGTAACCGGCACCGGGCAGCAGCATTAGCTAGCTGTAGCCGCTAGCGTTGAGCTTCGGCAACTTCATAAGTCATCTAGCTTTACTAAGGCACGTGTATTAACCCCTTTAATGTCGGGCTTTTTTTAAGCCGCTTGGTTAAATCAGTTCAGGTCAGCTCAGCTCAGCTCGGTGGGGTCAACCCATGTTGCTGACAGCTAACTGGCATCAACAGTTAGTTAGCTGTGCGGCTCATTAACAGCAGGGCGTTGGTTTTAAATCTATATCGCTCAATCAGACAAGGTAATTACTCTATTTATATTTTTAACAGGAAGCATCTCTATCTTTGAGGCACTTGCTCTCCCCCCCTTCCCCTCCCACCATGGCTACAGACTCGATGGAGATTGACGACTCTCTTTACAGGCAAGCCTCACCATCCTTATAATTTGCCTTTTTAATGGTTATATTACAACCAGCGCCGTTATTGTTCGTGGTGTTTCCATTCGTCCTTCTAGCACATTCCTTCACAGTGACTCTTCATCTCTCTCTCACTCTTTAGCCCGCCAGCGATATGTGCTTGGAGACAGTGCCATGCACCAGATGGCCAGTCCTCAGTCTTTCTCAGTGGAATGGGAGGAATGGGAGTAGAGATAGGTAGGCAAATATTTAATGGTTTGGTGTTTGTATGAGCCATGCAAGGAACTCTAACATGACTCTAAATCTTTTGGGTTTGGTTTCGCAGCAAAAAATATTGTCCTGGCTGGTGTAAAGGTAGGCGCGCTCTCTTAATTTACAGCAATGTGTCATTCTCAGCATCTTGCAAGTCCAAAGGTCTTGTAGTCATAATTGTTCGAACATATTGTCCTGTTTGTCCCTCTGTATGTACAGGCAGTCACGCTTCATGACACAAAACAGTGTGAGACCTGGGATCTTGGCTCCAACTTCTTTATCCGCAAAGAGGATGTTTTGAGCCAGAGGAGGAGGTAATGAACCCCACGGGCAGGACTCTCCTTACGCTCTTAAATAGGCATGCACCAGTGTAGCTTATTCATTCCTCATGAAAGATGCCTTAAAGGAGCGGGCTGATAATATTGCTGAATAAATACATTGCAAACCATTCTCTTTTTATGTGAAACAGTCATTATTAAAAATGACAAAATAACAAGATCAAAACCTAATTAATTTGAACTTGTTTCCTTTCATCTTGGTCTGTGCTTAAATTGAATTGATACATTTAAGCTATTGCTGCTCCCCTTTGTTACTGTGTATGTCTGTTTAACCATACCCACCTTGCTTGCACAAGATAAATTTATGGACTGCACTAATCAAGTTGTGCAGTTGTAAAAACTTTACAACTGCACAACTTGATTAGTGCAGTCCGTAATTGTGTAAACTACACAACGATACAGAAATGGTGACACTGACAGGGACAGCACCATTGTCTGCTGTTGTCATCAGCTCAGCTGATCACTGTTTGGTTTCTGTTAAATCACAATTAGGTCACAAACAGTGAAAGCCACAAAGTGACGATCCTTTCTTGTTAGTTTTCATGTTGTGCTACTGTACCAAATAAAGAATAACATTTTTAGTTCAGTTTAACTGAATAATAATTGTGATTGACCAGTGCGTACCTGATACAGCTTCTGAGTAGGTATCAGAGTGATAGGTGGTATAAACATTGAGACTGGTGCATCCTTACTCAGATACTTTCTCAGTTTACCCACTCCCTTGTGTTTCCTCCCACAGGGGTGGAGGCAGTGTGCCCTCACGTTGCAGAGTTGAACCCTTATTCCACGTTGACATGTCTTTCTCTGCTCTTGACACAACACTGATCTCGGTTTTTCTCAGAAGGTACCAGGTAAGTCATTACCTTTCAGACTCCGGTTGTAAGCTAACCCATGGTTAGTAGGACAGACATTTTTTTTTTTAATAGGTTGCTCCCACGCCCTCAGAAACCCCCTAGTGATTAAAAATATGAGGTGTAGAGAAGTATGAAGACACCCGCCCCCTTCCCTTAAGACCAATGTGGCTTAACAAGAGTTTCCAATAGAAAGATTTCATCATAGAGAAAACATTTCTGAATGTCAATAAAACTCATGAAGCTACTCCAGCAGTGTGATTCACTTCACAGCTGCCTCTTACAGATGTTCTAGTTATGTTTCTCCCTGGTCTAAAGGAATGTTGAAACCTAAAGGTCGGCATTTCATAACGGCACAGCAAGTCGCGAAGGGTTGATCTCGTTTTTATATCGATCATGTATTTGGCCACCAACTGGCATTCAATTTAAAATAAAATGCTTGTACGTAACTGCTTTTCTTCTCTACCGCATAGTCTGCTATGGACTCCAGATAATGTTTATTGTCTGCTCTGCTTCCTCCTCTAGTGTGTGATTTTGACTGAGGCCAGATTGAGCCTACTGAAGAGAGTAAATGAGTTCTGCCACTCACAACAACCCCCTATCAGAGTAAGTCTGCTCTCCTTGTTTGTGCTTATGCATTACAGTTGCACTGCGAGAGCTCACAGATGGGTAAATATTAACCAAAACTGTTGCGTGTGTATTGCTTCAGTTCATCAGCTGTGACGTGTACGGTATCTGTGCACGAGTGTTTTTGTGATTTTGGAGAAGAGTTTGAGGTGTTCGACCCACAGGAGAGGAGCCCAAGGGAGGTTTTCATTCAAAGTATCACTCAGGTATTCCCCCCGACCACACCCCCACAAAAAATAAAAATGACAGATAAATAAATTGTTCCAGCTTTTCTTCAAAAAATTCAACACCTACAATTTGCAGTAAAGTTTGCCTGTTAATCTTCTGCTTAGTCAGGTAAATGAGCGAACTTTGGGGGAACTTTTCTGCAAACTGTTTAGGATAATCCTGGGATGGTAACCTGCATGGACAACCAACCCCACGGCCTACAGACAGGGCAGAGTGTTGTTTTCAGAGAGGTCGGTGGCATGGTGGAGCTCAACGGCACATCTCGGCAGGTTTCAGGTACTATGGTTACAATTTTATTACTGTAATGCATAACAGCGGCGTCTCCAAGATTATTGTTATTATTTGTACAAACTCAAACTGGTGTTTTATTTATTTTGCTGGACGCAAATGCAAAAATGTATCTGGCAATGTCTTTGGTGACTTGTTTTCTATATGTATGTTCATATTAAGTGTGTGTGTGTGTGTGTGTGTGTGTGTGTGTGTGTGTGTGTGTGGTTATAGTCCTTTCTTCTCACAGCTTTGCAATAGGAGACACATCTCAGCTACAACCATACACACATGGAGGTTTCTTTGTCATGGTGAAAACCCCTAAAATGTACAGATTTGTAAGTAGACTAGTTTTCATATTAACAGTGTTGTCCAGTTATGATTTAAAAACATGCAGATATGTTTAAATGACCATCACTTGTGTGTATGCTAACAATAACTCACAATATTTATTTCAGGAAACATTAGAGCGACAGCTGTGTGAACCTCGGGTCCTGACTCCGGACTTCAGTAAACCAGAGGTAAGAGGAAACTAGGTAGAAACTTATATCCTACAGAGGGGAATAGTGTGACATTTAAACATCGTTTTATTGCAGCTTCGTGACTCACATGGCTAAGAACAGTGTGAGTTAGAAACTGATCAAAACTTTCCCATGGCTCTCTTGCTACACAGTTGGTTCTCCTGACAGTATCCCACATGCTTAAACATACTGCCTTCACGTTTAAACAATAGAAACATGTACAGAGCAGAGATACCCTTTCTTTCACATTGATGTTTAACTAGGTTTACAAAACAGGTTAAACTAACGTAGACCCAGTGTTTCTTAGCCAAGTTCACAAATGCCTGTTTTTCTTTGAGTTTAAGAAGCCGATTTCTTCAGTCCTGTTTTAAATCTGCTTCTCAGGCCCCACTTCAAATCCATGCTGGCATGTTGGCACTGGACACCTTCCAGGAGCAGCACAGTAGACTTCCTAACACTGGGTAAGTAAAATTTCCATATCAGATCAGTACTTTTTACCCTCCAGTCTAATGTTGTGCTCTGCTTTCTCTGTGCGATATGATTGCTAAGCACTGAAGAGCGCCTTTTCTTTGATGTCATCAGGTGTTTACAGGATGCTGAGGTTTTACTAAAGCTGACTGAGGAAGTGAATGCAGCTCTCAAGAGCAAAGTGAGCTTTACTGTTTTCCACATTTCATCACTGCAAAGGCAGCCACTCATTGTCTGACAAATGACTGCATGCACACTGGTGTGATAACATTATACTCTCTTTTCCTCTCCTCTGTGACTCCTTCCTCCCAGGCTTCTGTGAATACTGAGCTAGTACGCTGCCTTTCAAGGACAGCAAGGGGTGCTCTCCCTCCATTAGCAGCAGCTGTTGGAGGTTTAGCCAGTCAGGAAGTTCTTAGGCCATCACAGGGAAGTTTGCACCCCTGCAGCAATGGGTAGGTCACTAAATTTGAAGCTGTGGTTTTATAGCTCACTGTAAGCCGTTTTCCAACCCTGAAAGAAAATGTTTTATTATCCAGTTTTGTTTTGTTTTGTTTTATCACATTTTTAGTTTTATCTTGACGCTATTGAGGTAGTCAAGCCACTTCAGCCTCTTTCTGCTGAGGAGTTTTCCCCTAGGGGTGATCGATATGATGGATTACGAGCTTGCATTGGTGACTCACTGTGTTTACAACTACACAAGCTAAGGGTCTTTATGGTAAGATTTAGAAGTTCTCAATGTGTTTAAGGTTTTTATTGAATCATGCTAGTTTACCCCAAAATAAATTATTTTATAGGTTGGCTGTGGAGCAATAGGCTGTGAGATGCTGAAAAACTTCGCCCTGCTTGGAATTGGATTGGCCAAGAGCTCAGGGGAGGTGGGTATTTATTCTTTATGCATTTACCTAAGTTTTACCTCACTGTGAAAAGTTTACTGGAATTTCATTTGCATATTTAACTTCTCAGGTGTGCATCACAGACCCAGACCTCATAGAAAAGTCTAACCTCAATAGGCAGTTTCTCTTCAGGCCACATCATATACAGGTGAATAGACGTGCATTTCTGCACCGGTCAGGCTCGGGCTTGGTCAGCGCATTGCTGCATTTAAGCCGTCTGTTTCCTCTCTGCTTTAGAAACCCAAAAGTACCACAGCAGCAGAGGCTACTCATGATATAAACCCAGACCTACAGGTGGAAGCTCACCTCAACAAGGTGTGTCCGGCTACTGAGAACATCTACAATGACTCATTCTACTCTTCATTAAACATAGTGGTCACTGCACTGGACAACGTAGAGGCACGGAGATATGTGGACAGGTTGGTGAAGACATTGTAACGATGAACAGCTTCACTTCATTCACTTCAGTATTTGATGTTCAATGAACCAAAGTGAAGCAGAATCCATGTGTGATTATTGTGACCCCTGACCTCATGATTACCATTGTCATGACATGAATCTAGAAGTTGCAGTTTAATAAAGTATTTGTTGTCATTTAAAAAGAGTTTTTCCTTTTTTGTAACTTATGTATTTTCAGCCGCTGTGTATCCAATCAGAGGCCTCTCCTAGACTCTGGCACCATGGGAACTAAAGGGCACACCGAAATCATTGTGCCAAACTTGACAGAGTCTTACAATAGCCATGTGAGTCTGTGGAAGAGGCTCATGTTATTGGTTTTCTGTGCTGGACATGTGCAGTCCCGTCACCAACCTAAAATCGCTTTTCTTCTGCCTCCCAGAGGGACCCCCCAGAAGAGGAGATCCCATTCTGCACTCTCAAGTCTTTCCCTTCTGTTATAGAGCACACCATCCAGTGGGCCAGAGATAAGGTCAGGCAGCTGAAAGACCCAACAGTATTCTTTTTCCACACTGCAAATTATTGTTTTGAAAGTCTGAGTGTACTTCCTAATTTTTATTTTTAAATTTTTGGCTTTCTAGTTTGAGAGTGCCTTTGTCCACAAGCCCTCCATGTACAACTCGTTCTGGCAGACCCATTCCTCGGCTGAGGTGGTGCTGCAGGTAAGGCACAAGTGCAGTTTTCACTGATGAAAATCACCCCAGCAGTGCAGCTGTTTAATCAATAAAAACAACTTTGATTGTGTGTGTTTGTCTGTGTAGAGGATGCAGGCAGGGGAAAGTCTGGAAGGGTCATTCCAGGTCATGAAGCTGCTGAGCAGACAGCCCACTCAGTGGGAACAATGCGTTGCTGTTGCTCGTCTGAAATTTGAGAAATATTTCAAGAGAAAGGTAATGAAAATACACATTCCTATCGAAGGGGCTGTGTGGTTTACGATTATGTTTTGTTTGGTTTTTGTTTGTTTTTTTCTTTTCGGTTTTTTCTCTTTACTGCTGTTTTCATGTAGGCCCTACAGCTGCTGCACTCTTTCCCCCTGGACACAAGGTTAAAAGATGGAAGTAAGTGTTAAATAATCAGATGGAAACCAGAATCAAGTTATCAAGCAAATTAACGGGTATAGCTAATTCATAAATGGCACGTAAAAGTATTTAGTGAAAAATCTCCCAATTCCTCAGGTTTGTTTTGGCAGTCTCCAAAAAGACCACCAACACCTCTTGAATTTGACTTGAAAGACTCTTTGTAAGTATGCCCTTCTGCTAACCGATAAGCTAAATATACTCAGATATTCACTTTTAAACTCTCCTCTGTTCCCATCAGGCACTTTGCTTTCATTGTGAGCACTGCCCGGCTCTTCGCAGGGATTTATAACATCCCTTATTCAGAAAGGGTGGGTGGCAAGCATTTAAATCTAATCGCACACATACACAACACACATACGTAATGACTTACTGACTGTGCGATTGTGTTTTTCAGGATCTTTCTGAAGAGGCTATTACCAGGATTCTTGCAGATGTCAAGATTCCAGAGTACAGGCCCTCAGAAAAAGTAAGCTGTTCTGTTGATCTGAACTTTACACTTTCAAACAAGCCCCCCCCCCCCCCCCCCCCCCCCCCAAAACAAAAACAAAAAACAAAACAAAACCAGAAAACAAACCACCCTAATCTTTTTGATGTGACTCTGTCCCTACCAGTGCATAGAAACAGATGAGACGGCAAGGAAGCCTGATCAGATAAAGATGCCTCTAAGCAGTGAAGAGGAAAGGGACGCCATCACTCATTTGGAGCAGGCTATTGCTACTGACAGGGTCACACCAGGTATGCAAATACTCAACATATCCTTTTTCTTTTTTTTTACGTCTGAAGGAGACACAAGCTGACTGACAAATTGAAAACGTGAAAGCTGGAGTGTTACATTTGTGATTAACGATTGGAGTGTGTGTCCTGTAAATTGTGCAGAACGGTTACGGATGAGTCCACTTCAGTTTGAAAAGGATGATGACAGCAACGGTCACATGGACTTTGTCGCATCAGCATCCTCTCTCAGAGCCATCATGTACTCCATTGAGCCAGCTGACAGACTTAAGACCAAACGCATTGCTGGGAAGATAATCCCCGCCATTGCCACGGCAACAGCTGCAGTGGCTGGTTTGGTGAGCACAGACCTTGAGATACTCGTGTGGTTTTTAAGGATTGCATCCAGCAGATAATGCTCATCATCCATTAGGTTATGTTTTGATTGAAGAATAAGGTGTACAATATGTTTTTAAAATGTTGATTTAATGGTATGGTAACCTTGTGTATTAATGTGATGCACTCAGGTGGCGCTGGAGTTGATCAAGGTGGTTGGAGGCTTCGGGTTTGAATCGCACAAAAACTGCTTCTTTAACTTGGCCATTCCTGTAGTCGTTCTTACCGAGCCTGCTGCAGTCAAACAGACACTCATCAGGTACACTCATCATATTCACGCTTTATCACACCTCCACAGAATAATGGGACTTTCGACAAATTACGATTTCATCCAGACATTGTGATGCAGCACAAGAGGTCGCCACAGTGCGTTGCTCTACACGTTTCATGTCACTTTTTTAAAAAAAAATTTAATATGCCGGATGCGCTTCCCGAAACTCCTCCTAAGGCATTTGTGTCTCCTGAGTCAATGATGAGCTCAGTTGTGGCTCCATGGTTTAGTTGTTAACATGTTCGCCTCACACGCGAAAGATCCCAGTGGGAAACGCAAATCCAGCCTCACGGAGTCATAAGACAGTGCGGTGCTAATGCCTGGAAGAAGGGTTCGGAGAGTTGTATCCGGAGTAAATGTCTGTGCCAAATATGCAGATCCATCCACAGCAGTGACCTCTTGTGAAATAAGGGGATCTCAGATTTTTAACTGATGCTATGAAGTTCCGACTTCCAGTGGACTGTTCTGTAAGAAGATGTTGCTGTTTTTGGATTCTGTGTACTGAAACTTTCAAGTCCTGCACTCTTAGTGACCACTTACTGTTGCACTATCACAGCATCCATGGGGAAATTACATTTACCATGTTATTATTATAATGTCATGTAGTAACAGCTCCATTGCATCTCTTCCAGGAACAACATCTACTACACCATCTGGGACTGCTGGACTGTCTTTGGCCACGAGGACTTCACTCTCTCTGACTTCATGAATGCTGTCAGGGTATGAAGCATTTACTCCCATTATCCAGTGATTTGCAGCTGTTAGATTATTGTATTCTTCCTCAGATTCTTGTTGTTGCAGAGAATATTTTCGTTAATGAGCTGTTTTGTTATTTACAGGAAAAGTATGGAATTGAACCCACTATGGTCGTCCACGGTGTAAAGATGCTCTATGTGCCTGTGATGCCTGGACACTCCAAGAGGCTCAAATTGACGTATGTGTTTTCCTCCAAACTTTTCCTTATTTCGTCTTTCTTTTTATAATAAGTGTTTTTGAAGGGAGTAGGCAATGAATGTGTTGCTTAAGGGCACATCAGAATCGGGAGGGTGGATACTCTTAAACAAGAGATTAAAGCAGAGACACTCACACTTCCCTCACACTGCCTACATAGTGTTTTCCTGGTCTAAACTTCCAGGTGTGTGCCTGTACATGTGCTCATTACATCGTTGTTTTTTTGTTTTGTTTTTTCAATTTGCTGAAATGTTCACAGTGCATTTATTCGTCTATCTTTGCCTCTGATTTTTCACAGGATGCATAAACTAATCAAGCCATCAGTGGACCGCCGCTACGTAGACCTTACTGTGTCATTTGCTCCCGAGGCAGATGGAGATGAGGACCTCCCTGGTCCTCCGGTCAGGTACTACTTCAGCCCCGATGGCGAGACTCCCTGACACCTCCCTCAATGTCATCCTCAAGCCTCTTGTGTCCTTATTTCCCTTCTTTTATGTAAATTGTTACACCCCAATTGCTTTGGCATGGGCCAAGAGTTTTCCCTCAGGATGTTACCTGACAAAGTCAAAACTCCTTGCCTTAGCACAAACCCCTCTTGTACTTCATGGAGCAAGAAAAGCCAGTCGTGGTCCCAGTTCCGTTTTTGTTTTTTTGTTGTTGTTTTCCCCTGTTGCCTAAGATCTAGCCAGTGGAACACAAGGAGTAGCACTTATAATTATACCTGTGTACATATACTTTGTTCCTTTTTTCTTTTCTTTTTTTTACTCTGGTGAAATGCACAGCTCTGGTTGTGTCGATGCCTTAATTGATTATTAACCTTTTTTTTTCTGTTTGTGGCAGCGAGTCTGACTAAAATCTGTGTTTACAGGAATCTTTAAACTCCCGACACACAGACCCATTTAGTTGTTGTGTTCAACTTTTTTCTTTTTGTGAGTTAAACTTTTGGCACAATAAAAACAAGTAGTTGGTAGGCCTCGCAACATCTTCGTCCTCTGAGTTCTTTGAGAATATTGCCAACCACAAATTTGCCAATTATTTTCTGTCTCCCTCTATAGAAATAAAATTTAAAAAAATCAAGATTTGTTGTATAATTTTAAGGTGCGAGAAGTTAAGTGGACAATGGCAAAACCACCAAAGATAGTGATTATCATTTTGTCTGCAGATTCTTTTTTTTTTTTTTTTTTTTTTTTTCTTCTCCTCCATCACTTTGACTGCCTCATTATAAAACATGTTTCAAACACGGGGCATGGATATCACCCAGCATTTGAGAGCAACACACAAGCTGTGTTTTACTTAAAGGTTAAGCTGAAGTTGTTCTGCAGTCAGTCGGGTGTAAAATGACACCGTCAGTGTGTGGTGCACTTAAAAACAAAAAATGGGTTAAAAAAAAAAGTAAATTGTAGCTGTTAGTCTTACCTACCTTAATAAATACTTGGGTAATGACTACACTGACATTAGTTTGAGCAAACAAGATGTTCTTCATTAACAATACAAAAACTGACGTGAGTTTACTGTTTCACACATAGAAAAGCCTTATTTTGACAGACATTAATCATCTGGGATCACACTCCTGTGTTATAACACATTTGTTTTAAAAGAAAATCTTTGCTGTTCATGATTTGTTGTATTTGTTCATGAATGTCTGTGACATGTATTTATTTACTTGTTATGCTTTTTTTTTTTTTTTTTTTTTTTTTTTTTGTTTGTTTGGGTCAGACTGAGCCTGTATTGATGAGCTCTAAGTAATGGTGCACTGGTTAAATAATCAATAATGAATAGTAGTCATCCAGAAAGTCTTTCTCCAGGTTTATAATTCTCCCTTTCATTAAGTTCCAGGTTAAAAAGAAGGCTTTCGATCAGTCTGTAGTGCCTACAGTGGCAATAACGTCAGTGTAGTTTTGAATGGAATCAGTTAAATTGAACTTTGTCTTGAAGATTAAGTCGCATCTTATCATCTGTCTTGGACCTTCTGGCTGAACACCACAACGAGATGCTTCCTCAGTGTTCCTTTGTTTCTCTGCTCAAAACCAGAGGTGGTGAAATTTCCTTTCTACAGCAGATGTCTACCCATAATGACAACACTTCTTGTGCAGTGAATTCATCATTTTAAAACAAAGCAGTGTTAATTACAGATACTGATGTATGTTCTTGTGACAGACAAGCTCAACCAGTGGTCCAATAAAATGTGAGATTTCAGGATGTCTTCAAAATTGAAGCTGCTGACTCGTTCTTCGAAGTCAAACTTTACAACAAATACAGACACTATGATTTGAATTTATTACGTCAGATATTTATAGAGAGAAAATATTACATGTAACTGAGGTTTGTTTTTTGTTTTTTTCCAAACTAAAAATATAATTTGATACAGTACCTTGGGAAATTAAATTATAAATACATTCAAAAGTTCATTCAGATCTCATAGTGGGACTGCTACATTTCATCATTGCCACTGTAGTGATTAAAAACATAACACAGTATCTACATAGTAATAACTGAGGAAAAGTGCATTGTGTCTGGTTTAAATATCAAACTGTAACATTTCATATATCGAGGTCCTGCAGGTTCCCCCAGCTGGGTCCCACTTTGACTTTGGCCTTCAACTTCACATAGAGTTTCACTACTGACTCCATCTCTCTCTTGACTATCTGTGCAACCTGACAGAAGCAGAGGTTAGTGTGAGAGACACTTCACACAGCTGTGTGCAACCAAAACAGTAATTCCTTTATGTACCTGTATGAGGTCTTCTTCTGTGGCTTCGTAGATGAGTTCATCATGCAGCTGCAGGATGAAGTAAGCTCCTCTGAGTTGTGATCTTCCAGCTCTGCGATGATTACGGACTGACGAGATTACAGACGTGATTAATTTACAGACTTAAACATGATGCAGGGGTTATCGCTCCCTGCATATTACATTAATGCAAAAAACCAAAAAGGAGATAATTTGTGTTCAGGTCACCTGAATTTGTGTGCTGGTGAGACGGAGGAGCTGCAGGATACGTATTTCGTAGCCGTTTCTGGATGTTGACAGTGGCAAGTTTAACAATATCAGCTGCAGAGCCCTGTACGGTTGTGTTCACTGCCTGCCGCTCTGCCTAAAAAAGTTTTGTGTTTTAAGGAAAAGGTGAAAAAAGTGGAAGAAGCACTGCATGCGTTTTAAATGACATGCTTCATATCTAAATTCTGTCAAAGAACTCGTGCTCACGTGAGCTTTGATGTGTCCATTGTTGCTGGTTATTCCAGGTAGATATCTTCTGCGACCCATCAGCGTCTGGACATAGCCGTCCTTTATACAGTTCCTCACAGTCTGTTTAAGAAAAGCATTGATCCCTGAAATGTCAGAAAGAAAATGTTTTAAAATGAGAATGTAGAAGTAAGTTTAACCAGTTTAAAGCAAACATGTCAGTGGTTCAAGCCCCCTCTACAATTGACCATGGTCTGCTATACTGGATTATCAATCCAACTCTTGGTCTTGTTATGCTCCTCAGCTTGTTTTAGTACTGATAATAACTGAACGACGTTAAGAAGTTTACACTTACACAAGTCTAATTTTCACAACACTGATAAGATTAGAAAAAACATTTCATACTACCAAAAAAAAACAAAAAAACAACCAAACAAACATTCAAGATCTTGCTGTGTCTCTTTTTTTCAAGTACAGGCACATAATTTCCATTTAATGTTTTTATTTTTTCCTGTTATCTCATTGTAGCTATAAACCCCTCAATATTCCAACCTGTATACTGCAGCACATCCCATGAACTGGATTGTCTCATATGCAGAATTTGTGTTTTTTAGCATTGTGTGATGCATAACAGTGCAGAGAATATGCATGCGTCTTTCAGATGGACTCAAATTGGATGAAGAAAAAGTCACATGGGAACAGCTACATTATGCGTGTGTGCAGCAGTCTGCGTGGGTGTAAGAGACACCGTGGCAACAACCGGAAATACACGGCTAATATTAGTGATATTACTAATATTGAGACATGTGTAGTGGGGAAGCCCCAGTGTATACCTTTGTATCTGGCTTTGAAACTCTCAATGTAGCATGCTGCATCATTCTCATCCACTCCCATTTGCTCCCCCAAAGACTTTGCTCCCATCCCGTAGATGATGCCATAGCAAATCTGCAAACACAGAAGCATGTACTCCCCTGGTGACCTTGCATGTGTGCATGTCCTTGCTGTCTACCCTTTCCAGCCTAGTTGTACCTGTTTTGCCTGTTGTCTGAGGCTGTCATTCACTGACTCTGGCTCGACACTCTTCCACTCAGCTGCAATGCAGCGAAACACATCTGCTCCACCATTCAGCACCTGGTGAACATGCAAAGTTCACAATTTGAGTTTACATATTGTTTTCTTTCCATTAACCAGATTTAAATTTCACTGACCTGCAGGAGACGCTGATCCTTTGAGAGATGAGCTAGCACTCTCAACTCCAGCTGGGAGTAATCAGCTGCTAATATCATTCCACCTACACAACAGTACAAAGCTTATAGAAGCGCCTGAGGCAAAGCTACAGGAAGGACAGGTAACCACTCATCAATATGAACTATACGTGGATGTACCAGTAGTATTATTATTAGAGAATTATTATATTAACCTGAAAAAGGAATGAAAGCATGTCTCATGCTAACAGAGAAGGCAGGGCCTTGTTCTGAAGTTCCAGCTGCGACTGAAGATACCACAGAGCGTCTCCTCTTTCTGTAACAACAGTGTAAAAAAATCATTATAGCAAGTCCACCCTGCTACATCACGCCGAGCTACTTAACTTTTAAAGCGGTTAGTTTTGGAAAAAAAAATGCATTATTCTTCTTGCATTATTTTAGGGATGTAATACTATTACTCTGTTGTTGGCCTATTTCTACTTCTACTTCATAGACAGACCTATGAATATGAACAGAACATTCGGCATAATAAAAGAGATGAGCACAGGCAAATAAACTTTTCATTTAATTTATTGACTTTTTCCACTGGAAAATACTTTACAGGTTATTATTAAGTAATATGCCACATTTAACGGGAGGCAAATAAAACAAACTACATATTTTAACACATATTTTTAACACAGTTACATGTACTGTAAAATAAATTTAAAAACTGCAGTCAGGCCTACAGTAACAGCTGCCAACTTCATTTCTAAAGAAAATCTGAAACTGAATTCATTTAGTGAGAAACGTGTTTTCTCATTTACATATACAGTTGTCTTTTTTCATTTTTTTATTTTCTTTTCTTTTTATTGACTGTCTTTGCATCTCATGACCTCTTGTTCGTTTCTTTCGCTTTCCTGTTTGTTTCTTTGTAACATAGAAAATGCTAAATTAAAAAAAACATATTTATATAATTAAAACTTGATGAATTCCCCTTTTAAAAACAAAACACTTTGATCAAGTTTAACCTTACCCTGCTTTGGTCGTCCTGTAACAACCATCTTGTGAAGGTGGGCTCTCACCCACCATGGTGGGCATGTGAATCTCAAAGTCTTTGGGGACGTTCTGTATGTTTGGCTCGGTGAAACTCACTCTACCTGAGGACAGAATGAGCCGAGTCACTACAGGCTTCATATTTAACCTAAAGGGAAAATGTATTTGACAGCAGTGAAATCTCAGAAGTCTTCGTGTGCTGGTGTTTGTGTTTTACCTGTGGCTGTGTGTGTTTGAGCGATGGGGTATATCCTGTCCATCTCCAGTGTGGGGTGGTATTGTTTTTCCCTCTGCAGAGGGTAGACCACTTTAGTCAAGGCGTTAGTGATACGTCTCCACTCCAGAATTACACCTGGCAACGTGTGCAGCGGGCGAAGTTTCTCCAGAACATCCTGCTTCGAGAAAGAAATGTTAGAGTTACGAAGCCAAAATAATGATTTACAGTTTTATAATATAATAAATACGTTTCTTGACAGCAATTAGGTGCAGGAGCAACATTAATTTGGTGAAATGTGAAATTGCTTCACCTTTGTGGTGCTGAACTGCTTCCCAAGTCGCACTCTGCCACCTGCCCTCCTCGTGTATCCCAGAGTTTTCTTACTTTTTGATCCACCTGCGTCACCATTTGGAGGTAGGTGGAGTTCTAAGAACAACACCTGCGGCATACATGTGAGCACACACAAGTTCAGAAGTCTTACTACGCTTTGCGCAGACTAATTGGCAATTTTACTCAAAAACGTAGCTGGGATGGAGAAGAAGTGTCTGACCTGTGCAATGTCATCGACGCAGGTGAGGGAGAAGCTGTGTCCAGCCAGAGCGTAAGCTTCAGATTCCAGCACAGACAGTTTGGCTTGCATGACGTGTTTTTGTCGTTCACACTCTTCAACACTGAAGCCGACTCCGTTCAGTTCCAGCAGGGCCAAACAAACCTGGGAAGGCATCTCTATGCTCCTGAAGAAATCTGACATATATGTACAATATTGTTAAACAAATGTCTAAACACATATTTCTGAACACATGGAGTGTGAGTTTCTATACCCAGTGTGCCCTCTTTCTCTAGCATGCCGGTCAGATGGTTCATGACGGCGTGTACGAGCACGCTTGTGGTTGCCGCCCTAACACGGGGACAGTGTGAATGTGCATTTCCAAGTCCGTCCAGCAGCGGTAACTCTTCTGGACAGTAGACAGTGACCATGTTGGGTAAAGTCCTCTCCTCACTGCCAGGGTCCAGCAGCCAACACGCAACCTGTGATAGATATTCACAACTTCAGCATGACATTTATTTTCTTTAACAATTTTTTCCCTCCAAGCATGGCAGCTGTATTTAACCCGTAATGTTATTAGTGTATCTGAGACGAAATGGACATTTATTTTTACATATTGCTGAGAAAATATGTTGATAAGTATAAGCAGATCATCTCTTATTGCTCATGGGAAAGATTGTATCTCTCGGCTGACTTGGAAAAGACTTGATATCCCCCTGGGTGAGCTGGAAGATGTGTCCGAAATGAGAGAGAAGTCTGGGCTTTTCTGCCCAGACTGCTGCCCCCACGATCCGACCCCGGATAAGCAGTAAGAGGTGGATGGATGGATTATCTCTTATCGTTTATAATAAATACAAAAAGTCTCAAAGTGTCAGCCTTACATATTACCAAGGTGCAATCACAAAATCTCACAGGTTGAGATAAAAATGATAGTTTAATATGAACTGCACTTGAATGGAGAAGTGTCAGGTTGCACACGTGACTTCAGTGTTTTTCTGTTTTCTCACCTTTGGGTCTTCACAGTTTCCTTCCAAGCTGATTCCACAGCTCAGTACAAGTGTCTTGTACACCTGTATGATGTCATATACAACTACCGCACGCACTTCATGACCAGCTGATTGGCTGCTCAGACAAGCTTTCACCTGCTCCAGCCTCTCATTTACTGGCAAGTCATTATCCAGTGGAGGAGGGGCCAGACTGGCGCTCAGGCCTAAGGGAAATGCAAACAAGGTCAACTGAGAAAACACTGTTAAAGAGCGAGCTGGTAACGTCAACCTGCATGTATTTTTCGATCGCTACCTTTGCTCTGCTCTTCCTGCAGGGATACATAGTATGCGTCTCTTCCTCCCCAGCATACAGACAATCCAATCAGAACAAGCCCTTCGCTGTTCCTTAATGGAAATCCAACAGGCGTGTTGAGCCTGTGCTGAGCTGCTGACTCTGCACAGAAAATAAATGGATGAAGTCACTGATCTCATCACAGGCTAATTTAGTGGTGCTTATGCTGACGAGAAAAAAATACAGGTGCTAAAGAAATTTTGTCAGATGATGCAAATATATTGAGTGCCTTGGAACTGCTTCACCCTAAATGACTCTTCAGTTACCTCTCTTGTGTTTCCCTCCTATTTCCCCCTCAGGCTGCTCTGTCCTTTCACAGGCCAAAGCCAGAGAGTAGCGCTGTTTTGTTTTCCACTCTTTAATGAACGTTTCAAAGAGGCGCCTGTCGCTTGCCACGTCTATGATGGAGAAAGTCCCGGAGTTGCTGGAACAGACAGACGCATCCTGGGACAGCTGAAGCGTGAAGCTTTCGTGAAACACAGGTGACTCTGTATCAGAGAGAGGCTGTGGGGATGGAGGAACAGAGTGTCGGGGAGGGCCGAGGGTCTCGCTGGTGGATGTGGTTTTCAAATTTGACTGCAGAACAGTTGTTAGTTCAGGATTAGGTAGCGTCTGTGGTTCCTGTCCACGTTTTTGGTGGTGATCAGTTGTTGATTCTAGACTCTTATTGTCAGAAGCAGAAACTACTGATCGAAGATTATGGTTTCCTGTGGGAGTTTTAGGACATTTTGCAATTGCCAATTTTTCTTGAAAGCGGCTTGACGGAATCGACTGGTTCAGTGGTGACTGGATGGATGAGGTGGTCAGCTTTACTCTTGGTGTAACAGGTGGTGTTTCCTGAGTTGGGGGAATGAGGTCACCAGCAGAGCCTGGTCTTTCTAGTAAATTTTCACTGTCACTTCTTAAAGATCGTCCTTCTTTAGAGTTACTTGTAGCAGCAGATTGCTGTAACTTCTCCCTCTTTTTGCCTGCTTGCTTCGAAGACTCTGGTATCAGTGGAGCACCAGCTGTGTTTGCAGCAGCAGCAGCATGCGTTTGAATGACCGTGAGGCCTTCTGTTGTGTTTTGCAAGGGCTGGTCAGACATGCTAGGCCAGCGGTCAAAGATCTCTTGTAAACCAGGGCTACAATCAAATGCACTTTCTGGAGCATTTTGCTGAAAGGGTTGTTTAAAAACTGTATTATGTGACAATATGGCATCCATTTTCTTTTTCTTTTCCTTCTCTTCTCCTTTAGTCTCTACATGTTTTGCATTTTCAACATCTTCAATACCTATTTCCTGTCTCCCTCCTGGGTTAACACTTTCTTGTGTGCTACACTGTTTAATGTTTTTTAGATTTTTCTCATCATGTTCATTTTGAGGTGTAGTAGTGAGTTGTGGCTGCATCTGTCCTTCACACAGAACATTCTGCTCTGGGTTCACTTGCTCATGCTCTTGTTCAGTACCGTCTGCTTGTCTGAACAAACTCTGCCTTTCCAGATAGTGTTCACCGATCAGCAGCGAGTCACCCCACTCTGACAGGTTAAAGAAAGACTCGCCCCATTGGATTGCCTCCTGTTTCTCTGCTTCCTGGTTGGCAAGAAGCTCACTGCGTCGTCTCTCCTGGGTCGATGAAGCACGCTTTTCTTTCACCTCCTGGTTTATAGATTCCTCCTCATCTGATTGGTCAGGGATCTGGTGCGGGCTCAGATCCGCCAGCAGAGGGCTGTGATATAAGCTGTCAAAAAGGAAGCTACTGCTTCTGTTAAGACTCACAGAAGAGGTCTGATTAGGATCCGGGGCCTCATCATTAAATGCACCTTCATTTTCATCTTTATTCATGTTATCACCACCTCCTGGCTCAGGTGAAATCTTTGAGAAAGGAACAAATAAGTATTTATAAAGACGACCATATTCACACAATTCTAGCATAATATATGTTTCAGTCTCTTACCTGATGGCTGGTATTGAGGATGAGCTCCATCTGGCTATCTGAGAGAGAAACATTGAAGCTGGGGTGTGCTTTGTCTGGCCCTTTAAGTCCATTTGTTCTTTCATGTCCATTTTCCTCCAGACCTGCAGCTACTTCCAACAATTGATCTTCTCTTCTCTTTTTTGTTTCAACTTCCTGATCCATACATCGGACGACCTCATCTGTCTGTTGAACAATGATTCTCTCTGTCTGAGTGTCCAGTTCAAAGCTGTCACCAAAACTCTCTTCTCCCGTTTTAACATCCCCCTCAATTTCATCATCTGTCTTATCTCCTCCATAGAGCTCAGGAGATGAAAACTTCTCTCTGCCATCCATCCGTCTTCGCTTGGCCTCAGGAACAGTGGCAGAGGAGTCCGAGAGGGGAGAGTTTAATGTGTCTGGATTTGTAGGTGTACGAGGAGGGGTTTCGTGCATACGGTGAGGGGCAGGAATAGTTACTAGCAGCTGACCTGAATGAGCTGAATTTTTGACTGAAGAAACTATTGCAGGTTTCGAGTGTGACGTTTCTGCGGTCTCAACGTTATCTTGCAGATTTTTGTCAGTCTGTATGGAGTGCAGGACTTTTCTTAAGGCTCTCTTCAGTATACCAGGTTGCACAGGTGAAACAGTGAGTCCTGTGGTGCAGTCTCCTTTCACTGTCCTTGTGGAAACCGTTTGCTGTTGTTCTGCCCGTGATATTGGCGCTCTAAAACGTGGAAGCAGTATTGGAGAAGGTGAGGCCTGAGGCTGTGGTCCCGGTGCAGGCACGGGCAGGGGGCTAGATATAATCTCAGCCAACTCCTGTGTTAGGCTCTGTTCAGGAACAGGCTGATTTACTTGACAATTCTTTGGCCTGATTGAGACCGTGACTCCATCTGCGTCTCTTTCTTTTCGCTTTGCTTTGTGGCACTCCTTCTCTTCCTGCTCTGACCCTATGTTCTCTGCGTTTTCACCTTGATTTTCTGCAGCATTTGTTATTGATTTCTTTGTCACTGCTTTTGATGTTTCATTTTTTCTTTCTCTGTTTGCTTCCCCGATTTCTGGGTCAGATCTGCCTTCCTTTCTGGGATCTTCCAATATATTCTTTGATTCCATCACTCCTAACTTCCCCTGCTCTTTTCCTGCTTCCCCTTTTTCCCTGCTGTTCCTTCCCTCCATTTTCACTTCAGACATCTTTTCATCACTTTTACAGCCTTCCCTAATCTCTTCTCCATGATCATTGTTTGTCTCTGGTTCTTGTACACTGAGACACGAGGAGGACGAGGTGTCCGAATCCCCAGAGTGATCATCAGGGCTGTTTACAGCAGGAGCCCCAGGAGGAAGACTTGTAGGATCCCAGTGAATTCCTAACTGGGCCAGGTCTTCTTGAAGAAGGAGCCTTGCCTCAGACACTATCTCAACAGCTGCCTCCTGTTCTGTGAGAGCTCGTCCACCAGTCACCCAGACACATCGGAGGCTTCGTCTCTCAGCTGCCTCCACTTCACTCTCATCCACTGCACGCTTGGAGCTGATGAAGGCAGACAGTACAAGACTGGTTATAGGTTATAAAGTTCTCAGGAGATTATAACTTGAGTGCATACCTTTTGAAATTGAGTTTGAGTTTAGATGGTTTACCACACCAGCTACATTACGGGGGTAGTTTAAATTGTTTTTTAGTTTGATTCACAGTGCAGTTGTTCAATTGTTATTCCTTTTTTTTGACTGATGTGCATATAATTATGTTCCTCCTGTAAGCACATCAGGATTTTTCAGTTGCATTAACTTTAAAAGTTATTAATAAAAAAATTAATCCAGTTCATCTGAACTGGATTAATTAATAATACACTGATTAATTTCTTTGCAATATTATTTTTCTGTTTTTCCAGCAGCGTTCTGCAACATTTACCAGGTCACAGTTCTTGAGAAATGGAGCACAGGCAAAGGAAAAACCCAATAAATATTTCTGCAGACCCAGGTCGCTTTCTTTAAAATTGCAAAAAATGAAAAATGCACTGGCCTTGATGGAAGCAGTCTTATGTGCCTTATGCACCACTAAGATGCTCCGCCCACCCATTTTTCCCCATTTAATTCTTAAATACCTTTTATGCAGTACGTAGCACATTTGAAAAACTGTATCAGATTTGCTGATTAAAAATTTAAAAAGCAATGCCATTATTTGCCTAGACAGCAGAACCAAATAAGTGCCATTCTTCAGTGACCTATCAGGGACTTCATATCTTTAACACAAATACACACCTACCTCTTAAATGGGATGGCATTCCGCAGGGCTTTCTCAACATCAGCTGCGGTGGCCCTGGCCAGCTCTGCGACAGTGCAGAGGCCTTGGGTGTAGAGCGCTCTGGCTCGAGTTGCATTCAGAAGGGAAACTCTGACCAGGTCGACCAGCTCCCTCTGGACTCCAAAGCTCAACCTGGTCTGGTACTGGGATAAAAGCAGTTCCATGTTGTGCCAGCCAAGACGCTTGCAGAACACAGTTACCATACCTGAGGGAACACATTTACATGCTTAGTTACCAACATGTTGCTTTTTGTTCTGTTTTTCTTTCGTTTCTTGTTGTGGTTACACTGATCACTGATTCAACAGCATTTAGATCCATTCTGATCCAGCGAAACGCCTGATGCACACTGGAACGAAATATGTTAACATGAATTACCTTAGAAAATCTCATACTAACCTGACTGAAAAACATGGACAACTATGAATGATGGATACATGTCTATAAGTTATGTATATAGGTGCAGAAACACATTTAAGTTGTAGTGGAGGTAAGTCTCTCCTGCGTATCTACCACTCAGAAGTGTTCCTGCCTCTGGCATTGAGTTAATGTTCTTGTTAATGTTCTGTTTAAAGGTAAAGTTTTGTCACAAATTCAAAGGGTGCGTATTCTAAAGTGTAACGTGTTCTCTGCTGCAAGCCTCAGAAAAGCTTTACGCTCAAGCCTCCAGAGGCGCTGGAACAACTTGTCTGAATCTCTGAAGTATCTACCTGCATACGTGGAAGCAGACTGCTGCAGAGATTGTAACTGCCCACGACTGCAGTTGTATTTGTTTGCAACAGTTCCCAAAGGCACCTCATTCACCAGATCCTGCAGTACAAGAGTTGTGAAAAACCTGAGAGCAAGTGAAAGAAAAGAAGATGGGAATTACAAAGGATTCAGTCAAACAAAAGAATATACTTTTTCCAGTAATGAAATATATCCCTTATTTGTTTGGGGGTTGGGTTTTTTCCCTGTGCTTCTCATATGAGTCAGCTTTTAAACAAGGGCCGCAATGTTAGGAATCACTATGCACACAATGAACAATATAATGTAATCCAGTACTAAACCCTGATTCATCAATAACATTTCAAGGTTTGCAGCAGTTTGAGGTTCTGAACATGTGAACTGAAAACTAAATGTAAAGGATATTCAGTAAGTATATGTTATACACATGACTTTCAAATTATAATAAATGTGTTTTACCGTTTATGAATAGCCATTTGTCTGTGCTGCTTTTCTGTCTTGGCAACAAGTTTCCCGCCGACAGATCGTGCCAAAAAGCCTTCCTGGACGCCAACCAGTTCTGCTACTCTCTTCATCGATGATGACAGCTGCTCCCACAGACAGAAGAACTGATACCAATCTATGGTGGTCCACTCTGCGTACAGTGGAGTGATCTGAGGAGAATTTGGACACAGTATTTCAAATATTTAGATTTGGAGCAGCAGTGTGGAATTTTAAGAGACGTGTCCTCTCAAAATATTTTTGTTACCTATAAGAAAGTTAGGATTTAAGCACCATTAGGCATGTATCAACAACCTTAAGAGGTATTATATAGCCAACAGAAAATGTTCCAGCAAGTTTTAATATATGTACCAGGTACAAAATGTGCAAATCATTTTCCAGGACAAAACCCTTCATGGCCCGCTGCAGGTCTGCAAATATTCCTAGAGCCTCAGGAGGAGATAGGGAGGAAGAAAGGGTGGCGGCGCCAAGTTGAGTTGGACAGTACCGCTCGTCTGGGTATGCAAAGACATGAGACAGAGAGCATATAATTCACTGAAAATCTGATAAGAAAATGATACTAGGATCAAAGAAAGTAAAGGAATCACAGTGAAATTAGTCTTTTATCAATTAACTGTGAAAACATTTTTTTTTAAATGTTGAAAATGACTATTTGAAATATGCATTTCTACCAGAACATAATATTATTGAAGGCCTATTCATCATGTGCCAGTTTAGCAGTGATATGAAAGGATATGAAAGGATGAATACTGCAGGATATTATCAAAACTGTGGGATTACCTTGTCCATCTTTTTGAATGTTAATAAATTCATTCTCCATCAACCATTCAACACAGGTCTCAATAGAGCCTTTACTGGCCTCTTCTTTGGAGACGTTTTTGCCATGACATTTCATGCTGGCAGCCAGAAGTGAGCACGAAGCATACAATCTCACATCTTGCGGAGTGCTGGCTACACCTCCAACGATTATCTGTGTGTCAGAATGAGGGGAATAAGGAAGACAAAACATTTACAGACATCTTGACGCAGCTGCTTGTTTAGTCACTGTGAGGTTAGGTAAAGTACCTTGACCGTACATCAGTTAAACTAGCGCAATAGCTGTTATAAAAGAAGGAAATAATCTACTTTAAGCATAACTTGTTACTATTCCTACCAGTTTGAATAATAATCATACCTCCAGGATGGCTCGTAGCATGCTAGTGGTAACACCTTCACCCTCTCTTCTCACCAGGCAGCTGCTGATTGGCTGAAGAGCACCTTTAAGCAGAGTGATACCTTTCTGACGCTCTGCCTCCTTACACACCAGCACACTTTCACCTAGAAGGAAAGAACAAAATGATAAAACACAAAATAAAACTCTAAACTTAATTTTTTTTTCAAACAAAATAAACTTCATTCATTCATGAAAGACTTCACACACCTGTAGTGTCAATTCCTTTTCTTCCTGCTCGTCCTGCCATCTGTTTGTATGTGAGCGGATCCAGCAAGTGACCGTTGAATGTGGGAGTTCGAATGATGACCCTGCGCGCTGGGAGATTAACCCCTGATGAGAGGGTCGAGGTGGCAGCCAGGACTCTGATCATGCCCTGGCGAAAAGCTCCCTCCAACACGTCACGTTCATCGAATGTTAATCCTGCAGAGTCAAACATTAACTCATATAAACATACTCAAAAAAATATTGCATTTAGTCTAGAACAATGGTTCTCAAACTGCGTGGCAGGCCCCAACCAGGTAACCAATAAGAAATTAAACTAAGTTGATTTAATATAACAATATAGTTATATTATTCAACAACTATTGACAATAGTTGTTGAATGTGGGGGCATCAAATTAGGTTTAATATCCAGTAGTCTAGACTCAGCTGTGGTTAAAAGGATTGCATAAATGTGTTCACCAGCATGGTGGAAGGCCACGCCCCATGGCACAGTGCGCTGCAGGATGGGGTCCAAACCAGCTGGAGTTCGTCTTAATTGAGCTATTACATCCACTAGTCCCTCCTGATCCAGACGCACTGTCTGAGGCTCAGCTTCGCTCTGACGCTCTGAGAAAAAACATACCAAACACAACACACCATAAGATTTGAGATAAAATTCTGTGACTCAAATATAATAAATTCATTAAAAAACTGAATGTGCATATCATAACATGCTGCAAAAACAGGCTATTGTTCTACCTCATTCTGAAATAAGTATTTAAGCTTCACAAACCAGCATGTCTGAGGTTGTAAAACTCTCTCGCGATAGTATCTGCCAGTTTCTCACACCAGTTCTTTGAAGGGCAGAATAGCAGCACGCAGTGGCCCTCTCTCGCTGTCTCATAGCACAAGCTTACTACGTGGTCATCATCACCCTATGACGTAAAGAATCTGTTAATATACTACTATTCATGACAAACTATGTCTCATCTCTGGACTTTACTCAGTTACCTTAACGTGGAGTGCAGGAGTAAAATGTCGGACCACAGAGAGACTCTGGTCATAGATGTTGCAGCCCACCTTGAGGTGCTCCTGCAGGGGTACAGGTCTATAGTCTGTCTGGTACAGCTCTGCACCTAACCAGCTAGCCAGGAGCGAGAGGTTTGGCAAAGTGGCACTCATACCGATTATTTGAATGCCCTCAGAAAGAGACCTGCAGAAAGACTAATTAACACTTTTGGCAGAGAAGCATGATTTTTAAAGACTGCAAATTCAGAAAAGGTCAGGCCAAAAAAATTAAATAAATGGCACAGACCCCATGCTGTTCTGCTTCTGTGCAATGTAGCGGATTTTAGTTAAGAGCAATTCCAGCAGGTATCCTCTTCCAGAATCTCCAACCATATGCAGCTCATCTACTACCACCATACCTTGAAGCACAAAAATAACAAACTCATTCTCTATTAATTATATCAATGAATGCAAACAATTAGGACTGCAAAGCAATAATATCTTTTAGAATTTAGTATTTCTGTATTTAGTAATTTACTGTAGTGTACTGACTTTGGTAAATTACTTCTTTTATTTCAGTTTATAAAATACCTGCAAATAACCCAAATGCGTTCAGTTTACACTGATAAAAGTGAGAAAAGAAGGAACTTCTTAAACTTGAAAAGCTGCAGTTAAGCAAAAGTTTGACATGACCGTCAATTGACGACTCAGTTGTTCAACTGTTTCAGTACTAGCACCTATAACAAATTTATTACCTAGAAGAGTCATACTATTCTCTTCAATGAGTCTGTTAAGAAGAGAGTTGGCTTTTTCTATGGTGCAAACAGCTACGTCCAGAGCTGTGAACCCTCCAGCAGCAGAGGTGCTGCCCATGTACCCCTCCACCCGAACTCCTGCCTCTTCAAATATGCTCTACAAGATAAGATACACAAGTGTGTTAGACTGAGACATATACACAGAAAACACTTTGTCCATAACCATATGCATGAATTTCTCTGTTCACTGCTCACGCACCTGAAGGTAATGCATCTTCTCTTTTGCAACAGAGACAAATGGCAGGATGAAGAGAGCTTTTCTTTTTGTCTCCAACACACGCTTTAACATCAACAGCTCTGACACCAGAGTTTTTCCAGCACTAGTAGGGGCTGAAATAAAATTAAAAAAAAAAAAAAAACACAAAACGAAACAATAATAATAATAATAACAGCAATACAAATAATAATTGAAAAGATTTTCCCAACTGATATGCCTGTTGCTCCTCCCTCCCCAAGACCCACTTTAGAAACCTTGAGATCATAGAGGAGAGAATAAAGAAAACATAAAACATTGAGATTCTTACCAGAATACACCAGGTTACCTCCCTGCAGCACCTGTCCAACAGCAAGGCACTGAGCCTGCCACTCAAACATCCGAGTCACTCCATGTTTCTGGTATCGGTCCAGCACAGGTTTTGGTAAGCCCCAGTTGGAGAGCAACAGCTTTTCAGCTTGGTCAGGAGGAACACACAAGGCAGGACCTACAGTAGGACACAAGTTATTACACGTAGTATTGAATCAAAATCTTCAATGCTTTGTTTAAAACAGATATGTGATCATGTCACACACATGTCAAATATGAATACAGTTTATTGAAACAGTCCAAATCTGGGCACACATGAACAAGAAAGCCATTCATACAAGCTGCAAAACTGGTTTACTAAAAGGATAAAATAGCCACCTGCTGCAGGGCCTCAAAACTGTGATCAGTGGTCGCACCACTGCCTTTGATTATATTCAATATGAGGCAACTTTATTTTATTTGGGCCTTTTTTCTTCTCGTCTTCATGCCTTTCCTTGTCTTATGTAAAATAGTTTTAACTGCTTTGTTGGCGATTGGTGCTAAACAAACAAAATCCCCTACCTCATGTCTCATCTAAGGGGAAGCAGCTTGGAAATGTTGCTATTGATATGTATGCTATGAACGTTGATATTGAAACCATGTTCTGAAGAGGGTTTACTTATCATATCAAATTTTACAACCTTGATTATTTCTGTGCACATTCCTAAGCTGTATGCAGTAACACACACAATAGTTCATCTGTGTTTCGTCCAGCAGCCAGCTGAATGGTTAATCTAGCTCGACAGTTTTATGTCAGTGCCTGGTGTACTTTACCTGGATGAGGCAATGTGTCACTGAGAGTGCTGAGCTCTAAGCCGCTGGGGACTGTGAGCACAGAAGCAGACTGACTCTGTAACGATTGCTGGAGTTTGGCCCTCTTCATAGCTGCTGCGAGATGGGTGGGGCTGAACAAGATGTAGTCCCTGGATAGATGGCCATTCTTACTTGACCCACTTTTGTCTTCGCTAAAAGGAGAACTCTTTCTTTTAGACACAAGCTTCTGGCTGTGGAACAGAGCAAGAGAGAATATGTTGACAGAAGCAGTTCAGGAGGACATTAAAGAAATTATACAAAAGCTAGACAAGTTAAAACACACATGCTGGAAGTGCCTGCTTGCTGACTCTTTTGTGTGTTCTGGCAAGCTACAACGTTGACAACGGCAGAAGCAAGCTTTGAAGTAGTGCTCTGTGGATGTTCCACTTCCTCCGAGTCCTCACTGAAGAGAAGCTTTTGAGCAAGCTCTTTGCAGTCAGCTCTCCATCTCGCTCGCTTGCTATCCCCTCTAGGCTCACAGACTCCATCAATAGGGCAAGGGTGTCTGCGGGATCTTTTGTCTGAGGGGTGAAACGATGCTCCATCTCTGATCTGCACCAAATCTCTCTCCTTTTCATTTTGTGCAACTAGTGCAAGGGGGCGTAAAGGGGCAGAGGGAGTTGATGCTGATGATGGTCTTTCCAGGGCATGTCTGTTTACTGCGAGCTTCACAGGGTCCACAACGTCTAGCGCCAGCAAGACCTCTTCACTGAGAGCTAAAGTGGACTCCCCCAGCAGAAACACAGCTCCTCCGTTCTAAGACAAAAAACAATGCTTATGATTTATTTGAATCAAAGAAGGACAGAGAGAGTAAAATAAGCTGTTCCACTCACCGTGTGGTTGTCTTTGTTGCTGTTCTGTGATCCGTTTGTTTTGTCTGACAGGCTTGTTTTCTGTCTGTCTCCGTTTGGTGGCTCATCATGAGCTTGGAAGCTGTGCGCAGAAATAAGTGCATTCATTACTTCAACACGTACGACTGGCGATTATATTAATATTGGTGTCTCCAAGCAACAGCTGACTGTTCATAAATGTCATTGCAGATAAATGAAGTGAAACAGGTTACTCACCTTGTTTTCTTTTTGACCTGGTGCTGTCCCATGTAGCTCCTTTTTTTCTGAGGACCCGAGGTGTTCATGCTGAACAAACTGCAGAGGTTTTAGTGAACGCCCGAGTGAGTGGATGTGAATTAACATGACATAAATTTACCCTCGACACAGGCTTATAAACTCAATTTGATGTTCACAAAACAAAAGAAAGCAATAGTCAACCTCTTAAGTAATTATTTTAGTAGCGAAAAAAAACAATAAAAAAAAACCTTTTAGTTTGATAAACAAATCTCAAATCAAAAAGACCGCCGGAGCGCCACCCCGGTGTTTCGCTAAAACAGTCCGACGGAATACAAGCTGTTCCTAAGCAAAGTTCCATTTAGCATCACTATTGCTACTACTATCTATTCTACATTGACTATTAATAATGATTGATGTGAATAATGATTGTGTAGTGAATAATGATTGTGTAGTGAATAATGATTGTGTATTTACAGTGGTACTTTTTACTTTCTACTTTACCACTTACGTAAACGTAAAAGTAATACATTCTAAACCTTACTGAACCTTACAATATAAAAGTAAAACTATCCATTACACATAAAATGGGTTCCATAGCCATTCTTTTATGTTATAGTCTATTATCAAATTATTATAAATGAATAAGCAAGTATTTCATATTTGTAGATGCCCAGGGCAGAGGTGATTGAAGTAATTGTATATACTGTTGCGTGGTTTCATTTACTGTACAGCAGTTTATTTTTCTTTTTTCCCCTTTTTCACAATTTAGCTATTCTTCCCCGACCATACCGTATACATGCTGATGACGCAAAGAATACACATTAGTATAATATACCATGTATGTGTAGTGTAAATAAAACTAATACTGATAATTGACAAATTAAATAAAATGTTGTTTAATACATGTTTTATGATGTTTTATGTTTTGGTAAAAATAATTATGCTCCAGGGTATTTACTGAAAAACACATAATGCCTTAAATTCAGAAAAATTACTACATCGTAAAATTTTCGAAAATTAACCCAGAAGGTATTGCGTCTCTTATGAAGTGCTACTTCTTTCCATTTCTTTTCTGGAAATAATGTGTAGAACAATATCGTCCTCTTCTTTTACTATAAGTTGGATATTTTATATCTATTTAGTCTGGTCCTGTTACAGGGAAAGTAAGTCTGCCTATTCAGCGGGGAGGAATAAAATATAGACCAAATATGACAGTAAACATTTATAATGTTTAAAGCTGAATATTCAATTCCGAACTTAAGATGAGTATGATCTACTCTGTTTGCCACGAAAGTGAAATCTGTCAGTCATAGCATAGGCCTTTACTCAAGTCTTCTTTCTTTCCCGTAAGTGCATATGAAATTCTGGGAGGAGCTATTTCCGTGGTTCAGAGAAATACTTAGGAAGTAGTGCCGAGATCCTCTGAACTGTTTACAACTCATATATAGAGTCACGGTTATGTTTGTCATGGTTATGAAGAAAAATATGTATTTTCCTCTGTGCAAAAATTGCTCAATGTGAATATTTGCTTTGTGAAAAATTGCAGGAGATAGATATCATACGATTTAGAGACCATTTGTGGCTGATTGGCGAGTCTATGTATGACTGTATCATAGAAACAATGATTATCCCATACATGCTAAAATTACTTGCACTTGGATTTTGTTTTACATCTCTGTTCAGATTTTCTCCCTCTAGGCTCATAAAAATTTCCCTGTATGTTAACTATTCTGCTTTAATATAGTCTATAGTTATTTTTACTGACTGTGTTTGGAACACTGTGCTCTAGAGTTACTGGACAGCAAAAGGAAGATGCAGCATGGGGAAAACACTACCATGTTATTCAGTTAATGAAACGCCAGCGGTTTGAGCTGGGGGGGATGTGGGCGGGGCTTAGAAGTCTATCTCTGGCTGCATGGCGTGAGCGAGCGGCTAGTGGGCGCGCCCGCTGCGACGTTGCGGAGGCTTCAACATGGCGGAAGCCCTGACAACTCAGGAGCAGCTGGTAAGAGTCTCTTCGTGATTTTTTTTTTCCTTTTTCGTTTTCTTGTAGTAGTCATTGTGTACAGTCGCCACCCTCAGTTTCTTCTCTAAAGGAGGTTTTTAAAAAAATCAGATTCTGTCGTGCGGTTATTTCTGGGAACGGGGCGGTGTAGTAAACAGCCCCGGCCCGTTCACAAGCCTCCTGTCGACCGACTCCGGTGTGACTGACAGTAGTTAGCATGTGTGTTAGCGCGATGGCGTTTGCTAGTAGTGGAAGGTATCATTTTACCGGCAGTCTGCCTTGAATGCTCACTTCCTGATAACTAGGCATTATGCGGACCACATCGATATGTTCATGAGTCTAAAGTAAATTAACCAGCGACCCACAATTCTTTACAGTTGGCCCTACTCATAGAGCTTGTAGTCACTTAATGGCTTTCGTTAGCCGTCCAGCTACCACATGCAACCTAGCCGCTAGCTAATGGCAGTGGCTATTGTTGACTTGCAGGGAATTTCTTAGACTGCAGTCTTACCAGTCTTTATAAATGATTTCGGGCTGAGCATTAAGGTTAAAAAAGATAAATCGATTGTTGTCTTTATTATTTATTGTCATTTTATACCATGACACGGTTAAAAATGACCAAAACCGCGACTTTGGACGAGTGTTTTGCTACGAGCCAACGAACTAGCAATATCTCGTCTAACGGATTTACTGTGGACAATTCATAGAAATGATCCTCCGGTTCGTAGCATTGTTGTTGCAATCACTTTCTAGTAAAAGGGGTGGGCCTGAGATAAATGACAAACATGAAATGTCATTCTGCGTTTCTGATTACAGCATTATATTACAGCTTCTGGCCTGATCTTCATCTACTTATGACAAGGTTAACGGATCATTGAGCAAAGTTAAAGGGCATACTTTGGATGCTCCCCAGATTTGCAGATCTTATCTGTTGATAGCTAATCACTTTCGCGCACACAGTAACGTCTGTCAACTAACTGCCCGCACCACTAACGTTTGTAGATTTTGGCTGCTCGTGTTTGTCGTCTTGGATTACATCTCAACCAAGGGAAAGCGATCATCCTGGTGTTGATGTACCGTTATTGGGTACTAGATTAATTATGTGGTCATGTAATTTAAATATGCCCCCTAAATAATGAGTTTTTCAATAGTTTTTGTCCCACTTAAAAATTTAGGCCCACAGTGATAATTCTCTTGATGTGTTAATACTTTGTATATAAGTATATTTTTTGCCAGTCAAGACCTTGCATCTTTTTGGCATATAATTAAGACTGTGCCAGGAAATGCACACATTTTTCCAAATATTAGTCTTGGATTAGAAAAAATGAAAGTCTGCATTCTGGTTAATTTCCAGTATGCATCAATTATATAGTTATTTGTTATAATTCATCTATTTTCTGCATAGGAAAAAGATATATACAGAGGCAGTAAAAACACCAGAAAAAAACAGTTTTGTTACTTATGGTTTCATAAAAAAAAGTATAATAAAGACATTTTTATCAAATTATTTTCTTTGTAAAAAGGGAAAATGCATACATTTCTATTAAATAATGTAACAGACTCATGTGTTTAGTCATTCTCCAAAATCCCACGAGCCATTTAAACAAAACAAAGAAAACCCTGCACTGACATTTTCACATGGATAGTGCCACATGTTGGATGAGCATCTCTTTTGTTTAGGGCTACAATTAATAACAAATTTCATTATGAGACAAGGTGCTTAAGCATTTGGATGGGTTACGTTTGCCAAAAAACACCCGGTGGAGAAACACGGTATTTTGAATCAGCTTTACAATGGATGTACATTTCTTTGTCCTTATTTGTGCACATATATAAAGCTTCTTTGTGTATAGCTGAAAAGTTAATTGTTGTCCCCATTTTTATACTTTTCTCCTGGTGCATTCAAATTTGGAGGATGGATGCAGAGTACTTGGAGCAAACAAGCTGACTGTTGTCTCTTGGCACATGAGTGCTTTTGTTGATAGTATCTTCCAGTAGCGCACACTTCACAATATTTAATCTTTGACAAAATTGTGTACTTTTCTTGTCATGTCAGCAATCATTCCCATATTATCTTTTGTTTTTTATGGATATCTTTCAAAGCCATATAAAGTTTTACACACAATCTCTCTTTTTTATTTTCTTAACGTGTGCCCATCTTTTCCCGTGTCTTTTCAGGCTGTAGAGGAGTTCCTGAGTGAGGTGCGGAGCAGGGAGCAGCCTCACAGCGCTGGGCTCGTCTCTCAACCTACAGCTGTTAAGTTTCTTATGGCCCGCAAGTTTGACGTCTCCAGAGCCATCGATCTTTTCCAAGCATACAAGGTATGGCATTGTTTCAACTAGTGACAGCAACATCTGTTTACCTTCTGTCGTCACGCGAACCCCATCGGGCTTAATTTGTGCAAAATAGTTCCAATTTTTCAGGTAGATATCACACATTGAATTTGTAATGATTTCTTAAGTGGTGTTTAGATATAAAATATAATAATCCTTAAAAATAATCATAGGCTTGTTTGTAAATGCAGGAAATCTTTAAAATGCATAGTGTTAATGCCCTATAAGTATATCTAATGACAGGGTTTCTGTTGGGGGGGGAAAAAACCACAAGTTAGTTCACAGGTTATTACATCTCTCAATGTTAAACATTAAAATATAATTATAGTTATAACATGTAATTATTGACGCTTAAATAGTTATCTATTATCTGTTAAAGTTAAAAAAAAAATGAACTGGAGTGGTACTTGTATCGCACTCAAGCAGAGCGCTAAGAGAGCTTTTGCACCATAACCAGCATTCACTAATTAACACATTCATACTGCACTTTTTTGTATGTCTTTAAATGCTTTTTACTTCTCACACACCTATGAATCACAATGCCCTGAACATACTTGTATAATACAGTGTATATAAAAATGTATGTTAATCTAATACATGCTAGCACTTTAGTGGAATAATTGAGTTCTGTTTAAAAACCAAAAACAACCCTTGAGTTGCAAGTTAATAAATTGGCTTTTGTAATACACAGACTAACAACTGAATACTGTTAAGTGTTTGTATACATACTAAGTCATCTATAAGCTTATGACTTTCCCCTGTCTCTCCTGTGTCTATCTTCATGTATGAAAATTAGAACACAAGAATCAAAGAGGGCATAATCAATATCAACCCTGACGAGGAGCCCCTACGCTCTGAGCTGCTGAGTGGCAAATTTACAGTCCTGGTGAGTGATAAAGCAATGATAAGTCACTTAACATAAAAGGAACTGTAGCTTATCATTTTGAATTAACACCCAAGAATACACAGAAAATTATGCAAGGTGGTGCTGGTTGTTAAAAAAGAGTTTTGTGTGTTTCTGTATGTGCATGTCACAGGGCTCATGTAAGCTTATTTTTGTATTTCTATGAATAGAAATGAAGTAAAGTTTTTATTTTCGATAAATTGATTTGCAGTGGTGCAACATGGTGATCTGTTAATATTTTTCCCAGCCTGGCCGAGACGCAAAAGGTGCTGCTGTAGCACTCTTCACCGCTCGACTTCATCGACCAGACCTCACCACCCATAAAGCTGTTCTCCAGGCCATCATCTACCAGCTAGACAAAGCCATAGAGAGGTAAAGCGTGAACCATAAATAAACAGTTTCCTATGACACTTTATCGTGTTTTTTTGATCTGGTACAACAGTTCGTCCCCTGTGCTCTGATGTTAATTCATAAAGATAGAAATATCGATAAATGGGTTAATCATTAGCGTAACATGAAAAGTCCCTGATTGAAGACCAGGAGGAGGTATAAACACAGTCTGTCACAAGCTAGTCTATTTCATATGCCGATCTTAAGCCCACATAAATGGGAGGGTTGTGTCAGGAAGAGCATCCAACATAAAAATCTCTTGCTTTAGTGATTGATTTGAATAAAGGATCAGTTGAAAGGATCAGTTGAAAGTACCTTTAGAAATATAAAATAACTAAATGAAACACAGGAATTATAATAGATAAAAGTGTATTTTTAAGCACATTTATTTTGCTCTTTAACTGTAAAGATCTTCATTTCTTTATAGTGTTCAAACTCAAAGGGATGGGCTCATATTTATTTACGACATGACCAACTCCAGTTATGGAAATTTTGACTATGAGCTCTGTGTCAAGATTCTCAATTTGCTCAAGGTAAATATAAGGAGCATTTTTTTTTTTTCTCACGTTGTGTTTGATGATCTTGGAATTCAAAAATGCTTTTCGCCTTGTTTTTTTTTTTTTTTTTAAATATTTCATTATATTTTTATAGTGAAAAATAATTATATATTATATAATATATAATAAAAATATTTTCATTTTGCAGGGGGCCTTTCCAGCTCGTCTAAAATGTGTCTTCATTGTGTCCTCACCTCTTTGGTTTCGAGCACCTTTCGCGGTTCTTCGCCTCTTTGTACGCGAGAAGCTGAGAGAAAGGGTGTGTCTCTTAGTTTCATCAAGAATTTGCATCATGTATAAGATGTTTGTTGTTCATTATTTAATACTTACTTTTGTTTTTCTCCTCACCAGGTCTGCACAGTGAAAGCTCATGAGTTGGCAAGTCATATCCCAGTTTCCTCCCTCCCTGAACACCTGGGTGGGACATCCCAGTATAACCACGTGGCTTGGATTCAATCCTGTGTTAATGTAAACACAAACATTGTTCAGGGTGACACAAAAGAACATGACTGCGTGGGAAGCCTGTTGCGCTCTTATAGCTTAGAGAATAGCAACACAAGTGTAGATGCAACACTGTCCCACGCCCATATAAATACACAAATAGGTCCTGAGATAGCTGTGGCTAACTCTAACTGCTATGATGACAGCAACGCAAACCCACACAACCACTGTGTTGTGGAGAGCAGGACTCGAGGCCAAGGCCAGCACCAACATAGTCCAAATTCTGCTGTGGACAAATCGCAAGTGAACCACCAACACTGGAATGGCTCAGCAGTGAGCGGAGCCAACATGGCTGTCATTGGCTCCAGCGCCAATGCTAACATTAATGGTAGTGGCTGCCAAGCTCCTCCCCAATCAGACACTCCCCCTGATACACCCCTCTCAAAGAAAACTGATGGGGCTGTGGTGAGTGGCAGTGAGGGTATAGAGGAGGAGTATGAGGAGGGTGAGGAGGAAGGAGTGCCTCCATTGCCTCAGAAATCTCAGCCTCGTCCACCCAACCAGCCTTCCTCAAAATCCCCACCGCTGTCCTCATCTTGGGGTCCTGATGATGAGAACCACTGCATGGAGGTGTCTGTTCACATGCCAGAGCAGGGAGCCATGACGGTGCATGACCTGGTGGAGTATGTGAAGAGGAAGAAGAAGAGAGGGATCTATCAAGAGTATGAGGAGATCCGCAAGGAGCCTCCTGCAGGCACCTTTGACTACTCTAAGTAAGACTTGTCAAGCTCTTATATTTTGTGTGTCTGAATTAAATGTATAATATCAGCCAGAGCTTCAGTTTGTTATGTAGCCTCACATTAGACTCATCTTTGCAGGAAATTGTCCAATCAGGTCAAGAACAGGTACAGTGATGTTCTCTGCCTCGACCAGTCACGAGTGCGACTGTGCCCACTCTCTAATGATGAGGATGAGGTAATAATTCATCTGTAGATACATTTCAATCAATAAATTATAAGTACGATACTAATACAATATTATTGTTTATCTCTGGGAATTAGTGAAGATTGCATTAGCATTTAGCTGAGATGAAATTCATGTTTATCATCGGCAGCTGAAAGTATCTTATTAATTTAAGACATTGAATGTTGGCCCAGTCTGTGTATTCAAAATGTTTTGAATACAGGTGTATCTGTGTTTTGGGGGGTTTTTTTTTTTCAGTTTTTGTTGTTGTTGTTGTTGTTTGTTTTGTTCTTTTTTTTAGACAGTGGTCTAAGTGTAGAATTATTTACTACAATTAAGGTTATGCACACTTTTTTTTTTTTAAACTGTAATGTGTAGCATCTTCTTATCCAAGGCAAAATAACTGAACGGTGAATCGCTCTGCTGTGTTTTGCAGACATCAGATTACATTAATGCTAGTTTCATGGATGGGTACAAGAGGAGCAACGCCTACATCGCTACTCAGGGTGAGAAGCTGTTCACATAAGTTCCTGCTTTACTCTTTATTGCTTGTAGTTTTGCATATTTTTATGATATAATGAGATGATTCCTTGAACAGCTCTTATCTTTCAATGAATGTAATTCTAGTGCTTTAACTGGAAAACTGCATGACTCCTTCAGATATTTGTTTATTATGTTCTGGTCGTGATGTACGTCAAATGCCTCTAATGGGATTGTGAGATTGAATGGAGTGTGAAGATCCAAAGTACCTCAACCCTTTTGAGCAATACTGTAGTTCTCCATACTGTGTAAAGAACTACAGTATGGATAATACTATAAATAGTACATGAGCTATTATCGCTGTTGCTCTCTTTATTCTTTTATTGTTTTGTCTGATCTCTACTGACTGCAACTGATCAGTCTTTCACTTTACTGACTTTCATTATTTTGGAATCTCAGCTGGCCGCATTGACAGATTTATCTTTTACATATGCCAGCTTTGCTCCCACTTCTCACCTCTTTTAGTCTAGAGCCGTACTCTGTTTCATCACCACCAATAATGTGACTTGCCAAGCTGTTTGTATGGTTTGTGCTTGCTCGGACTTCCCAGTCCGTCATACTTAATCCATCAACAGCAGTTCTTTAGTACATAGCCGCTTAGCTCCTACAGCTGTGGTTTTACCTTTCCGACTCTCTGTCGCTATTACATTTCTACCTGGAAGTATGTCTGTCTGTCAGAGATGTATTCATCCCAGCGAAATTTCACGTTGACTGCTGGGAGATTTTAGTATGGATATTATCTGTATGTATATTAAAATACAGCAGTCTCTATCAGTAGTCAGTGTAAAATTTCCATATGGATAATATCATACAATATCAATAAGGATAAGCAGAAGAGGATGGGTAATGTTCTCATGCTGGACTTTACATTTTACTAAGATAGCTTTTGACTGATTATCTTTTAATGGCTATTTAACTCTATCCAAGACAAATGTTCAACATGTCACTTCATTTTAAGGGCATTAAATAGTCTTTCGGGTGTCATTGACAGCCTTCCCACCATAAACTCTTAACCTACCCCCCGATGGTCTTCTTGGACTTTTAGATGCTCTTGCTTTAAAAACATAGGTTGTTTTTCTCCCCATCATGGTTTACTTCTGAATTATGCAAAGTGGTAGCAAAAAACCTATCTCTTGGAACACCACTACAAAAGAGTTGGATTTTGTTGTTCACAAAGAAATGTACAATAACCACATTCTTCATTAGAAGGATGCACGCTATCTACAGAAAAATCTACTTGGTACACAGATCTAATCAGTAGGGGTGCAACGATATTCGTATCGATATTGAACCGTTCGATACAGTGCTTTCGGTTCGGTACGCATATGTATCGAACAATACAATTTTTTTCAATTTTTTTTTTTTCAATTTTTTTTTTTTTTTTTTTTTGTGTCCCGTTTGGATCTATAGCCATCAGAATTGTTGTCTTGAGGCCAAGAAAGATGCCAAGAGGATTTATTTTAAGTGGATCATCATATTGGTCCAGTTGATTGACCTTTATTATAATTATGAATTTATTTTATTTTCAGTTGCAAACGGGACAGACATGACTGTGGGATAGGACAGGGGGAAAGAATGAAAGAAAGAGGGGGAGAGAAAGAAAGAAAACCAAAGGGGAGAAAAAAAAAGAACAATACAAAATTTGTAATTTATTTTATCAACTTTCCTTCTGACGATGCTGTCTGTGTTGAGCGCTCAGTGAATCTGCATTTGACTACTCCGCCTAGGCTCGAGAGTGCAGCCTAGGCGGAGTAGTCGAACGCAGATTCACTGAGCACTCAACACAGACAGCATCGTCAGAAGGAAGAGCGCAGGGCAAGCTAGCGAGACAGAAGTGGACCTCCCCACCCTCATTCAGATCTGGCGTTTGGAATTATTTTGGTTTTCATGTGACGTATGACCCTGAAGGTAAGCGAGTCATGGACTAAAGTAAAACAGTATGTTGGATGTGCCATGCAATGCTCAATTACATGGGTGGGAGCTAGTGTGTTAGCGCAGTTAGCTCGTTAACGTGTTGGCCGTCTAGCCCCTCTGTATAGGGTAGCTCGTTAACGGAGATTTGCCGTGTTGTGGCGTTAAGGTTATTTCAACGAGATTAACCTGAAAGCACTAGTGGGAACACAACGAATATGACTGCACATTTACACCGACATCATCCTAGTGCAAAGACAAAAACAACAAGCATGCATGCTACAAACTTTAGCCGAGTCATTTAGACAGCTGTTAGCACAGGATTCTCCTTATGGAGACCTGATATGTTTAATATGCTGCTGAGAATATAGCCCAGAAGAAGCGGATAGTATAGCTTTTATTTTGGAAAGAGACATTTCTCTGTAATAAACTCTCTTTTCCAAAGATGAGTGATTCCTCAATCAGATACAGGGCTCGCAATATCGCTAGCCCGATGTCCCGGGGCTATCTCTCCCCTGCCTGTCGGGCTATTGTAGGAAGGAAAAATATATGTCAATGCTTTTGCATTCTTTCAGAAATGTAGCTGGGTAATTATGTCATTGGCATCGGTGAGCCACTGTCAATATGTGACATATTGAAATCGTGTTTGAATTTGCGCTTGTTTTTTTGCTTTCACTTTGCAATCGCGCGAACTGTGTATAGAGAGCGACAGCACTGATCTGTGAGTGATGATAATTTGTGCACCAATTCCTCTGACATCGTCTTATTAATTGTTAGCTTACTATGCAAACATGACAAGTGAAATCTCCTGCAGCTTAAACATGTGAGAGGTTGATCGCGCAGAGAATCGCTGAGCTTATGTGAGTGCGGCAGGATATATATTTCACTACGATGACCTGGATGATTGAGAACCTTCACAGACAGATATATATTTTAGTTCTGCTGAGCCAAATAAGACAGGTCAGGGTGAAGAAGTGACAGCCAAAGAAAAGCTTACCACAAAACGGAGAAGTTATGACAAATCAGACTATAAGGCAAAAAGAAAGTGCAGCTTTATGGTTTCATGGACAAAAGAATTTCTGTGGCTGCAATATGACGAGCTAAAAAACAACACGCACAAGGGTTAGGGTTAAATTTAAAAACTGTACTTTTGTGTTAAAATATATATTTACAATTTTAATAAATGACAAATTAAAAAGGCATGAACATTTTTTTTTTGTATCGAAAAAATATCGAACCGTGACACCAAAGTATCGAACCGAACCGAACCGTGAATTTTGTGTATCATTGCACCCCTACTAATCAGCTCAGGTCAAGGGAGCAAAGGACCCTTTTCTGAATGGTCAGGAACATAATAACCTTTGATGTTATTTTTAAAATGTCAAAATAGACTAGATTTACCAGCAGCTGATCACTAACACTTCCTGTAATTTTCCTCCTCCCGTTTCCCTCACTTTCGTTCCCTTTTTAGTTTGAAACTTCCCTCTGCTCACAACCAGTATCATTCCTTGTTTATGTTCCTCATTGATTACTGTAACGTCTTTCTTTTTTGTTTCTCTATCAAGTCCATCCACAAATGTTATCTGGTCCCAATTGCTAGTGGTCATATCATAACCAGAACTCCCTCCATAAGTCATTTAGTAAAACTTCATTGACAAAATCACATTTAAATTTGTCTTTTATTTATCAAGATTCTGCTCCTCACCTTTTAAGCTGTTCCATAAACTTGCTTTGCAGTACCTCTCTTCTACTCTCAGATCCTGCACCGTGCCTCTGGAACTCCCTCTCAGACATCTGTAATATTGGCATTAATCCACTTTAAAATTTCCCCTCAAAACTCTCTTCTTTAAACTGGCATATTCACCTTTAACTGTCACATGAACCCTCTGTTCTTAATTAGCTTATATATTGTAAAATAGTTTTATTGTCATTGATACTTCCTTGGTTACCATTTTTTAAACTCTTCTGTGTAAGTTGAGCTTTAGTGTTTTGAAAGACGCCTAAAATAAAATGTGTCGTTATTATCATCTTGTGTCCCTCAGGTCCTTTGCCAAAAACCTTTGCTGACTTCTGGAGGATGGTTTGGGAACAGATGGTACTTATCATTGTAATGACCACCAGGTGAGACTCCAGTTTGGATTGCTGATGTAAACTTTAATGTAAGGATTTTTACAAATGATGGCACATTATTGATGTGTTGTGAATGAGATGAAAATGGATTTACTGTGTCTCTCAGGGTGGTGGAGCGTGGACGTGTCAAATGTGGACAATACTGGCCTCTTGAGGAGGGCAGGACTGAACAGCATGGATACTTCTTGGTCAGGAATACACACATCCAAGTGTTTCAGGACTTCAAACTTTCCCATCTTGAACTGTACAACACACAGGTAGAGCACACGTGTAGTTTACATTTCTTTAACTCAGTTTAAGTCTTTTGAGATGAAAAACTGAGATAGGAGTTTCATTTGTCAATTAAGAGTTTCTAAAGAGTTTCTTTAAATTGTGAGAATGCTTTGTCAGTAGAAACTGTAGAAATCACCATATCTTATTTTCCAAAACGGCTTAAACATGCCAACTCACAAGAAAGAAGTGACTATCTTCTCTCTTTATCTGCTCTCCTGTGAAACCGTCTGACCTTTTAGTCTGGAGAGAGGCGGGAAGTGTGCCACTACCTCTATGTCAGCTGGCCGGACTTCGGAGTGCCCAAGAGTGCTTCTGCTATGTTGGACTTCCGTGAACATGTTCTGCAAAGGAGGGAAGCTGCAGTCCAGACCTTGGGATCCACCTGGAGAGGGCCTCCAGGGGGCCCCCCTGTGGTTGTGCATTGCAGTGCTGGCATTGGCCGTACAGGTAAAAACTATGGATGCTCTTGGCAGCTAATTTCTTAATCGACCAATTAAGGGGGAAAAAATTGACTAATCTAAAACTAAGAAACACTCAGATATCAAGTTAAATCTGAGAACCCTTCAATGGATAACCATTAAAACATTGACATCATTAATCCCGTTCTTCAATAATATATCTTGCTTAACTGTGCAGCACCTAACATTATCAACATTGAACATTGTATTCCAAATAGACAAGGAAGAGGGAAAAACACTGAAAATAAACCTTTCAAGTTAGAGTTGCGGCTCTAATTTGAGCCCCTCCTGAATGACTGAACTCGTCACCCTATCGCTAAGGGACAGCCCATCCACCCTTAAAGATCATTTTTGCTGCTTGTATCTACAATCTCATTCTTTTGCTTTTAAAAGAATAAGAGTGTTAACAAAAGATCAGACCTAGAGCAACATATTTATGGTCTTTCTCAATATTGATGCTCCATCTGGTGGCAGATGGCTGCATAACATTTAGTACATAGCAATTTACCAGCACTGGGCATCAATTCAAATGTTTACAATTAGATTACACTACTAGCACGTCTGGTACCGACTAGTAACACTAGGGATGATTAGTTGTGTAGTTGAATAGTTGCACACATCCTAGTAAAGATGTCGTCATCTGATTTAAATACTTTAAATATAGATTTATAGCGCTCTTATGCATCTTAAAGTAATCTCATCTGAGAGTTTTACTTTACTATTTGAACCTGGAGC
The DNA here is from genome assembly GCF_041146795.1 of Maylandia zebra. Taxonomy (NCBI): domain Eukaryota; kingdom Metazoa; phylum Chordata; class Actinopteri; order Cichliformes; family Cichlidae; genus Maylandia; species Maylandia zebra. The sequence goes on along the minus strand of NC_135172.1, from coordinate 25,915,234 downwards.
CGGTGCCACTTTAAATAAATGGTAGCTAACCTTTAAATAGCCCAAGAAATTGGTTATTAAGTTTAAAGCACAGAAGACGGTAAAGCAATCTGCATCTGTCCCATAACACTTAAGTATTTTTTTACAGTGCCTGTTTAGCTCAGAGGGCTGATACTGTGTAAAAGGCTTCTCTTTAAGTTAAAGGAAATCCCTGCAGCCAGCTGAAGTGGGAGGACATGTTGGTCAATCTTCAGCCTGTTATTTTAAAAGTACCTCACCAGTGTGTGAGCCACTTTTGTGTCTTTATATATCAGTGCCACTGCCTTGCCTTCCTAATTGTAATTCATGCAGTTGATATACAAAATTAAAATCCCACCAAATGTGAATCTGGTAAACAAATGTAAGGTATTGTGTATGCAGGTCGTATTGCCTTGTATTATTTAGACAATGACTTTTACTTGAATTACCTCTTCCCTTCTGCTGAGCTGTAGTCCTAACTTTTGCATTTATTTTTAGGTTTTAATCTGTTGTCTTGTGTCCAACAAAAACCTTTTTAATTGAGTTCTTTTAAGTGTAACTTCTCGATATTCATCCCTCATGGCTGTTTAGGCACATTCTGCACACTGGACATCTGCCTGTCCCAGCTGGAGGATGTTGGCACAGTAGATGTCTGTCAGACGGTGCGGCGGATGCGTACACAGAGGGCTTTCAGCATCCAGACCTGGGATCAGTACTATTTCTGCTACACAGCAATCATTGAGTATGCCCAGCGGAATGGGAAGCTGAGCCCAGTGCAGTGGTCTGACTCAGAGCTAGAGACTGACAGCGAGTGAGAGACATACGGAGGGTAATTAGATGAACAGAACAGTCAATCTAAGCAGAAGTCATAGGAATGAGAGTGAGGAGTGGCGATTCTGAGTACATAAAGGAGATGACTCTTCAGACATAACAGAGAAGAGGCACAAGATGGCAGACTCCCACAGTTGCTCTTCCTTCTTCCCACGAGTTGATAAACTGAGAAGGCAAAGAGCTGGAGAAGAAAATTCAGTGCAGTGGAAACTGCATTGACGAGCAAGCTGGCCTGCCAATTTCCAAGCCCCTTTTTAAAAAATTTAGCAAACTACAGGGGGTTTGGCCTGCCCCGAACCTGTGTTGTCGACAAAAGCAGTGTACGAGTAGCATTTTTATATTGACTTGCACATGAGAAATGACAAACTTGAACCTTACCCCTAAAAGCCCTCCAAACCCGAGTCTTTGGTCCTTTTTGTATTTCTTGTCTCTTCTCAACTCTGAACAAATCTGTGACTGCAGATAAAATGTGTGGGGTATGAAAAGGTGAAACTTGAAAACATTTCTTTTTGCTTTTTCTTGGTTCTCTTTGAGAGAGTTTGTGTGACAGATCAGTGTGTGAGCCATTTAGTCCATTTCCATGTTGTTTTGGGGGGGGTTCCCATGTTAATTTTTTCTATGGTGCATTTTCTATGTGAGTTTCATATTTGTGCATATGTAGACTAACTTTTAAAAGCCAAAGTCCGCAATCTGAATGCTTGGATGTACTCCTTACTGAGATATTATAGACTGAAGCCCATGTATATTCTTGTAACATACATTTATACATTATTGTGCATAATAACAATTTCTGAAATAACAGCAAAAAAAGCCTTGTTTAATATAATTGACTTAACTTTGAGGAAAGAATTCCTGTGTAGCGAGCCAGGCTATGACAAAATATAGAAGAGTTCTGGTTTTAAACTAATGTTGTATTTCAAATCTCTGATTTGTCAGGTCTAACATCGTCTTTACTGTTGGAGCGTTCTGATTGGACGATCTTAAGTAATTTGGCCTTAACTTGATTCACTGCCTCGTCCTTCTAAGACCCTGAACCATACCTTTAAACTGTACACTTTTATTTCCTCCCGTGGTTCTCCTTTTTTTCAATCTGACTCTTGACACCACAACTGTTGTTTGATTCCTGAGGTATGCTCTCCCTCAGATAATTGTGCCTTCACGTTTTCCTTAGCTTAATGTCTCACTAGTAAGTAAAACCCAAACTAGTGCACTTGCATAAAACATGTTAACTTTGTGCCACACAGGACCCCCACATTTTGCCTATAAGTCCTGTACATAGCACACTATGTATAAATGACAAAGTAGTGAGTTATCTGGGAGTTAGCTTTGAGACGTGGTTATTATTTTATCATTTGACCTCAGGGGGTGTTTTTGTCTAGTGTCAAAGATCCATTTCTGGGTTTGCCTCTGGTAAATTATCATTTAAGGAAAAAAATCTATATCAACTTTATTTTGTATTTTTTACTGTATTGTATCCTACTGTATTTATGTCTTTGTACAACTTCTACATTATTGAAAATCCGTGAATGTTGGTACGATGCAACAAAGAATAACAGACCAGTTATTGCATTTGATAAGCTGAACAAATCGAACGAGGAGTGAACTATATATATTTTTCTTTGTTGTTCACAATGACATTGAGGTGGAAACTGTCACTTGCCATAGTATTTTCAGAACTGACTTGTATAAATGGTGATTGTTCAAGTTTTGGACAATAAGGGGTTGGGATGGGGGTGAGGTAGGGTAGGGATCAGGTAAGCTAACTTGTGCTTTTAGAGAGTTTATCATAGAAACGGTAACGTTAACATCCAACTGTCTGGTCCCCTTATGCCAAGGACAAAGCAAAAACAAACAAAAAACCTATTAAGAGCAGAAAATGGCAAAAAAAAAAAAGGACATGTGGCTACATTTCTGTTCATATAAATATATATCTATATATTATTATGGGATAAAGTTTATCAGCATGGATAGAGCCTTGAATGTTTTTGGGGTACTGGTGTCCGAGCAATTTAGTAAAGACTTTTTTTTTTTTTTGGTGAATGTGGACCTTGCATCCTTCAATGCCAAAGGCCTAGGCTCAATCTGAAAGTGTTTTCCTGTCACACATCCTCAACAGCCTGCAAGCATGGACTTACTGGTGCAGTCTTGCATCCACGGACACCGAAAGACCCTGGAGCACCTTGGGAACATTGCTAATAAATATGTATAGCTAAAAAAAAGTGGGAGAGTGGGTATGCAAGAGTTTTGATCCCTGTGCTACATTTAATTTGTTTTGTAAGAAACTGAGAATGCAATGTGCATTTGTCACTGGTGTTCATTTATTGTCTCTTTTTGTGCTTGAAGTTCATGCGATTGAATTACAGCCTTTTACATGCCGTCAGCCCAGCTGTCCCATTAAAGAAATGGTCTTACTATCTTAAATGGATACAAAGCTAATGTGATCTCTTGGCTGAAAAAGAGTATTGCAAAGATTAAATGTGTAGTAAGAACATGTCCACCTTTTTCTCTTTCATTGAAATTGGAGTTACAAAATTGCTTTCACATACAGAAATGGGTTGATGAGATCTTTGAAGTATTAAGCATTCAGCTAACAGTCTGTGGTCTGCTCTTTGCACTAGTGCAGAAATGTAACAGTTTAAGTATTAGTTACTCTAGTGCAAATGTAATGTACTCGAGTTCCCTCGTAGTTCTACTTCACACCTCCATTACTTTCACTCCACATTATTTATTGGTTATGGTGTGGCGCAGATATTTTAATTAAGGCATGTAACTGAGACTGAGATTCTAAAATATGAGGCATAACTTTATATTAAAAGTCCACCTCAACCTACTTATCTTCCACATTAATGCATCATGGTAAAAACCTTAGGCATTACTCCATCTAAAATAACAGTTTCCAGTTAAACTGAGGTCTTGCAAAGTTATCTGAGATCCTGTGTTACAGTTTAAATATTTTCACACTGTTAGGCTTTGGAATCACGATTAGGTTTTAAGGATTCTGTTTACGCCCTATGACAGCTGGGATAGGCTCCAGCGCCCCCCGCAACCCTGAAAAGGATAAGCGGAAGCGAATGGATGGATTCTGTTTAGATCCCTTCACACTGCCAGTTCAAAACAGTATGACATAAATAAAGAATGGGTGACGATGTGACAACTAAGATAGTCAATTAGATACCTAAGCATGTGGAGAAAACACAAGGGGGAAAAAACTATATAAGAACTACAACATGCTGCAAAAATAAAGTACAACTACCAAAACCTTTTGCACAGAGAGCGTCACCATTAAGAACCCCATCTTTATGAAAATGAAAAGTTACCACCACTAATTTAGCATGTTTCAATGTAGCCATTATTATGTAGTATTACTAACAGACGTTAAGGACATTTTAGTTAAAAGAAAATCATGTTGAGCAAAATCTGCCAGTTGTAGATTAATTTCTTGCTATAGACCCTTCAATGGCTAAACTCGTCAGTGGTTCCAGAATTGGGCACAAACATTTTGCCGTGCAGCAGCATTAGATCAGTAAAAAAAAAAAAAAGGTAACGATGGCCTGCGCGGTCCTTTCATGCTGGCGCTTCATTTCACACCTGATCATGTCACAGCTGGCTCCTTATTTATCGAGACAACTTAACTCTAATGATATCAACCAGTCACAGACCTAAACCGGGAACAGCTATTACAAAGTGAATACATTTGATAGAAAGCAGGTATATTTGATCAGTTTTTTTAATAATGTTTCTTTAAACTTTTATATATTATTTAATATATTCTTTAATTTTGTAATATTTCTTTAATAAAAAGTGAACAAAGCAGTAGAATACCAGAAGTTACAGAAACTTTATTAAGAATAAATATACAAGTAAACACTGAATGTGTCCACTTTAATGTTACACTTGGACTGCAGATTTAAAAATTGTGAACGTCCTATGAAAGAGCATGTGTGTTTGTCTGTGTGTTGTTGTGAGGACAAAAAAGTTTCAGGCATCCCAATTTTAAAGCTTCATTGTCTTCAACAGTAAGTTGATGTCATCACAGAGCTTTTTGTTCCTTGAGTTTCACTGCAGCATCACCTGCGTATGTGATTGTTTTGAAAAGAGTTGGGGTGTGTTTCCTGGGCACGAGAGCAGGACGCACAGCAGACACTTCTGTAATATGAGTAAACACACAGTCTGGCTTGAACCACCACCATGCAGTTATGATACTTATCACTGCATAATGGATCTGTGAAGGAAAAGAAGGGGGGGGGGGGGGGGGGGGGAGGGTAAAGATATTTTAAATAATTGTATTTTCTGTCTGTTGTTTAGTGCAGTCATCTGCTTGGAGCAACTACTAAACTGGCTAACCTTGATAGAAGAGGTGGGACTAATTTAATCATCCTACAAGACGCCAAGACAAAAGAATCAAATGTACTGTATATGGACCACATTAAGCGAGTTCGAGTTCTTTTTGTTTGAGGCAGTTGGATCTGGATCAGCATCTTCATCGTCTGAGCTCTCTGTGATGTAAGGGGTCTAACACTGACCGTTCAGTATGCAGCTGAACTGCTGTCGTACAACACTGCTTGGCATGCTTACCTATTTCAGCTACACAAGGCTGTTTGTTGCATTCTTCTCGACTCTCCAGGATAAAGCTGGGATCACAGCGATCGCTTGGGACGATGTTGTCAGCAAGACAACGGACCTCGCGCACACGGAAGCCAGCATTACAGGTCCGTGAACACTGAGGTCATAGGACGAAGACAGATTACACACAAACTAACCAGTTTGTCACAAATTGGTTCAGTTTTGTTTTTTAAAAAAAACACATGTTTTTAGATACTGAAAAATGCATTTTAATGGTCTCCTGTTGCACTAAAAAAAAGAAATCTTGTCCTTGGGATAACTGCAGATCTTTAATGAGGAAAAGTCTCAGTAAAAATGTAGAGTGGTCTATGACTTAAAGACATTAAAGGGGATACAGTGAAGCTGCAAGGAGTAGAGTTAGTCAACGTAAATGAGATTAAACATCCCATGCAAAGGAAAGAGTATAAGAGAGGTGAAGAAAAGAGGGCAGGCAGGGTGGAGTGGGTAAAGATGAATGTCAGGGATGATTTGTGACAAAAGGATAGCTGCAATGACAAAAAGACAGAAGGCCGAGGTTTAGGTGATATAACTGAGGATGGTGAGATTTTAATTGGGAGTGACCAGAATTGACAGAATTAGAAAGTATTATATAATAGGGGCAGGTCATGTTGAGCAGTTTGGAGACAAAGTCAGAGAGACAAGGCTGAGATGGTTTGGATGTGTGCAGAGGAGGAATAGTGGATATATTGGATAAAAGATGCTGAATCTGGAGCTGCCAGAACTGATTTAGACGTTTGGTACACTTACCGCACTCCACTCCGTAACATACCACTGGACACCACATGGCTTCAGTCTGCAGGGCTGAGATGTGATTGGCTTCGAAAGACTGGAACATTTTAACTGGTCCACAACTTCCATTTGACCATCGCTGTTTAAAATGCAAGCCACACTTCGGGTCTGTGTGCCATTCCCACACTCTGCAGAACACTTAAATTACCCACACACATAAGTGAGTCTTCAAATGGATGTTGTTTGCACAGTTTGCAATGATGTGTGTGTGTGTGTGTGTGTGTGTGTATGTGTGTGTGTGTGTGTGTGTGTGTGTGTGTGTGTGTGTGTGTGTGTGTGTGTGTGTGTGTGTGAATAACCTGACTCCAAGGTCCTGTGTACCACTCCAGACGATTTTGGCATGGCCCTGAATCACATGATGTCACTTCTGGCGGGCGTTCCCCTTCACAGCTATCCAAAGGCAGATTTGTCACATGATCCATCAGGCATACTACAGACCTGGTTCGACTGCCTCTACCACACTCTGCAGAGCACTAAGGAGCATCACACACACATTTCATTTTATTTGGTCCCATTTTGAAATGTAACATTATTTTATTTGCACGTCCTGTCACAGTCTCCTCAAACACAATATCTAACACAAACAGTTTCAATATTACCCGCTGGCTCCAGATAGAGGTGAACCAGCTGCGTGCACAAAGTCCCATGTCACAGTTCTCTATAGTGTCTGGCTTCAGGTTCATGTTACACTCCTGATCATCATCCACATCGCCCTGGTTGCTCACACACACCACCTCCCTGGTGCGCTGGCCAACTCCACATGGTACTGAACACTAGAGGAGAAGATGAGAGATCTAGATTTGTTTCTCATGAAAATTACTGAGTTCCTTTTATTCAGTGACATGTAAATTCCTTTGCTGCAGCTATAGATTGTGAGTTATGCATGTTTGTCTTCCTAAATGCCCATTCATGGCTGTATTGCTGAAATGAATGGCACAAGATACACATTACACACAATGTTGTCAGCTAGTTATACTTTGCTGGTTAGTGGTAGTGCTTTTATTTTTACTCCTTTGGGTCTTCCACTCTTTACAGCTTGTATGATTTAATTGTTTCACATGCTCTACTTCTCCTGATTGGTCTCTGCACCTGCTCTTCAGCCTGCCCACCACCACTGCTGATTGATTCAAAGCTTCAGTCCTGTGCTCTAGTCAGGCTCCAGCTAATTGCAACAGCTGGCTTAAAAGAGACAGCTGTGACTTTAGCTGTCTGGCTAGTTTTCTATGTTTGTTGCAAAAATAACATGTTATATGTTGGCTGGTATGTGTGTTAAAATTAAACGTACCTTAAGAAGTCCTGTTCTTTTTTTTGGGGGGGGGGGTCTGTAAGTTGTTATATTACCATTTTGGATGGTTTTCCTACTCTAGAGACTGGGCTAGCTATAGTCTAGAGTAAAACGAACATCACATGTACCACACTTGGTTGGTTCTGGCATTTTTTTCTGTTTCTTTCCATTTTTTATGGTGTTTTGTGTTGTAAAACATTTTAACTGTGCCTCAGCCTTCTCCACACATACTAGATGATTGTCATTGCTCCGCTTTTCCTCTAGAGAGCTGAGGACGTAGCAGCAGTGGAGACTTGTCTGGATTACTTAAATACCTTAAGACTTCCCCCACGACTGATAAAATTACACTCCTCATACTACAGCTGTTCATAAGTATTCATGAAATGTGTGTTTTCTCACAGGGCTCCACTCTGATCGTATATCCCACTGACTGCAGATTTTCAGCTGGCACGTAGACTGGGTCACTGGCATGTCAGATGAACCGCACATCTCTGACTTCACAGTAACTGAAGTTTCTGTCCCACTGGCGTGAACGTCGGTGACTTGGCGGCAGATGACCTGGCGATGCTGGGTCCCAGGTCCACACCTTCTACTGCACTCTGACCACTCACCTACGTCCCAGCTGTTAGCCAAGAGAATAGAGACATGATGTGCTTTAATGTTGATGCATAAGTTTACTAAAGACCTTCACCAAATTGCCTTTGCCCTAGCTCTGTCTTCTTGGTGACCACAACTACTAAGTTCCTCTTTTCCACAGCGTATCTTCCTCCCCTTTACCCCCAACCAGCCACTCCATGAGCCTGGTTCTGCTGGAGGTTTCTTCCTGTTAACAGGGAGTTTTTCCTTACCACTGTTGCCAAGTGCTTGCTCATAGGAAGTTGATTGCTGGGGTTTTCTCTCATGTCACTATAAATTTTTTACCTTACAATATATAAAGTGCCTTGAGGGGACTGTTATTGTGATTCAGCGCTGTATAAATTAAAATTTTGTGTGACCACTTCCCCACCATCTTAAAGGTTACTCGTTAGTGTTTGTTTTTAGAGAAAAACAGATCATACAAAAGGCTATCGCTGGAGCCCAAAAAGTGCTGCACAAATTCAGAAGTCTTTACTTTTCTTACTACTCATGTCTTGGTTTTATAGCCCTCTGTTTCTGCCACATTCCAAGTAAAAACATAAACATATATTTCATGATGACAGCAATCATGGATCACTGAGACTGTGGGCAAAATATCTGACAGACCCACAACCAAACATAAAGTTAATGTCCTAACATCTTGGCAGCAGTAAAGCAGAGTGGTATTTACCGCACGACATGAAAAATGAAGCCACACCAAAGAGATTTAGTGCGACTTACTGGCCGACTTATGGCTAGGACGTGTGCAAGTGATCAGGGTTCACCCCGAGAGTCACAGCACCATGTGGAAGTAATACTGTGTGCGTCATGTGTAGTTTATATGCAGCTCAGTCTGTGCATTAGCCACATCTAGCAGAATAGGACATCAGGTGTCTGTGGGTGTTGCTCACTATGCAGGACAGGGCTGTATGTTGCAGTCTTCTTCCCACTTTGTTGTTTCAATGGCAGGGTGACAAAAGTCAGCGGGAACAGCCGTCTGGGAATCCTTCTCAACACACTCCAGGACCACCTGACGCTTGCCTGGCAAAAACACAGACAAACACCCAGGGGGAAAAATTAAATAGGAGAGTGAAATATATGTGTGCTTATGCACAGTAATGTAGAAGCCCATTGTCCTAGAGACTGTTTCAGCTAGCGACTTGATTTCTTTATTTTAGTGGCTCTATGGTGTAGTAGTTTACATATTTACCAAACAAGTGAGAGACCCCTGGTTTCATCCCGGGAGAACATACAAATCCCTGAGATAATATCTGCCAAATCAGACATGCAGAGCTGCCCACTGTGGCCATCTTTGATTGTGTAAGCTATTATTATATGCTTTTCTTGTCTTTACAACTTGCCATTCCCGATGGCCCCAGGTGTAGATACTGTTAGCACTATCAGATTAAGATTTGAGAACTATGAACTAACTTCTTACCAGTGCCACAGGTTGTGCTGCACTCTGTGTGCCCGTTTTTCATCCAGGTGTAGGTGACATGAGACTCAGAGTTCACAGTAGGGTAAGAGGGAACCTGGTTGGGATGCCATGCCTCCTTGATGATGCTTTGTTTGGTCTTGCCATCATCATCTGGATAGGAGAAATCTACTGTCTCAGCTACAAGAAAGTTAGAGTTTAGAGGTTCCATGTGCCAGAGAAGAAGTGGGCTAACTTAAAATATAATATAACTTAAAATGTAACAAGTACAACCATAAGGCTGCCACACCGGTGGTTTTATTAATTATGGCTACTAAGATCTGTTTTAAGGACTGTGTGAATTTGTATGTAGGCTATTACAGTGGACAAACACTAGACTAAAACTAAAGCTGGGTGTGAACGAAACACTTTAGTTCACTGAAATAAAAACAAAAACTGGACGCTAGAAAAAGATGTAAAAAGACTGTAGTTGCAAAACTAACTAAAACCAAATTTTGAAAAATATACAGAAAATGACCTTATTCTTAGTTTTAATCTGGTTACAGCTGTCAAACCAACAAGTGCAAGGGGGCTTTACTGCATACTGTAAATATTTATAAAATGAAACAATGCTCATAATTTTGCCCCTGTACATCACCACAGTGGGTTTTAAATCAAACAAGATGTGAATAGTGTAGGCTTTCAGCTTTGGTTCACGGGGTTTAAGAAAATATTGCATCAACTGTTCAGGAATTACAGACATTTTGATACCCTGTCACATTTTCAGGGGATCCAAAACATATTACACATTTGACTGAGAAGTGGTTTCATGGCCAGGTGAGGCCTGAGGCCAAATCTGGCATAAGTGACAGCTTATCTTGTCTCAGTGTGTGGCAAAGGGCTCTTTGCCAGGAGAAAGTTTGACCTGTATCAAAAATGTCAATTAAACCCTAATCAAATGATCAAATGAACAGTTTTGCTGAAAACGATACGAAACAGTGTCACCCTGCAGTGCGATCTTAACCAAACACAAAGAGAAGCCAAAAAAGGGCACATGCTGTCTGAGGGTAAACCATAGTCCTGATAATGAGATACTGACGCTGTGGCCATACTGAGTAACTCAAATACAGCTTGTGTGCTTATGCATGTTAGTGAGTTTACTCACCCAGGGGAAGAACAGCAGAAGGTGTACCGGGCTCAGGAGCTAGGTATCGGTTTAAAGGCATGCTGTATTCATATTGCACAGTAGGAAATGGTTGTTGGTAAATCAGCTGTGAAAAAGAAAGAAAAAAAGATGAATGGCATCCAATAAGTAGTATTTTTTATACTATTTGTATTTGCAAATCTTAATAGGACTCCTTGGAAGGTATATTTATTTGCTACTTTTAATTCTGATAATTTGTCAGACATATAAAGAAACTAAATTTGCACTTTTATAACCTCGTATCTCATAATGAAGCTCAAATTGTTTTTAATTTTTATGGGCAACTTTGTCAGATCAGTGTTTTTCATTTTCCATCTCACATAGACGTGCAGGTCCTCAGTCAGCGGCCCCGGTGCAGTGATGGACTCTCCATTACGAGACCGGATCTCATTGGGTCGTCGATATGTCAGATATGTTCCCAGAGCAACGTAGATCCCGGGTCTATTGATTAGCCAGTTTCCGTTGATGATGGAGACACCACGTTGGCTGAGCAGAGCTGGAAAATCCCCACGATTGTTTACTGCATTGGTGCTTGTCATTCTGGAAATACTTGTGCTATTAGATATGGTTATGTGTGTGTGTGTGTGTGTGTGTGTGTGTGTGTGTGTGTGTGTGTGTGTGTGTGTGTGTGTGTGTGTGTGTACCCAGATAATTTGGGCTCTTTTTGGTCTCCTGGATGCTGATGTTGCATGCTCCTGCAGGAATCTCTGCAATCTTATGGTAGCCAACGTGAAGGAAAGTCCGAGAAAAATTCCCCTTCACCACCTCAAACTGCTGCCAACAGATACACTGGCACATGTTTTATGCAAACAAAGCCACAACACTGCACCTTTGTACATGTTCAGACACTTTCTGCTTACTCTCTTTACCATAGTTTCAGCATCACCCGAATTATTTTCAACAGTATAATCACAGATTCCGCTGGATCACATTACTGTTCTTTTTCTCTCATTTTCACTCGTGTATCTTGCTCTCCCTCCTCTTCCTGGAAATCCCATAGCTCACTCGGTCCAACAGTTGGTTTGAATTGGGGAATCTTTCTGGTCTTCCTCTCCAATCTTCCACAGTGCAGATCTCTATTTTGCAAATGAGTTTGGCTCATCTGCTCCGTTCCTGTCATCTCTCTTTTAACATTTTCTCTGGTTCTTCGCATTTGAAATTTTATTTACAGTCTGATATTACTCAGTCTGTTAGTGATTACTCTCAGCCTGAGTGGCACAAACAGAGATGATCTAAAACAAACAGGACACCCCCCCACCCCCACCTCCCCGAGGGCAAACTCAGTCCCACTCCTGCCTCCCCAATCTTAAAAGATTGTTACTTGCATTTTGCATCAGAACAAGCACGATCTATATTACAAAGTAAGGATATAACTTAGCATGCCATGCCTTCCCCTTGTAGCTCATACTCTATACCCCCCCCCCAATGAAAGTGTGGGCGTCTTACCTCCAGAGGGGACGAGCCACCTGTGTTATCCCAAGGAAGAGCACCTGTGGCTGGGGAGAGAAGACAGATCAAGTGCAGCAGAGCCAGAACTCGACCCTGCCCCAGATAGCAGGGCTGCTGCCACAATCCAGCCATGAAGAGACTGAGAGAGGAGGACAATCTCACACACTCACATAGACACACATCTGTAATGAGGGGAGTGTGCGTTTGAGAGTTGGGGTTGGCTTATGGGGTGGGAGGGAAAAAGGACAGTTTGGGAAGGATGTAAAGAGACGTGCTGAGAGAACGTTACAAATGTAGGTGTCCTTTTAAGTGGATTTCACCTCCTTTACTCTTTGGTATGAATTCTGTGACAGCTCACAGAGAGCGTGTGTTTGTGAGAGAGAAAAATGGACAGACTCCTGTAGCGTATCCTAACGCTTGTCCAAAGACAATATTGCTCCCTTTGAATCATCATGCAGGATTGTGGGGCTTTAGAGAGGCATACTTCTTGCTTCTCCACCCACTTTGTTTTTTGCTGTATAAGGCTTGTTATGTTTTGAGTTATTGTTTTTATTATATTTTAGTGATGATGGGAAACACCTTTAGAAATTCTTTGGGGGAAAAAAAAACAAAAGCCCACAGCAAACTGCTAGAGGATGGACTGAAAATCAAACACACACGCACTGAGTGGCATTGTTCCCTGGTGATTTAAATTCCCTGAATAAATGATTCACATGCATTATTTTGCCATCTTATCATGACTCAGTTTACTACCATGTTGCTCTGTCCTTTAATGATCAGATCGCTTTTAACATTACTGTATATTCACTGGCCTGCATTCAAAACCCCACTGTCACACACTCCCAAGGTCTTCAGTTTGAGAGTTTTGGCTAATATTTTGGATGAACATGAATGATTTGGAGGAGTGCAAACACATATGGGTGTAATATATTACCTTGGCTGAATGTTTTAGTTCTGGGAGGAGGACTGTTTTTGCCCTGTAAACACACAATGTAGTGAAGCTTGCCTAGTTCCACCGTTTCATGTTGCGTAGATTGGAGCAATGTGTCACAGTCTGGCGAGAGCAGACTGTATGTATTGTGAAGAGTGGACCCAAAATGCAGACACCAAGGAACTTGGATCAAAACTTAAGTATCAACAAAAAGCAAGCCGTTTAATGAGGCTGGCAGAAAAGGTACAAATAAAGGGCAAGGCAAACAGAAATAAAACTAACATTAACCTAAACTGGGAGAACTAAACAAACAACATGGAAAAACCTGGACATGAAACCTAGAAACATGGCATGGAGAACATGGCGTGAACAACAGACGACCTGAACAACACACACTGAAAACAGAGGACTTAAATACACAGGAGGTGATTAGGGGAAGTGGAGACACATGAGGAAACAGCTGGCACACATGAACATAATGACGTCACAGTGGGAGAGTAAAACTGAACATGATGAACACAGAACACCAGACCTCTTCACAATAAAACAGGAAACATAATGAGACATAGACATGACAACCCGAACTTGACAACGTAAGACACAGACATGAAACGCATGAAGAGCAGGGGAGATTTAACATGGTTGGAAACACGAGGGGAAAATAATAACTAGAAACACTTAGGCATAATAATACAAACTTGATAACATAAGACACGCAGTATGAAACACGAAGGGTGAGGGGAAGCTTAAATACAGGGGAAGAAAACACAAGGAGTCTAATAACCAAATGAACTTAGATAACCTAATGAACAAAATAAACTCAAACTTAAAACGCTGGGTCAAAAGACCCAGGATCATGACACAATGAGAGTCAGGTCTATCAAAACTTATGACACAGAGCCACTTCGGGAGGTAGGGGGCAGATAAAAACATGTCTTACCTGTGTTGCTGAATGGAGTGACAACATTTCAGACCTGAAAAACCTTTTTTCCCCCCACAGACTGTCCTTCGATTGACCCTGCAGCTGTTCACAACATGGGTGTGAAATTGCCAGGATCAAAACTTTCCCAACTTCTCTGAGAGCCCCCTTCTTTGTGATTGTGTATGCGCTCATGTTTATGTGTGGACTCTAAAAAGATATATGAGACACATATGTGTGGATAAAGTGCAGTGATGCAATGTCTGTTGTACACAGCCAATCGGGCCACTGTTTAAAGAGGTTGAGTGAGAACGAAAATCTGTTATTCTGCAAAGCTTTACATCTCTCCTATTGAGTGTTTAGCACGAGCCCTCTGACTGGAGACAGTGAGGCAAAGTGCAGCACAACCTTTATGATAGCATGCACCTACATACACATGTTGTACATCTAAACACGGACATACATGCCCCTCTTTTTCTTTACTTCAACCCTCTCTGGCAACCATCCAGGTCTAAGACGCCAGTCCCCTGCAGTGAACACCCAGCAGCCATGGACTAATGACACAGGCATTCTGGGAACCTCCAAGAATCTGTCAGAGGATACTAGATGTACAAGACAGAAGCTGTTAGGACCACAATGTCTGTTTTTGGTTGTGACACCTTTATAGCTGCTACAGGATCTCTCATTATACACTCGCTGGAGGTGGTACAGCAGTATGGAGCTAAATATGTATGAAGGTAAATATCTTGCAAAATGTGAGAGCTTGTAGAATCTTACATTTTACAAGCTCTTACATTTTGCAACATGTTTACCTTCACACAGCAGCTCCTTAACGCAGAGATCTGCTTGAATGACAGCACACAGCAGCATATATCCCAAAACAAATGCAGGACGTGGATGCACAACCTGCATATTACACACATCTGCTAACATGATGTTTCTTATTGTTTTTAAAAGTTTCCGTGCAATTACACCAGGATTTTGTTCATGACATTTAGTTGCCTGACTGTTATGATTATGTACTGATGCTTATATGTGAAACTTTGCTGGCTGGACATGGCCTTGGCAGTCCCGGGCTGTCTGTTAAAACCATTTGCCGTAACAAAATTTGCTCTCAACAGCATTATAACCATTTTTTTTTTAAATTCTTTGAGTTGTATCTTATAAAAGGACCCAGAGGGGGGAACACCCTGTGCCTTGCAGTACGTTACAATACATTCAAAATATGTTTAAATCTGCAGTAAACCTATGAGCTCATGCAGATTTTAGACTAGCTGAGATCTGTTAAAAAAAACACGGCTATTGCTTTCCAGACAATCAACCGTATGTAACTATTTAAAATATGTTTTCGTCGGTGTGTAAGTGATTGTGTATGTGTGTGTGTGTATGCTGACCACAAAGTACAAATGACACAAAGACAAAATAGTGACGTTCGAGATTTCGTTTTTTTAAAACCTCATACTGGTCTCCATTTTCCTCTGTTTTCCACTTTCCACCGCTGCTCTCTCCGCTCTCTTTTCTTCTTTTCACTCTCCCGTCTCCTCACACTCACTTTCTCCTCTGTTTGCTTCCAGCTGTGGTTATTTGATGTGCCTCTGTCCCATCCCGTCCAGCTGCCGCACAGACCAAATGAGTGGTTCTGTCATCCTGCTGACACCTGGACATCCCCTAACCACAGATTACTTCCCTAACAACCGACTCATTTCCTAACAACCACGAGACATACAGGATGGTCACTGATTAATCACTGAATAGCTCCGTAGCTTTGTGGTTGTCCCTTTACAATTAAAATAATCAGGGAAAATAATCAGGGGGGAAATAACTTTATACATCATCTGCAGTGAAAGTGCTTGCATTACAAGTGGTAGACAGAAGATGGGGTTCTGCTAAAATGCATTTATAGTTCACCTCTCACCTGTTTCTAATTACAGACTTCAGACAGGCACAGCTGAAGACACCTCTTCTGACACCTTAAATACATCTCTTCGGTCAGCCACTGCAATCACATACCTATAGGGTCAAAACAGAACACTTTCCACATTACAAAAAACACACAAGGCTTTCCTACCTGCAGGTCGTAATATACCTGTATATGAAAGCATGATTACCAGTATCATCATTCGTCCACAGTATATTGGTTTAAGTGTAAATACTTATACATAAAATATAAATATTTACTATTTGAGGTAATGGGAAACTCAGGAGGTTTTTTTTCTATTTCTTTTTCCATATGGGAATAATAGATGAACAAATCTGGCAGCATAGTGATGCAGTAGTTAAAACGTTGACCTTGCAGCAATTAGTCTGTGGGTCTGAATCTGTTCGTTGACTGGGGCTGGGAAATGGTGGACCCTGTGTCTTACCCAGTGTACGCTTGTATACGGTTGACCAATGGGAATAGGTTGCTTGGTGTGATAGTTTATATTATACTACATTATGTGGACAGCCAGGTGTCACTTTTACCAGAATCCACTGGCAAATGAAGGCAAACTGGCAGAAGTACAGTGCCATACGCTGGACAGTGTTCTGGTCCTGACATTTATGTGGGCTCTACTTAAACATTGTGGTAGACCCTTCCATTGTTGCAGAAGCCTTCCACACTATTGTCTGCCTCTCTGGAAAAAAAAAACTACTTTAGGAATGGTTTGGGCAACCTAGCAAATTCAAGTTGTTGACTTGTCCTCAATTCCCTAAAATCCAGTCTGAGTACCATCCGTGGAGACACTATCTTGCAGTTTTTTAACTAACATCTTGTTCCTGACAACACAGGATGCTTTCAGAGGACTTGCGGAGTGCATGCCTCAATAGGTCAGGCCTGTTTTGGCAGCAAAAGCGGGACCTACACAGTAGTAGGAAAAAGAGATTTCAGTGTTACAGGGATGAGTGTATGCATACCAAAACAAATAAATGATTTCTGACTGGCTGGGAGGTGTGTATTAACTTGTGGCTTGTTGGACTACTGAACCGTGTAAAGCCCAACAGAAATGCATTAACCCACATTGTACATATCTGACCAGACTAGTGCCATTAGTCCTTCCTATATGTACTCCAATATTTAACCATATTTAACCAGTATTTGTAGTTTTTGTATGCATTTAGAATATATTACTGTGCTACTTTAGCTGTATTTAGCTATATGTCAAACTACTAATCTGGGTTTTAGGGGCAAATATGTTTGTTTTGTACCTTCTTATATCCTATTTGGAAGTTAAAATAGAAATGCATACGCATTTAGCAAATAGATCATACATACACATAAATAATAAAGCACAGGTTTCCAAGCAGAACATGTATTGTAACAAGATGATGAAAATGATATTCATTTAACCCGTCAGGGGTTTTAATGTTGTCTCTGACTGGTAAAGTGAACCAAATATAACACCAAATATAAATACCATGTTCGATTTTTTTTTTTAACCCCTGACTCGTTTGTATAAAAAAAACAACTTGGTAATTAACGTAATTCTGATTGTGAACCAGCCTGCAGAATGAAAACAAAGTTGCACTAACTGTGCTTTTTGTTTTACAGCTGCAGTACTCTTTTTCACCACAGGGGGAAGCACGAAGCGCAAACCGGAAGCAGGAAATGTAGTCACGTCAACGTGCGAAATTCAAACTTCTGTAACAAAACATCGGTCTGCCGGACTCGGGCTTTACCGTGTGGTTAACTGACGCTGCCGTCTTCCTCTGTTTTCGTTCAGGTAAATGCAGAATATCGAGTACTGTTTTGGTTCAGTTAAGGTTTATTGTAGTTACTTTTACCAACTGCAAGCGGTATTAATGATTTATGTTGGCTACAGTTATGCAGTAATTGACGTTAAGCTAGCTGAACGGTCACAAACCGATAACCAGTGAGTGCCAAACGTAGTTTTTTCGTGTCTGTTGCCAATTTTAAGCATTTTCCTCTCCAGGAAAGTTTACCATCTTGCGCCGGAGCAGGGAAGATGCCAATAGAAAGGACGGAGCATCGCGGAGCGGACGAGCTCCAAAGATATTATGAGGTTTATGAGACTATCGGCTCAGGTAATGCAAGGGTTAATTGATGCATTTAAGAAAACAATTACTATCTGTATCGTATCCTCTCTGAACCCTGTGTGTGTTTTTTCTTTCTTTCTGTTTTTTCCCCAGGAGGTTTCGCTAAAGTCAAGCTGGGTCGACACATCTTGACAGGAGAGAAGGTTGCCATTAAAATCATGAATAAAAAGGATCTTGGGGTAAGAAATGAAACCGGCAATAAAAAAATAGGGTCAAACACAAAAATATAGCTCAGAGTATAAAATGTCAGAAACAATTATCACAAGTTGTTGCATTCAAAAGTGAGGCAGCCTAGTTGTATGTTGGTGCCATTAGTCTATACTTGTAAGAGTTCAGTTCAGTCTTTATTTAGATCTGATAGTGAAACGGAGTGACAAGCAGTAAACAAATAAAAGATTAAATATTTACAAATATGTACCAGTTAAACTACTATTAAAACTGCTATGAACTACAGAGGGAATCATTCCTGGCTGTAAAACTCCTCCATCTAATGCACAGTACACACTGCCATAGTTACACCCTTTTCCACATCCTCTACAAAAATAATTTTAGAGTAAAATGTCAATCATATGTAATTTCTGTAATGTTCTGGAGATTGAGCTATTTGTATATATTGGAGCTCTTGGCTTTATTTTGTAACTTTGATAATGTATTGGATATTTAATTTAGTTCAGTATGTTACTCTTCTTGTTGTCTTGGAGCAACACTAACCACATAATGTCCTTAGCATTAATAAAGTATTCTGATTATCTTAAATTCAGAGTTTACACTAATGCAATTTCAGCCACTAGAACACAGATCAGAAAGTTATTGGTTGCATTTGTTGTCCATTTATCAGCAATAACAGCTGTTCAGCCAATAAAATTTGTTTCATGTTTGTCTGACAACAAACTGGTGATTTCCAATCGCACCAAGCAGTAAAATAAATTTGTGTTTCTATCAGAATTAAATTTGTTATTAACTTTTGTTCCTAAATGTCTGTAACTGTTAACTCAGTTTCACTGGCCTTTTGGTTTAGGTGCATGCAGGTCAATTAGTCATGACACATCATTTATAAAAATCAACAACTGACATTTGGCACTTTTCAATAACTATGTGCTGGAACTGCAATTCAAATCTTTTTGGCCGACTAATGATGGCAGCCTTCAACTGTTATGTTTGCTCAAGCATTCATTTGTTTACAATAAGAGTAAGATGACCTCGCCCTGAGTTGAACCTTTAATCTGGGGAGAAAAAGTCACGCCCTGGCATTTGTCCTGTTACCTTCCAAGTAATGCTGAAGCTTTTCTAACACCCCATTTTCCTCTGCAAACCGGACCTTGTCTAGAACAAGAGGTTTCAGAAAACATTAGTATGGGAGTGGTTCTTCTGAAATAACTCAGTATTTCGCTTGAGCACAATTCGCGGCTCTTGCTCGTCTTCAAATAGGCAGAACAAACAAAGAATAATGTTGTTGTTTTTTTTAAAAGAAAGAAAGTGTACAGTGCAGTAAACAGTATTTGTATGTATAAATAATTTACAAGAAATCCCTGTGTTTCACCTAGGATGACCTACCCCGTGTGAAGGTGGAGATCGAAGCCATGAAGAACCTGAGTCACCAACATATCTGTCGACTGTATCAGGTCATAGAGACCTCCACCCAGATATTTATGGTGTTGGAGGTAAGGGCATAAGCAATGTGTTATGTGAGAATGAATATAAGCTTAAGATCAATTTCTGGGGTTCTCCTCTCCCCCAGAATTTAATTTGAATAATAATAATAATGGTAAATAAAACTATGTTATCATTATCAACTTATTTTAAGTGATATTGACTTTTATGCTTATCAAATGACCTAAAATAACATGAAAAGCCACAAATTTCTTTTCGGTAAGGCAACACAGTTTTTTTTGATGCAACTATATGTGGGCTAGTTGAGATAATTATCCCCAAAACCTGCTTTGAACCAGAAAAATCCTGAATTCTTTTTTCTTCTTTCCCTCAATCTTTCATTTTACTTTCAGTACTGCCCTGGTGGGGAGCTCTTTGACTACATCATAGCTAAGGACCGCCTGTCTGAGGAGGAAACCCGGGTCTTTTTTAGGCAAATTGTGTCAGCAATGGCCTATGTCCACAGCCAAGGATACGCACACAGAGACCTAAAACCGGTAAAAAACAAACAAACAAAAACAACCACCAAAAAGTGTCATAGATCAGTTGTGGCTGTAATATGAATCTTAAAGTTTTTCTCTTTGAACTCTAGGAAAACTTATTGATTGATGGAGACCACAACTTGAAGCTTATAGACTTTGGCTTGTGTGCCAAACCTAAGGTATATTACCAAATTCCTTTTCCCTCTTTGTGTGTATTATAAATATTTAGCATCAGGGCGAGGGAAAAACGTTCTTAAGGCATTTGCTGTTTACCAAGGTACTCCTCAGTCTATTGTACAAACTAGTTCCATGCATAACACACTACACTGGTGCACGACGTGAGACAAAGCAGCACTTATGTAAAATTTGATTACCAGGCATATCTTTTTTCCAATCATATTGAACACAGAAAAACCACCCAGGGTCCTAAATATCTTTCTGAAAGGTTGTTTGTGAGTTTGGATTTTTTTTTTTTTTTTTTTTAGCTACTTTGGAAAATGTAGTAGTTAGTTATGGATAAGGCTTTAGTGTATCCTGATACTTATGGATGTTGCAATGAGGAAAAAAATCTCAGACAAACATCCATTTTATTTTTTCAGAAGCATGGGGAGTAAAATAATCATAAAAGGAACACTGTTGTGTAGCACATCATAACTAAAACTTAGACATGTGTATGCATGCTGTACTCGATGCTGTGTATAATCATGACCTAAATAGCATGTTGTTGCCTCTTGTAGGGAGGGTTGGGCTATGAGCTGATGACCTGCTGTGGGAGCCCTGCTTACGCTGCTCCTGAACTTATCCAGGGAAAAGCGTATATTGGATCAGAGGTATGACATGTTCTTTGGTAAATACAACTTTTAGAAATGCTGGGGTTTTAATTCAAAAATTTCTGAAGTCGCAGTATTTGCATTTGGCTTTCACCAAGATTTATGAATACCTGCCTGTTCCACGGTTCGAGTTTTTCATGGTGTCGTGATCACATTTGCTGGCGTGCAATTCAGTGCAACTGAGCTGTGAAATGTTATCTGTAACGCATGAAGCTGAAATACCGCTGTGTGGTGTGTAACTCCCTCCTCCCAGGCTGATGTATGGAGCATGGGAGTACTGCTGTTCGCTCTGCTCTGTGGACACCTGCCCTTTGATGATGACAACTGCATGATCCTCTACAGGAAGATTACAGTAAGAGCACTCTTATTTTTAAAACCTTTCCCTTAAGTTCCGGGTGCTGCTCCTCAATTTTTGTGGGCATTCAAGGAAACTCACAGCAAGTTGTTGTCTTATCATTATTATTATTATTTTTTAATGGGTTTCTTGATGTCTTCTTTATTTTCAGAGGGGTACATATGATAACCCAAAGTGGCTCTCTCCAGGTAGTATCCTCCTCCTCAACCAAATGTTACAGGTCAGTCAGTTTATTTGCTCTTGTCTTTGTATACCTGTCAGCCTCTCAACCTGTGATATGTATCATTTGTTTACTGTTCTCTAGAAAACTTGATTCTTTTTAATTAAAACTGAGGTGCAAATCTTCTTTTTTTGGTTGAATTACAGTAAAATGCAATTATGCATTTGCCACATAAATTTATTATAACAGAACACCTCTTACTCTCAGTAAACCTAAAAGCATTTTCCAAGATTTGAAGGCAAATCTGTTTCTGCTACAGATTGTGGACTATGTAGTTTTGTGCAGGTTGAGTTGTAGTTTCTGTATGTGTCCTGCAGGTGGACCCAAAGCGGCGTCTGACTGTCAGACAGCTGCTGGACCATCCCTGGGTGATGAAAGACTACAACAGCCCTGTGGAGTGGTACAGCAGGCAGCCGGTATGGACAGACACACAAAAAAAACTGCATAAGAAAACTCATAATTGCAAATGGTAGCGTTTGCTGTGACATCGCTTTTACAGCCTTTTTCAGGCTTTTCCCCCTTCTTTTAGATTGTCCAGTCAGCATACAAGTCATTGTTCTGTGACATTACCATAGTCCTTAACATCACTTTCTTTTTTTCATCGGGATTAGTGTATGAAACAAGAACAGTCTGCAAATGCACATCTCCACCAAGGCTGAAAATTCCACACTGTACATGATGTGGAACCAGATTAGTTTGTGATATATTCTTGAGATTTTGTCCAAGTTTTCTTATTTTTATGTGATGTGCATGTGTGAAGATAGGACTGTGATATGGATCTGTGAGGAAATGACCAGTTTTGCCCTCTGCTGCAATCCTGAAGAATCCTTCAAAACAAAAATCTTGGATCCAGATGAACTCCAAAAGTTAATTGGTACTAAATTAGGCCAAGCCTGAACCTCTGTGAACACATTTTTGATGCAAAACCATCTTCAGCTGTTTTGAATAATCCTTCAAACAAACAAACTGAATCAATGAAAAACCTCCTTGGTGACGATAATAAAATTTGTCTGTTTGTAGCTTTGTGTGTTCACAGTTTAATCTTTGTTTTGTCTTTTGTAGCTTGGCTACATGGATGAAGACTGTATCACTGAGATGGCAGTAAACATGAAGCGATCAAGACAGAGCACCACAGCGCTGGTGAAGGAGGTGTGTGTCTGTATATGCATATTTCAGCATCATTATGTTGTATTTATCATATTATACTAGAACTTGTACTTAATTTCTGTTAGACATCTACTTAAATACATCTTAAATTATCTCCCACAGTGGCGATATGACCACATCACAGCCACCTACCTGCTGCTGCTGTCTAAGAAGCAGAGGGGAAAGCCTGTCCGCCTGCGCCCTGAGCCAGCTGTCTGTGAGGACTCCTGCTCGCCTCTGCATCAGGGACTACAGGTCAGATTTAGGACCAGAGCTTCCATGATGCTCTGCTCTTTTAAAGCTGCTTACAGCTGATACTGATACATTTTGCTGTTATGGATTTTATTTTTTTATTCTATCTCTGTTAGACCAGAAAAGCTCTGCACTTCAGTGAGGATGAAGACGCTTTGATTGTGGATTCCTTGGACATTTGCTCAGACTACATCGATGATTGCCCCTGGGTTTCAGTTCCACAGCACACACCCCAGAGGGTCAGAGGTCAGCCAGATGGAATCATAAAAAAAGACACGGTATGTGGAAGTTGCTATAAGTATAGATTTCTCTTTTCTTTCATGTGTCTAAATGAGTAGACTGAAGAAAAAGGTAAACTCGGATTGAAAGCCTTCTCTTTAGACACGCTGTCCAACCACGTCAGAAGCTGGATGCGTTTAGTCGTTCCAAGTGGCCACGCTTTAAGGCAGAGTGACAAACCAGCCATTGTGGGGAAGGGGAGGCAGATGTTTAAATGTTTAAAAATGGAAAGGACACCCACTTTTCTCGCCAGGGTGGTAAACATAGAAAAGTATTCCAAATAACCACCTAATTAATCCGAAGCAGAGAGCAACCAATCCCTGATTTCTCTCTTACTGCCGTATGTCAGAAAGTACAGTCTGAACGGGAAGTTACAGATACTGAATGAATAAGAAATTCTCCAGCTGATACCTGAAAGAAGCAGGGGGATGAGGTTTTGGGTGCTTTCTGGCTATCTGAAATGCAGTTCAGATAAATCCCAAATGCAAATATAAATCTAATCCATTATTATTATCATCATTTGTCTTTTGGTATTTTTAAAGAGGCTGGTATCGCCATCGGTGGAAAAAGGACATCCTTCAAGCCCGACCCCAGAGAGAGTGCGAAAAGCGACACCTCGCTACCATAGAGAGAGGAACCGAGAACAGGCCAGCGAGAACAAGGAGAATAATGATGTCCAAGACAGAGACGTTGACATTTTTGCCTTGCCTCCACCTCGAACGCCTGTATCCAGTAAGAGGAATGCACGCCTCAATAAGAATGTGTTGACCACACCCAATCAAAATGCTAATATCAATAGCCCCAAACCCAGTGTGGCCACACCTAAAGGTAAGAATCATTTCTTAATAGATTCTTGGTCACTCAACCAAAGACAGAAAATTGAGTACCGTACAGACAGTACAGAGCTCTGGGCATCGTACAGTTTATTTGTACTGTAATTGTTGTTCTCAACAAGGGTTTGAAGTGCAGTGCCTATTAGATCAGATTCGCATTAACCAGCTGCCCCTCTCCTCCACTCACCCCCTGCCCCCCCTTCATTTATCCGTCCCTCGCTTGGTCTTACACAGCTCTCATAATCACAAGTGCCACAACCACATGCCAAACATTTGCAAGTAAATTGTATTCTGGTAATAAACTCATTTATTGGGTCTGTTTTTATCCCAAAGCCACTCATATTTCTGTGATTTAGCTGTCATTTTGCCACTGAAAATGGACACACACACACACACACATCTATCACTGTCAACTCAAAGGTGAGGTTATTATCAAGAAGCAGCTAATTCTGTTCACTTATCTGTGAATGAAGGACACTAATATGAACGGAGAATCATTAAAGTCTTAATTATTTGTCATAGCGACTTGTCTGCTCACATGTCCAGCCTCATTAGATGCCTCTATAAATTCAGCCACCAGCTCGCTGCAGCTGACCTAGTTGATGTTGAATCCTCGGAATACGGCTCAGACCCGCTCTCTTTACAGCCTCCTGCTCTGCAAACTACAGCAAAGTGCAAACGTGCTACCTGTGACTTACTTGTCCTCATATTTCTCTCTGACTCACACACACACACACACACACACACACACACACACACAGTGGTCTATGCGTGTCTGTCCCTAGGCGTGTGCTGTGACAGGTGTAGCTGTCTCTTTCCTTTGCTCACTGTCCCACGTGGGCTGTAGTGACATGTGTTCTCTTACCACTAAAGCCTAGCTCTCTTGTGTGTGCATGTGTGTCAAAATCGTTATTCCTTTGTGTTCACAACTCCAGTGTCAAAGCCAGCCAGTTCGATGCATAAGAGCACAGGGCTGTTACCTAAGCGTTTTCAAATTTATTCTCATTCCAAACACTTCTCCCTGTTGAGTGACCTTGGGGTTGGTAAAAAAACAAACCTTTATCCATGTTGTGTTAGCGGTATGCTTTATTTTTTGTGTTGTCTTTGATCAGCTCTTGATTTAAACTAGAGTTCCTGAGTGACAGTGAGTGAAACATTCAAACCCCAAGCTGACTATACTTCTCAGGAGCTTCACGGTTATTTCCCTAACACTACGATCTGACCAAAACAGTCATAGCCAAAAATGTATTATAAGAGGGGTTTATTTGACACTGAATTTCACATGAGTTATCAATTTTCAGTTAGATTTTTCCTTATTGGTTAATGAAATACTCACATATTTATAGTTAAATTATTTTGCTATAAAATTCTGCCGCTTGTTAAATTGGATTAAACCTGGATTCCTTCTCAGAGCCATCACAGGGTGGTGACAACGTCTGTGTAAAATCTATGGTGAAACAATCCTAGTGCTCACTTGATGCATGACTTCAGCAGGCACTGAAGACAGTCCTGATGAGTTTATGGCCTAAATCGATAATCGATAAGGCATACTGAATAAAACATGAACTGTGGTCTTTATTGTGCTTAGTGACACAAATAAAAGCAAGTATTCTTTAGGCTAGCCAACCAAATGAGCATTCGGTGTTTCTTGCTTTCTCAGTCAGATCCACCAATATGTATAGAAGTTCTGTGTTTGCAAGGTAGTAAGTTTTCAACTTTCTTAATGCACTTTTTTCTGGTAGGTGGAGACGGCTCATCCAAAGAGCACAAGAAGAGAGCAGCAGAGAACAAGGATCCTGCAAATGTAGAAATCATAGCCTTCAGCCCAGAGCGGAGGTGAGTAAAGGTTCCCTAAATGGTGCTTTCCCTTCAACAGAATTTATTCTTTACTTTTAGTCATAAGAATGGGTCATAAATGTGTTCTTGAGTCCTTGAAACCAGTAACATGTAAGCCAATGGGAAGGGCAGTTCAGGATTCCTGAGCTAAAGTGAGGCTTTTTTTTTTTTCCTCTGTGCTCTTAAGGTCCAGGTCACTGGACTTGGCTGTCACAGGAGACAGTGGGAAGAAGAAACGAGGGGGAAAGATGTTTGGTTCCCTGGAGAGAGGTCTGGATAAGGTGATAACCATGCTCACGCCAAACAAGCGACGAGCTCTGCGGGATGGTCCACGTAAGATTAAGGTAATAGAAAGCCGAAAACCCCCAAAGCAGATCCATCATCAGTAAAATAAAAATTCAAAGACAATTAATTTACAGCAAAATGATAGAAATTCTGATCAGTGGCTTGGCTGTGTTTTCCACCAGGCACAGTACAACGTGACTCTGACCAGTCAGACCAATCCAGACCAGGTGCTTAACCAGATCCTCTCCATCCTGCCGGAGAAAAACATCGACTTCACACAGAAAGGGTAAGAATTCCCGTTACCTCCCTGTCTTCTGACTGGTTTGCTCACTCTTGGACCAAATGTTAATGTTTCCACATTGTTCCCATTGCCTTTCCTCCAGGTATACTCTGAAATGTCAAACCTGGGGTGACTTCGGGAAGGTGACGATGGCGTTTGAACTGGAGGTGTGCTTGCTGCAAAGGCCCGAAGTTGTTGGGGTCCGCCGCCAGAGGCTGAAGGGAGACGCTTGGGTATACAAGCATCTGGTGGAGGACATTCTCTCCACATCCAGTATTTGAAGGGGGGAAAAAAGCACTTTCTTACCAGTATCTACTAGTCCTAAGTGAATTCGCACTGGCTTTCTTTGCTGAAGAAATACCACTGACTAACCAATGAGTGATGCATATACATGGACAATGATCAGTCCTTCATTGTTGTTTGGAATATTGTCCGTAGGCTAGTCCGGAATTCCCAAAATACAAGTTACATTAAATTTATGAGCATCACGTCTCAGGATCCTGTCTGTACAGTGAGTCTTGTTTTATGTAGAACAATTTTTAATTTCCATTTTCATAATGAGTAAGCTTTATGTAATTGATGTAAAGTGAGTTGAGGTGTGTGTCTGAAATGAAATGGGACTTCTTACACTATACCTTCCAGCTTCTTATTAACATATTTATGTCTTCTTCTTGTTGTTCTCCCCTGTAGATGCAAAATTTTTATGAATAGGATGAAGTGTAAAGAATGACTAATTCTCTGTACACATGTTTACAGCTTTCATCATGTTTTTATGTGGTTATATTAAATGTCCTTTTTTTCTGTCTTGGTTTCTGTGTCACATGGTGTCTGTATGTTTTTTCTGAAAATGCAAAAGCAGCAAAAATAAATGATTTTCGCATTCATGAAGACAGATGATTGAGATGAATTCAGCTACTTTCTTAACTTCAAATGTTGTTTATTCATTCAGCAGTTGATGGAGCAGTGGTGTGTTTTACACTCTTGTCATCAGCCTTCTGTTCGTCCTCTAGGCTTCACTTCACTTTGGTAGAAAGATTGATGGTGATAGTTTATCTTAGCGAGTTTTTCTAAACATCTACCGTAAATGAAATGAGCAGTGAAAGGTGTCAAATGTCTGTAACGTTTCTCACCTCAGATACTTTTGAGTTTAAGACTACTGGCGAACAGACTTGTGGTTTTAACCGACATTTACTACAAGCTGCAAAAACAAAACAAAAAAATAGTTTCCAGTATTTTTAAGCGTTAGTAATCATTGTACAGTACACAGATAAAACATGGTGTATAAACATACTGCCCACGCATCACTGGGTTAACATAATAAAAAAAAACTTGAACTGGTGTATCATGATTTTTATCATTTTTATGGCAGGAATGCCTGTGAGAGCATGATTGTTAGTACTAAGTGAAAGGCTGAAGTCATGATGAACATTACCTGCAATTTTGAACAGACCTAATAAATAAACAAACCCTGGTGAAAGACATTAAATGGTAACATAAAGACTATTAGTGCGCTTCGGCCCTTTGAGTAAACCTCCCTCTCCCCCTACTCTGACAGAATGCCACTTAATCATGACAACATTACAGCTGATCAGCATTTATTTGTAGCAGGTTCTCCTTGGTGTCTCAGTGGGGAGGAGAAGGGTAATGGTGGGGTGAGCTGATAATAACAGGAGGGGTTTAACCTTAATGGAGTGCGAGGGTAGGGGGTGGGACGATCATTTAAAGACAGGGGTGAAGGTTGGAGTTGGAGAGCGTCACATCATACTATGACATTCCAGTGACGGTAAATACCTCCTGCTGGCCTCAAGTCATTTTTTTAAGTGTTTTGGCACAAAAGCATGAATTTGATGTTTCATATAATTCAGTTGAGTTTTATAGTTGCCTCAGTGTGTTTTATATTGGAAGGTAAAGACTGCAACAATACAGAGAAAACCCCAACAATCAGATGACCCCCTATGTGCAGTTACTTGGTGACAGTGGGAAGGAAAAACTCCCTTTTAACAGGAAGAAACCACAACCAGGCTCAGGGAGGGGCAGCGATCTGCTGTGACTGGTTGAAGGTGGGTAACAGGACAAAAGATGCACAAAACATGCAGAGAAAAGAGTCTCTAGGTGATCTTTCAGCTGTGAAAGTATTCTTGATATCACCCCTCCCCTCAAACAGGTGGCGCTGACATCCCTAAAGTCAGTGTGGAGTGGTTCAGGCCATGCTTCTTTTCTTTTTTGTTGGAAAACTGGCACAACAAGGGGGAATGTTGCATAACTTCCACAAGAGGATTACTTAAGTAAAGCTGAAAACTTTGCTGAATAAAGGTCAGTGTGACAGAAGGAAGCAGGAGTGAGCTGATACACAGTGGGAGCAGTGTTGGGTGAGAAATTAAACTCTTGCTGTTGTTTTTAAGCCATGCAGACACTGTCCTAGATTCATGTGCGAGTGCTCGTGAAGGCTAGTGTAGGCATTAAACCTTAGTGAAGGCTTAATGTTGCTGTTGAATTGTTTTGTTTGTTGATTTCAGGATTGTAAGTGTGAAGCTGTGTAGGAGAAATGAGGCTATTGCTGGCTGTCAGTCTCATTCTCCTCTTCCTATGTAAGTAGATGTCTTTTAAAGAATGCAACCATCACTGATGAGGTTTAAAAGCTTTGTTTGATTCAGTCGTGTTTTGCTCTTATCCAAGTAAAGTTGTGTCTGTATGTTGCTAACTTTTCAGGGCTTCACAAGACTCAGACATCTAGTGTCACCTTGCACATGAATGCTCGTGAGGTAGGTTGACAAAAATAAATAATGCTATAAAGAAATATATAGTGTGTGTATTTAACGCCCACCTTTTGTATCTTTTAGGCAGTATCGATGAGTGAGGCAGCAGTATCTCTCCTCTTATCGCCTCTGTCTCTGTACTCCTGGATGACCTCCACGTTGCTCAGGTTCCTTCTGTCCGTCCCAGCTCTCGTCTTCAGCTCCTGGTATCACTCCTTGCTGCTGATCCTGGCTGGGCCTTGGTGTGTTGCCACTGTCTGCTTCTCTCTGCTGGTGACCGGTCTCCATGTTTCTCTCTACCTACTTCACCTCGGGCTGGTGGCTGGGGCGGTAGCCATTTTGGCTGTCAGGCAACACAAGATGGCTGACGGTGACACCCCCAGGGAGAAAGTATTAAGCCTACAGAAGAGCGTAGAAGGGCAGCAAACCAAAAGCAGGCTAATAATTGGTAAAAGAGCTGCCCAGCAAGGCTGAGTTGTGTAAAATGATGATGTGTGAATAAAAATCCACCTTAGTTAATTGCTTTTACCTTTGTTTATTTAATGAAAGTAAACTTTTAGTTGATTTTTACATAGATTCTGTGTTTCTGTCTTTTACTGGGTTTGGGACAACCTTACAAGGAAGCAAAAAGAAAAGGGGAGGGAGGAGGGCACTAGTGAGTCCTCGTGCCCTAAATGAGGGTGAAAATATATCTGCTCGTTGCTACTTTAACAAAGAGCCTGCAGTTGTCCACTTATCGGTCTCTCTCATTTTCTCTCGTCGTCTTTAAACACGGCCCCCAATTATCTGCGGATTGTTGTGCTGTTTGCTTCCCATCTGCAGATGTTATCATTAGACGTGTCTGTCAAATGGAGATGAGAAGATAAGAGAAGAACCGAAAATGTTCTGCATTCGTAACGTTTATGCAGCGGAGTCCAGCGGTGCAGGACATGCAAACCACATTCCTGAAAAACACTAATAAAGCGAGTTAACAGGGAGAGAAACTGCATGTGGTGGAGGCGTTGAGCCAAGGCGGCAAATGCTTGCCCAACCAAGTAAACCGCGTATGCAGACAAACTGTGGCTCCCTGATCACAGTGAAGCATTAAAACTGCACAGAAATAACAATCTTATCAAAATGATCAACACTGCAGCCGAAGAGTTTAGCCGTTTAAAAAGTAACCGGTGAACTTTCTGTGCTGTTGTCTGTACAAGCGTGCGAGAAAGAGACAGAGAGAGACAGAAGGGAAATGAGGCTGGATCATAGAGATTTATTACATGGCCGTGGCATCCTAATTAGCATAAAGACTGGACTGGCCCACTCAAGCAGAGAATTAAAAACCTTAATTGTGCTGTCAGCCTTCCTCTCTCTTTCTCACTGTTGACTCTACTTCATTCCGCTCGCATTCGTCTCCTCCCGCTTTCCTTGCCCTCTCTTCTCTGCTTATGAAGTAGCGAGCGTCCGTGCCATTTAATTGTTGGTGATAAATGGGAAGCAGGATGTTTGTAATTGTCTCAGAGATTCGTGTGTGTGCGTGTGTGTGCGTGTGTGTAGGGGGAAGGACGACAGAGATCGTCGAGAGGAAGAGGACGAGGAGAGTTATCCTGTTTTGTAAGAAGAGAGTGGGGAAGCCATTTATCAAATGTTTGTTTGAAGGAGGAAAATTAGCTTGGCAGACGCAGGCGAGGAAGTGCTAGTTGGATTTGATCCCAGGCCAAGCTGATGCTTTTTCCTAGTTGTCTAAATCTCCAACATAATTCAGTGCTCACATTATAGAAAGTAGAAATGTTTCATGTTTAAGACTTACAAATGTTTCAGATTCATATGGGGATTACATGATTGAGCAAATGGGGGTCAGAAATGATATACTAGACAATATAGTTCATATCCAAATGATTAAATCTGATTGTATTGCAAAATAGACTTAAGATAGTGTCCGAAATACTTTTGTTTGACAGACACTTCTGTATGTTAAGGGCTAACATACAGAAGTGTAAGTCAGGTAAGTCCAACAGTCTAAATTAAAACTGTTTGTCTAAAACTGATGTTCTAAATTGACCATAGATGTTTATTTTTTAGCCCTTCGATAGATTGGCGTCCAGGTTGTACCCGGTGTCTCACCCAATGAAAGGCCATGAATTTGATAAGCATAAGAAAATGGATGAATGACAGGAACATGGCAAAGAAACTACAAAAGCCAAAAAGCTGCTGAGGCGGAGGATGGGAAAAGACGTTATGAAGGTGGGACTGAAAAAACAAACAGTCTCTCGAGCTTTCAGTGAGTAATCTTTGCTTATTTCACAGGTGAAAAAAACCCCCCTATGACCAAATTCTGATTAGCAAATTGGAGCACCTTGAACTCATAATTTTTTCCCTGCAAATGACCAAAATCAGTTAATAATTTATACGTCCATTACTAAACTATCTTATCTTGGATTTATTCTTCAACCTGCAGTTACTGTCGCCTGTATTTTGTCCCTGTCATATTACTGTTGAATAATGAGATGCACACTATGTCATTTTTATTCCTCAGACTACTGAAATAAATTGGAGGCTCTGCTCTTTTCTTGCCCTTTTCTATGGTAAATTATGGTATTATAGCTTGATTGAAGAGAAAATTATGATCTAGAAACTCAGAGTTAATCAAGTCAGATTTTACTGAACCTGCTTTCCACAACAGGGTCAGCGCGTTCGGGATTAGGACCCACTGAAATAGGTTCTTCATTTGGATTCTTTAGTTTTTAGCACTTGTAGCTTTGTTATAGCTTTTTCTGTTCTTGTACGTGGACTACACCTCTGACCATCACAGTGTGAATATTTGCCAGTTTCCTGAGATAAAATCCAGTGAAAACCCAATTAAAAAAAATAAAATAATGGCATTTATTCACATAAAAGATGTCAACATAATCTGAATAAACGTAATATGCTTGCTCGACTGGAGAAAAATTAGTTGGATGAAGGAGGGAGGAGGAACACAGAGGAAGTAGGATAGCACTGAAAGGCTTTTCTAAAGGAGGAGGAGGAAATGTTTTTGCGAGGGTCAGTCCTGTTTGTGCGTCTCTGCTGTCAAAGCCTCTCCTGCAGTAGCAGACGAGGTTAAGACTTAGGAGGCCGGGCCCTCTCATACGGCGTCTCCCTCAGCACTGACAGCTCACTGAGGCACACACACGCTCACAGACAACACGCACTGCCTTAAACTTTCCACTTTACCCCAGTCCTCCTACCTCCTTTTAATGCATCTGCCCTTCTCTTCCCTCTCTGTCTCCCGCTCTCCCTTTGCTTCCATTTCTCTCATTGTTTTTCTGTTTCTATCGTTCTTCTTTTTCTTCTCACTCTCTCTAATTGGTCTCCGCTAGGTTTGCTTAGACAGGCCTATTCATCATAGCACTATCCTCAGAGACAAACCCTCAGGGAGCAACGGGGAGATAGACAGAGTCAGACGGGAGGGCGATAGGGTCTGCCGCTTGTCAACCCACTTCTCTCCTCTTTTCCCCCTCCCTCTTTACTTCCCCCTCTCCCTCGTCTCTCTGCTCGGTACGTAGATGTCAGTTTTGCAAAGGGAAGTGGGGGTGAGGGAGGTAAAGAGGGAGGGAATGTAGACACATTAGTTAGGCTATTAGTTCAACAAGCTGCTTCCATGCCTGTCAGTGGTCCAACATCCAGCCACACGCACACACTATTCTCACGTCTGACATTTGTTACATGTAGTATCTGTGAGAGAGTGATTGTGAGTGACGGGTTGAGTGTGGGGGGTGGAAAAAAAAAACTTTACATGGAGCTGAGTGTCTGTCATTTCTGGTGTCCGGAGAGCCTTAATGAGCAAAACACAGCATATAAAGACTTTCTACAACCCTGCTCATTTTTACCAGTGTCACTGTGTATTGCATTTCTGAGACTTCAGTGTGTGAGTGGACGCGTGCGTATGTGTGTTAACATGATCGCTGTTGTAAAGGGCAAAGAGAAACATGTAGAGCTTCATTGTGAGAGGTCCAAATGTCTGCTTTGATAAGGTCAAACGAGATTTTTTCCACTGTAAGTGTGTCAGAGAGTTTCTCTTCTCTCCTGATTTGATGGGCCAGCAGTCAGAGCAGCTTTCTTCTTCTTCTTGAGATTTGCTTGACTTAGGCGGTAATAAAACCGAGCGATAAAAGGTACACATAGAAAGTGCTTGTATGACATTTGTAACACAGGTTCAAGTAAGACAAACACTTTAAGGATCCCTGGACTCGACTGCTCCCAACCTTTTTAGCTTGTGACCTTTAATAATGAAGGTGTGTCTGGTGACATGATAAAAATGTTTCCAGGATTCATTCAGGATTATTTAGGGCTTAAGCATGTCCGGTTAAGTCAGAAGTCATTATATATAATCTTGCTGGGACTGAATTATTTTCTCAAAAATAGAAAAAAAAAAACGAAATTAGAAGGTATGACGGGCACTAGTAGTCCATCATATTAGAATACAATCACGTGAAAAACAAAGTACACCCTTATGCTTCCATAGGAATTAAGAGGCCAAGTAGCAGCCAGGTGTTGTTGCACCATTCAGATGTGTGATAACACAACATCAGAGTCATCCCAGGAGTGGACTTCCATGCAAATTCACCCTAGGGTCAGACCATCCAATATTCAGAGAAACACATTTCAGTCTCTACAGGCCTCAGTTGAGATGTTAAATACAAAGCTTAATATCTCGTAAAAAACATGGGTGCACAGCTCAGATTTGCAAAGTTTCATTTGATCAAATTAAAAGACTTCTGGAACAATGTTCTTTGTAGATTAAGTAAATTTGTTTAGTCGTAATGCATAGCACCATGTTTGCAAAACTCAGCATGAACACCTGATGCCAACTGCCAAGCACGGCAGTGGAGGGGTGATGATTTAAACTTCTTTATTTCCTTCATTTGTTGCAACTAAGTCATATTTATATATTCATGCTATGGTCTCCCTAACTCTTCACTTAGCTATCTTGAACCTCAACAATTCTCTTACTTGAATTAATTGTCATCTGCAGCTACTGAGGAGGGGACAATTTAAAAGCAATCCAGTGTTTAACAGACTTTTCCATCACCAGTGTTCTTGCCTGCTGATAGACCACAACCACAGCTGGAAAAGACGGTCAAATCAATGGAAATAAGATGCAATTGAAACAAACCAGGAGATAGCATAGCATTAACTATTCCCCATCCTCAAAGATGTCTCAAGATGTAAACTCATAGCAGAAAAATCAAGGAGAATGCGCCTGGACATGAATGGAAAGAAAGCAAATAGAGATGGGAATGCAAACACAGCAGAAGTCATGAATATGCAGCATACAGCTCACCCCCTGCTCCATCCTTTTCCTCTGTATGTTTTGTCAGATTCTTGCTGCCTTCTCCTCCTGTTTGATTCAAATCCCCTGCTCTCTCACTCCTAATACCTCTTCAGCATCTCTTCTCCTAACCCCCCTCTCTCGTGCATGAGCCCCTCTTCACTAATCATCTGAGGCCCAATTATACTCAGTTGGCCCCGCACCACCTCACTACAGGGGCTCTGGAGGGCCAAAATATACCGATGCTGACTGACGTTAATTTGCATGACTTCTTGGCCTCCATAAGTACCACTGTTGTCTGTCTTCTGCCGTTGCATAGGAAGCCAGAGGAGGAGAAGAAGAGGTAGAACATGTCATGTTATGTAATCCGAAGCACTAGTAGGAGAGTAAAGAAGGCAGGGAGTGTCGCACTGC